>NC_061812.1:51658616-51980154 GCF_021462225.1 Girardinichthys multiradiatus
TTTAAAAAGAAAAACTGATGAATCTTTTTAAATTTATTTGTATTTTCTATGGAGCTTGGAAGCTGCATTTTAAAAATAAATAAAATATGAACTTGATGCTTTTAATTGTCCTCAAGCATGCATGTAAGATTTTCTCCACGCATGCAACTGTGATGCTGCAGTTCTTCCACAGGATGGCAGCCACGATACATGTGTCTGAGTGTCCACTTTTGCTGTCTACAGCTGGAGACTTTATTTTACTAAAGTTATTTTGGAACAATGTTATTCCTGCAAGATTTTATAAAGCTCCTCTGACATAGTTAATGTTTGACACACAAGTATGAAGGTTATAAATCTAAAACTCCTCCTGTGGCCATCCACAGTCCTGGAAAAAATAAAGTATACCCTCTTTTAAACAAGGGTTTTAAAGGACATAATAAAATAATCTGGTCTTTACCACTTTCTAAAATGTTTGAAATCTGTCCTTAAATGTACAAAACAATACAGATACCATGTTGTTATAATTTTTTTAACTAATATAAAGTCCACCCCATGTTTTCGTAGCTTGTTATATCACCAATAACCTAATGTTATAATTTTCATCACTTTAACAATGTTGCCTGAGTTGCCTGAGTTTAGTTCATCGCGGTTTGCAAACATTTGTTTCTGCATGGCTCTGAAGGTCTGACCACATTTAGCCCATAGATTATTTTTCTTTTTTTAGCTTCAGCTTTTCTTCTGTGTTTTTCTTCTGTTGTAGATTGCTGCTGTGTTTGGGATCATTATCCTGTGCCATAATCCAATATCAATATGAAGTTAAGTTGCTAGCTCCAACTAAGGTCGTGTGGCTGCAAAACACAAAAACACAAGCCTAAAGCCTCATCCCTCTGTCCCTATGCTTGACAATTGGCATCCAGAGGAGGGGTCTATTAAATTAACCTCACCTCTGGTGCCTGCTCCCACTTTAAAATGTTAAGTTGGATGTAGACATTGACGGTTCTGGGATGTGCTGGGGTGGCGTTGCCAGGGTCTTTACCTTGCTGTCCCAACTTGGTGTGTCAGTGTGAGTGTTTTTATGTGTACACATGAGGGTGGGAATGTGTGACTGTGTGCCTGCTTTTTTGTCAGATAGGGTCTTAGGCTGCTCCCTTTCTTGGATTATTTTAGGCCCCCCATCAAATGTGAGGCTGTCTCCTCCCTCACCACAATTCCCGCCGGTGGCTGTTGTCTCTGCCTGCTGGTGTATTGGGGCTTCTTGGTGTCGGGGCTAGGTGTTTTGGTATGTGCCAGCTCACTCCTGGTGGCTGCTTGCCACAGCCTGGGCCCCTGGCTCCATCGGGCCTCTGCTGGGGGGTGATGTGCCCTTGGGTCTCTGGGTCCTCTGCTTTGGGATAGACTGCTGCCAGAGGGGCTTGTGGGCTCGTTGCTGCAGCACCCTGGGACACTGTAGTACATAAACCATGTACTACAGCTGTACATGATTTATTAGTACCATGTACCTTTGGTAACGTTGTTGTTGTTGTTATATATGCGTTTCTGCAGGTGTAGAAGCAGTCTTCTAGGGCGTTATCTTGTATTCTTTATCCTTCTTTCTCTGTTCAATTTTTTTTCCTTCTCTCTGTTTTACCCTTTTGCCCCCCTCTCTCTTTCTTGCCCTTTTTTTCCCTCTTTTGTTACCGTCTTCGTGTACATTGCATTTCAAATAATTCCAAAGCAGTTTCTTAAAGTATTTTAATATACAATACTGTGCAAAGGTTTTAGGCAGGTGTGAAAAAATGCTGTAAATAAAGCAAGGTTTTAATAATTTGGCAATTTTCATTAGTTTTTATTTTTATTTAGTTTTGGCTTCACATTTTCAATTCTATTTTAATTTTAATTTGTTTTTAGCATTTGTTTGAGAGTTTAGTTTAGTTTTTAGTTTTTGAAAATGCTTAGTCTCAGTTTAGTTTTTTTCAATTATAGTTTTAGTCTTTTTTCTGAAATCAAATTCAGGGACATTTCCAGGTCAGAGATTAAAATAAATAAATGAAAACATTGGTGGAGTTACAGTTTCATTTATTTTAAAATATTTCTTCATAATTAAACAAATATATTAGAACTAATAATTAAACTTATGAAAATCAACTGTAACAGCAGGAAAGTCTATCCACACTGTTGTTAGCATTTCCTAAGAGTAATAAAACAAATAAATAGCAGTAGTAATGTCTGTCTTCTTTACTCTCCTACTTTTTCTAACTCATCTGGTCTTTCTCTGCTCTTAGGTTTTCTCTTCTTTCTCAGTCTTTCTATTTTCCTCCTCTATCCTCTTCTATCAGACGTTCACTATTCTAAAAGAAACATAAAATAATCACAATCCTCTCAATACATTCGAGCGTATAACATACTGAAAAGTTACAATTTAACTAATAAAATTGGATTTTTGTTTCAAATACCCTTTAGTAGTTGGATATTTCTAGATACTAGGATAATCCTTTAAATATTAACTTTTCTTTAATTATTTAACTATTTTCCTCATATGATTAAACACCAAAATTGCCTTATTTAGCAAAAAGAAAAAAAAAACAAAACTGTTTTTATTTGGAGCTACAGGCTCATATAACAAAACAAATGCACATTTAACCAAGAGATTCTCTTTCCCTTCTCATCATTCTCAGTTCATGCAGTTCTTGCCTCATTCCTCCTTTCAGTAACTTTCATATGTCCAAACTGAGTGGAAAACACCCCTCAGCCTGAGTTCACAAATCCCTATAATAAATTAGCAAAACAACCAATATCTAACTCAGGAAATATAAAGGCCACAAATTCATTCCAAAAATCTTACTTTGAACGAATCCTTGTTGACACTGTGGCTCCATATTCCCAAATCAGGGAGTTGTGCTCTTGTCTTCCTATTTGCTGTTCTGTTCATGCATAAAAACTTGGTTTATTAGCATTTGTGTCCTCACTTTTAGGAAAACAAAACACATTCAAGACATTTGTTTTACCATTTTTCTAATGTTGACAACACTAGTAACGTTTTCTTCCGCAAAACAAACCATCACGGCCAGGATCAGCCCAGTCCAAGGCTGTGCACTCAGCTCTTCTTTTTCTATTTTGTCTGTAACGTTAACAGCAGCGCAACCAGCTACCGTAACAACAGTTGTTGTGCGCAACATGCTCACTCGCACTTTCTACGGCCGGCTACCATAGTAAGTCTACACACAACATTTCTCATTCACAAAACGCTAAAATCGGGGACATTTCCGGGGACAGTTTTAGCCAGGGACAGGTCATCTAAATCCGGGACGTCTGGTCACCCTACACTACAAGACACTTCGTTTTATCTAAAACGCAGTCCTATTCAAAGTAATCCCAGTTTGGACTCTGGCTCTTTTTCCCAAGTTTTGCTGACATGACGCTAGGTGTGGACGGACCGCTCAAATGACTTGACTGACGTACCTGCCATCTGCTGGCGTAAAGCGGCACAGCAAGAAAAAAGACAACAACCCGAGACTAGACTTCATACTTATGCATGAGACACACAACATAGTTGCAAAGTCTCGTTTTTATTTTTATTTCAGTTAACAAAAATGTTTTTTTACTTCTAGTTTTCGTTAGTTTTCGTTGATGATAATAACCTTGAAACAAATAATGCTTTCAAAAATGGAAGTGTTAATCATTTATTTTCATCAATCAACAAAATGCAGTGAATAAACAAAAGAGAACTCTAAACCAAATCAATATTCGCTCACTTAGCATTTTGTAAATTGATAAAAATAAACAATCAGCATTTTTATTTCTGAAAGCATTTTTTTGTTTTATAGCATTTTTTCACACCTGTCTAAATCTTTTGCACAGTACTGTATATCAAACTGAGAATTATAGCGTTAGCCATAATGCTTCACTCATGAAAGTAAATCTGTTAGGCTTCTTTTTGGCACTGACACAACAATGCTGAGTGCTACTCTGACAGACAAGACACATAAAAAAATAAACGCAAAAAAAAAAGACAAGCCTAAGTCTCACCCCCCTGTCCCTATGCTTGTATGTCACCAGAGAGGTAATCAGACGTCCAGATCTGGTTCTGTCCTTTCTTGCATTTTTGATCCTGTGACTTACCTCCGCTTTTGTGCTCCTTCCTTGAGTGAACGTCCCTTGCAGAGTCAATCTGGTTTCCCCAGCCTCTGTGGTCCTGGAACAAGCTCGCATTCAACCTAGAACACTTCACTGTATTTGCTGGACCGAGAGCCTCCTTCCACTTCCTGGAACAGGCTGCATGAGAGGAGCACTTACCTCATCTTCTGTGACTGCATCTGACATTCACCTGCCTGTCACCCTTGAACTGCATACCCTCTAGCTGAATATACAAAGAGAGAGACTTAACAACTGCAAAGCAACCTTCCCTGCCAATCCCGGGCTCCCGTGGCATTACTCGCCTTCTCCTCCGGAAACATCTACCCAGCATACAGTAGACAAATCCTTCTCATATCCATTATTCTGTTTCTCCTCCGGACTGTCTCACACACATTATTTTCTTCCACTGTAAGCTGCCCTGCAGGTTTCGGACCACAAGATTTCGAACTTGATTTAAGATTTTTATTTGGTTTGATTTACTTCATACTTCACTTTTGTTTATTGCTTAAATAAGCACTGACCAGAAGGAATTTAAGGATGATGAAGAAAAAAAATCACAGCTCATCTATTGGCAGGACTGAAAATTTAAATGTATGTCCTTCTGCCAAATATTACAGTAACTGGATGTAGAGAGGTGTGGTGGAATCCGTAGATAAGACTGATTGGTTTCCAGGGAGATGGACAATGGAGTCTGAGAGGTCAGACCTCAGCCCCTTCTTCATAGAAATAAAACATTACTTAATGTCTGCCCCGGGTAACTCTTCTTCTCAGCTGGTTAACCAGTACAGTCATCCAGATAAATGTTGACATCAACAACTTTATCATATGAAGCTCAGAACCTGGATCAACTCAAGCATCTATCAATTTGGGTCAACTTGTCCCATGCACAATGCAGCCAGTTGCAGTGTTTCCCTCCGAGAACAACACTCATCTCAATGCAGCTCTTCACCCCCCCCCTCACAAGACAGAATTTTTTCCACCTTTACATATCCAAATACAGCATAAAATCCCAGTTGCATTGTTTAGTCTTTGGGCATCTAATAAGGCTTTCAGCTCATGAGTCCATTACTCACTTTCAAATTCATGGATTGTATTTCTTTGTTTGGACCCTACCTGAGGCAATTTTGCAACTTGCATTCTGTGGAAGCACTCAGTTATAGGCAAGCAGAGCCAGATAAAATCACTTTAATGCTGTAGGTGCTGGAATGAAAGGAAATGTTTATATTGAAACTGAAAGGGGATGCCAACATTACCAGTAGAGTAGATTTTTTCCAAGTATTCCTTTAGTTTACTTAAAGTGGCGAGCCTGAGAACCATCCTCAACAGGATCTTATTGTTAGACCAAGTCAGTAGCATTATAAGCTCAGCAAAAAAAAAAACATTCAAATTTATCTGAAGCCAATACAAGCTTCAGCAGTCTGAGTTAAATAAAGTGTGTATCCTTCAAACCTTTTCCTAATGTCTCCAACCCAGCTGAACATTTGCATACTTATTTCAATAACTTATTTTTATCACTTAACAATCTACCACCTATATCTTACAGAAATTTCACTTTAAATGGCGGTAACTTGCATATATATTCCAAATGATGATTAGTCTATCAAACTGGACTAAAAAAACAAATGTATAGTGACGGTCACACTGTACACACCACAGTTAAAACTTCACATATTTGGGAATAAAAAGAGCATGGAAACCATAAAACTTTGTCTACATTTAATGTGACACATAACCCATATGACCCTAGCCTAACACTAACCGAAAACTAAAGAAACAAATAAAAAATAAAAAATAAAACAATGTGTAATAAACTGGTTGCATACTTTACGTGCTTATACCTTTAAACAAATGCTTCATTAAAAGAAACTTTGAATGCAAACAAAGCATTCAACGTCAGGGCCTGTCCGTATTGACAAGAATTCTCAGAGTCCTTTCAGAAAGCTCCTATCTTAACCTAAAAATTCCTGGCAAGGAGTCTTAGCTTAAGAGTGATTCGGTTTGCTGCTGAAAGCGACTTTGAGCGAGGAGATGACAGAAATTCCTATCTTAGTTAGGAGGTGTGGTTTACTCTGTTGCTAGGTGTGACTTCTAAAAGCTGTTATTGATTGTTATAAAAAAATGTGCTCGTAGAAATCAGTGGAGGCATATTAACTGATTCTAGAATTTAGACTGGATTAAGAAAGGTGTAAATCCTGATGATGAAACTTAGCAAAATTAAATTATTGTCACACAGTATCAAAATGTTTGAAAGTACCTTATTTACATGCTAATCATTATTTTGATTTGCGTATTATGTTTACTCACATGGTGGAGGGGTTTGAGTGCTCGAAAGATCCTAGAGGCTATGTTGTCTGGGGCTTAAATGCCCCTGGTAGGCTCTGCCATGGCAAAAAGGCTCTATGTGAGGGGTCAGACAAAGAGCGGTTCAAGACACCTTTATGAGGACCACTAAATCGAGGCACAAAAAGTTAGCCCGGTACGGCGAAGCCAGAGTCCCACCCTGGAGCCAACCCCAGTAGGCCCACTACCTGCGGGGGGAACCATGAGGGACCAGTGCAAAGAGGATTGGGCGGGAGACGAAGGTGGAGAACTCGGCGGCCCGATCCCCAGATGCTTAGGCTAACTCTAGGGATGTGGAATGTCACCTCGCTGGGGGGAAGGAGCCTGAGCTTGTGTGGGAGGTTGAGAGATATCGAGTAGAAATAGTCGGGCTTATCTCCATGCATAGCTCTGGAGTGGCCCACGGGGAGAGGTGGCGGGCTGGGGTGGGTTTGCTTGTTGCCCCCCAGCTCAGCCGTCTCATGTTGCGGTTTACCCTAGTGGATGAGAGGGTCGCATCCCTGTGCCTTCAGGTTGGGGACAGGTCTCTGACTGTCGTTTCGGCCTACGGTGACAGTGACACCTGGAGAGGCGTGCTCAGGAGGAATGGCCTCCCCGATCTGAATTCGAGTGGTGCTTCATTATTGGACTTCTGTGCTAGTCATGGATTTTCCATAATGAACACCATGTTCAAGCATAAGGGTGTCCATCAGTACACTTGGCAACGGCACACCCTAGGCAGGAGGTCGATGATCGACTTTGTTGTCGTGTCGTCAGACCTTCGGCCGCATGTTTTGGACACTCGGGTGAAGAGAGGGGCTGAGTTGTCCACTGATCACCACATGGTGGTGAGTTGGATCCGCTGGAAGAGGAGAAAGCCAGACTTGGCAGGCCATAGTGAGAGTGTGCTGGGAACATCTGGCAGAGCCCTCGGCCAGGGATGTATTCAACTCCCACCTCCGGGAGATCTTTGAGAAGATTCCGGGGGATGTTGGAGACATAGAGTCTGAGTGGACCGTGTTTTCCACATCTATTGTCGATGCTGCTGCCCGTAGCTGCGGCGAACCCGGTGGTGGACACCGGCAGTAAGGGATGCTGTCAAGCTGAAGAAGGAGTCCTATGGCTGTGGTTGGCTTGTGGGACTCCTGAGGTGGCTGACGGCTACTATGAGGCCAAGCGTGCCACAGCCCGGGCAGTGGCAGAGGCAAAAAATCGGGCCTGGGAGGAGTTTGGTGAGGCCATGGAGAAAAACTACCGGTTGGCCTCGAAGCAATTCTGGCAAACCGTCTGGCGCCTCAAGAGGGGAAAGCAGTGCTTCGCCAACACTGTTTACAGTGGTGGTAGGAGGCTGCTGACCTCGACTGGGGACATTATCGGGCGGTGGAAGGAGTACTTCGAGAATCAATTCAATTCAATTTAAAGATACTTTATTGATCCCCGAAGGGAAATTAGAATTCCAGTACAACCCATCCAAACAGACATCATGACACAAGACAAGGGGGGGACGGGTCACCAAGGCTTTGCTGACCACTCACAGGCGCTGCCCTTGCTAGATGAGAAAAGAGGCCCCATTAGGAAAGTAGAGGGAAAAAAATCATATTTCACACTTTATCCTTAGCAGGATACAGTTTGAGATTGCAAAAAACCTCAGCACAAAGAGCAACAAGTTGACAAAACAACATCATGCCGGTGGAACGGTGAAGGTGGTGTGAGGGGGTGCATATGTTTATCTTGAGCATGTGTGTTTGTGTGCAAGTGAGTGTGTGCAAGTAAGTCCATGAAGCACTGTCACGGAGGCCATTGTCCTTGATGGTTCGTTGGAATGTTCATCAACTGGCCACAAAGTTCTGAGCAGGTCCACAGATGTCCTCAGGGAAGGGAGGGGGCAGAGGGAGCAGAGCGTCATGTTTACATAACTTCCAGGAGAAGTTGAAGATAGCCAGCCATCAAGGCCGTGCAGGGGAGCCAGATTCAGAAAAACAATAATTATTTGGGTTAGGCAGACTCTTAATTTTCCGTCAGCCTTGAGAGTGTTGTGGAATTTTCTTATCAAAGTGGGTAGAAGTTGACTCATAACAAGAGAAAATCCGGACTTTGTCTTTATAAGTTTTATTCAAAGGCATTCAGCGTTTGAATGACTCTGTCACCGAGCAAGTCAGTTGAGCAGAGCCCCAATCAACATTTACACACAGTATTTATACCAGAACATGACAGTGTTATCTCAACTTCAAAGAGTCTGTGTTTAATGACCCCAGACCCTTCTCGGGTTCAGAGGTGACAAAGTTATCTAGGAACCCATCTGTCCTTCCCAACACATCATCCTAACAGTGGGTTTTAAACATTAAACTTCTGATAATGGCTTTTACAACTTCCTTCACTAACACAGATGTTCAGAGGAGTGAGGTAACCCAAAGGTCATACACTGTGGAATGCTTACTGCAAGAATTTCCATCACAAGAGTCTCGCTGGTGCTTCTCAAAGGCAAATTCCTGGTCTTTCGCCAGATCCGAGCGAACAACTTTCTCCAAGATTTATCCCATTTCACCCCTGAGTCCAGGAACCGCAACCAGCCTGCAATTCTGTGTAAGAATCACATCCAGTCTGCGATTCAGCTCATGTAACATCTCAGTCTGAGTGCTGACCACCCTGAAGATCCCATCACACATGCCAGGCAGCCTTACAATTGCCAGAACAGCTGCTGACATTCTCCGAATTTCTCAATATGCCAGGTTACCGCTGACTCCAAAAAGCAGAAATCCTGATATCAAACATCCAATTATATACAGGTCCTTCTCAAAATATTAGCATATTGTGATGAAGTTCATTATTTTCCATAATGTAATGATGAAAATTTAACATTCATATATTTTAGATTCATTGCACACTAACTGAAATATTTCAGGTCTTTTATTGTCTTAATACGGATGATTTTGGCATACAGCTCATAAAAACCCAAAATTCCTATCTCACAAAATTAGCATATTTCATCCGACCAATAAAAGAAAAGTGTTTTTAATACAAAAAACGTCAACCTTCAAATAATCATGTACAGTTATGCACTCAATACTTGGTCGGGAATCCTTTGGCAGAAATGACTGCTTCAATGCGGCGTGGCATGGAGGCAATCAGCCTGTGGCACTGCTGAGATCTTATGGAGGCCCAGGATGCTTCGATAGCGGCCTTTAGCTCATCCAGAGTGTTGGGTCTTGAGTCTCTCAACGTTCTCTTCACAATATCCCACAGATTCTCTATGGGGTTCAGGTCAGGAGAGTTGGCAGGCCAATTGAGCACAGTGATACCATGGTCAGTAAACCATTTACCAGTGGTTTTGGCACTGTGAGCAGGTGCCAGGTCGTGCTGAAAAATGAAATCTTCATCTCCATAAAGCTTTTCAGCAGATGGAAGCATGAAGTGCTCCAAAATCTCCTGATAGCTAGCTGCATTGACCCTGCCCTTGATAAAACACAGTGGACCAACACCAGTAGCTGACACGGCACCCCAGACCATCACTGACTGTGGGTACTTGACACTGGACCTCTGGCATTTTGGCATTTCCTTCTCCCCAGTCTTCCTCCAGACTCTGGCACCTTGATTTCCGAATGACATGCAGAATTTGCTTTCACCCGAAAAAAGTACTTTGGACCACTGAGCAACAGTCCAGTGCTGCTTCTCTGTAGCCCAGGTCAGGCGCTTCTGCCACTGTTTCTGGTTCAAAAGTGGCTTGACCTGGGGAATGCGGCACCTGTAGCCCATTTCCTACACACGTCTGTGCACGGTGGCTCTGGATGTTTCTACTCCAGACTCAGTCCACTGCTTCCGCAGGTCCCCCGAGGTCTGGAATCTTCCCTTCTCCACAATCTTCCTCAGGGTCCGGTAACCTCTTCTCGTTGTGCAGCGTTTTCTGCCACACTTTTTCCTTCCCACAGACTTCCCACTGAGTTGCCTTGATGCAGCAATCTGGGAACAGCCTATTTGTTCAGAAATTTCTTTCTGTGTCTTACCCTCTTGCTTGAGGGTGTCAATAGTGGCCTTCTGGACAGCAGTCCGGTCGGCAGTCTTACCCATGATTGGGGTTTTGAGTGATGAACCAGGCTGGGAGTTTTAAAGGCCTCAGGAATCTTTTGCAGGTGTTTAGAGTTAACTCGTTGATTCAGATGATTAGGTTCATAGCTCGTTTAGAGACCCTTTTAATGATATGCTAATTTTGTGAGATAGGAATTTTGGGTTTTCATCAGCTGTATGCCAAAATCATCCGTATTAAGACAATAAAAGACCTGAAATATTTCAGTTAGTGTGCAATGAATCTAAAATATATGAATGTTAAATTTTCATCATTACATTATAGAAAATAATGAACTTTATCACAATATGCTAATATTTTGAGAAGGACCTGTACACATCTTCCACATCCTTGACTGACATTATCGACAGACACACAACCTCCACTTCTGCCAGGAGTCCATTGTGTATCCGGAGAAAAATGTCCAGTCCGGACAAGTTGGGCTCTCCTTCACCCTGTCTTCTCCTCGAGAAAATTTGATCAATTGCATTGAGAGACCAGCTGACCAAATCCATAACTAAGAATTTGGAAGATATGCAAGAAGAGGCTCCAAAGACAAGACACAGAGCTGAAGCAGGGCAGATATGGGAGGGGGTGGGAGACAGAGAAAAAGCGTCCTCCTCCACCGAGAGCAGAAAGAAATCCTCAATCCTGCCATCACACATTCCCTGGTGGAAGCAGAGACTGGGGACTCGGGGTTAGACTCTTTCATCACCCAGGCTGAAGTCACCGAGGTGGTTAAAAAGCTCAGCGGTGGCAGGATGAGATCCACCCAGAGTGCCTTAGGGGTTACCCATTGTTACCCATAGTTGAGGTGGGAGATAAATCAACTGTATCAAGAAAGTTGTGAGTCAAAGGAGGATGGAGTTTCTGTTTGGTTTTGGACATGAGTGGAGAATGCTGAGCTTGCTACTGAATAGAACCAGTTAAGGAATGTGTTCAGTTCATTGGCTCTGTCTAGACTTCCATCTTTCTAATCTTCCGTCTGCACAAGGCATGTGATCTTTATCCCTGACCACACATCTCTTATATTGTTCTGCTGGTGGTAGTTATTCAGCTTCTTCATGTATATCTCCTTGCTGTCTCTAATCTTGACATTAATTGCTTTTGTATAATCCTCAATAAGTTGTTTGTCTTCCTCAATGTAGGTTATGTTTGCTTCACCTTCAGGTCACTGATGATCAAGGATTTGTTAGTTTGAAAGCCTCTCACTGTTCTGTTGGAGATGGTGTTGTCCACAAAGAAGTTTATATAATTGGTCATACACTCAGTCATAGCATTTGTATCTTCTCCATGTGGATGGCACAGTGCATCCCAGTCGGTAACCTTCAAACAGCCCTTTTAGGGTTTCTTCAGCTTCCTCTGACTTCTTACAGTTAATTTTATAATTGGCTGACTGTGAAGAAGGGGTTTACATATCTAGCAGAGAAAAATGATTTGCCAAGAGGAGTTCTTGCTTGACGTGGAATGTCACCTCGCTCGGGGGGAAGGAGCCTGAGCTTGTGCGGGAGGTTGAGAGATATCGACTAGAAATAGTCGGGCTCGCCTCCACGCACACCGTGGGCTCTGGAACCCATCTCCTTGAGAGGGGTTGGACTCTCTTCTACTCTGGAGTGGCCCACGGGGAGAGGCGGCGGGATGGTGTGGGTTTGCTTGTTGCCCCCCAGCTCAGCCGTCTCGTTTTGGGGTTTACCCCAGTGGATGAGAGGGTCGTATCCCTGCGCCTTCGGGTTGGGGATAGGTCTCTGACTGTCGTCTCGGCCTACGGGCCGAGCGTTAGTGCGGAGTACCCGGCCTTCTTGGTGTCCCTGTCAGGGGTGCTGGTTAGTGCCCCTCCCGGGGACTCCATTATTCTGCTGGGGGACTTCAACGCCAACGTGGGAAACGACAGTGACACCTGGAGAGGCGTGATTGGGAGGAATGGCCTCCCTGATCTGAATCCAAGTGGTGTTTTGTTATTGGACTTCTGTGCTAGTCACGGATTGTCCATAATGAACACCATGTTCAAACATAAGGGTGTCCATCAGTGCACTTGGCACCAGGACACCCCAGGCAGGAGGTTGATGATTGACTTTGTTGTTGTATCATCAAACCTTCGGCCGCATGTTTTGGACACAGAGGGGCTGTACACTGATCACCACCTGGTGGTGAGTTGGACCGCTGGAGGAGGAGAAAGCCGGACAGACATGGCAGACCAAAGCGCATAGTGAAGGTCTGCTGGGAATGCCTGGCGGAGCCCTCGGCCAGGGATGTATTCAACTCCCACCTCCGGGAAAGCTTTGACCAGATCTCGGGGGATGTTGGAGACATAGGGTCCGAGTGGACCATGTTCTCCGCATCTATTGTCGATGCTGCTGCCCGTAGCTGCGGCCGTAAGGTCTGCGGTGCCTGTCGCGGCGGCAATCCCCGAACCCGGAGGTGGACACCGGCAGTAAGGGATGCTGTCAAGCTGAAGAAGTAGTCCTATCGGCTGTAGTTGGCTTGTGGGATTCCTGACGCGGCTGACGGGTACCGTGAGGCCAAGTGTTCTGCGGCCCGGGCTGTGGCAGAGGCAAAAACCCGGGCCTGGGAGGAGTTCGGTGAGGCCATGGAGAAGGACTACCAGTTGGCCTCAAAGCGATTCTGGCAAACCGTCCGGCGCCTCAGGAGGGGGAAGCAGAGCTTCGCCAACACTGTTTATAGTGGGGGTGGGGAGCTGCTGACCTCGACTGAGGACATTATCGGGCGGTGGAAGGAGTACTTCGAGGATCTCCTCAATCCTGCCATCACACATTCCGTGGTGGAAACAGAGGCTGGGGACTCGGGGTTGGACTCTTTCATCACCCAGGCTAAAGTCACTGAGGTGGTTAAAAAGCTCCGTGGTGGCAAGGCTTCGGGGGTGGATGAGATCCACCCTGAGTACCTCAAATCTCTGGATGTTGTTGGGCTGTCATGGTTGACACGACTCTTCAACATTGCGTGGCGGTCGGGGACTGGACTGGCAGACTGGGGTGGTGGTGGGGGACCAGAGGGTGTGTTCCAACTACAGGGGGATCACACTCCTCAGCCTCCCTGGTATGGCCTACGCCAGGGTATTGGAGAGGAGAGTCCGGCCGATAGTCGAACCCAGGCTTCACATGTGTTTTGTGGACCTGGAGAAGGCATTCGACCGTGTCCCTCGTGATGCCCTTTGGGGGCTGCTCCAGGAGTATGGAATCGGGGGCCTTTTATTAGGGGCCATCCGGTCTCTGTACGAGCGGAGCAGGAGTTTGGTCCGCATTGCCAGCACTAAGTCGGACCTGTTCCCAGTGCTGAAAGAACGAGATCCCGGGTACAAGCGGCTGAAATGAACTTCCTCCATAGGGTGGCCGGGCACTCCCTTAGAGATAGGGTGAGGAGCTCGGCCATCCTGGAGGGGCTCGGAGTAGAGCCGCTGCTCCTCCACATCAAGAGGAGCCAGTTGAGGTGGCTCGGGCATCTATACCGGATGCCTCCTGGACGCCTTCCTCGGGAGGTGTTCCAGGCACGTCCCACCGGGAGGAGGCCGAGGGGACGGCGCAGGACACACTGGAGGGGTGTCAAAATAAGGTGAGATCTTGCCATGTAATCCATGCTGCATTTAGTGTGCTCACAATTAACCCCAAGAAAGTTATAACAAAGATATCCTTATGTGTGGTGTGTGCAATGTTCTTATAATCTGGAGCTGGGAAACTGGAGAGGCCTGTATGGAGCCATGAATTATCTGCCTTATGTTTTCTTATGCAAAAGTATAAACAATTATATCCAAGGAATGATATATGATGATTCTATATTTCATGGGATGATTGGGACTTTCCAAGAGTCAGATGACTATATCCCAGTATGGGTTTCATGGGACTTTTCGAAAGACTAAGAGGCATAACGTCTACATTGAGCAATGATCATGAGGTTGAAATAAATGAGTGTACAACAACTAAGTTTCCTAATAAGGGCTTGACTGAGGAGGACTTCAGGCACACTAAGTTTCCTAATAAGGGCTTGACTGAGGAGAACTTCAAGCACTATAAAAGCAATAGAAAAAGAGGAAACGGGGTTGTATGTCTCGCAGAAGACCAGCAAACAAGATCAGAGAGATGCCACAGAGGAATCAGAGGACCAGAGACACAGCCCAGCTGCTCAACTGCATTTAACAGAGAATCAACCCATTGCCTTGGAAGAGCTGTGCCTCAAGATTAGGAATCTGATTTCATCTGAAAGCTTTTTTATCCAGACAACAGAAGTGAACTTGATATGTCTCTCGGCTGGCCTGGGAACGCCTTGGGCTCCCCCCGGAGGAGCTGGAGGAGGTGTCTGGGGAGAGGGACATGTGGGCATCTCTCCTGAGTCTGCTGCGACCCGGTCCCGGATAAGCGGAAGACGAGATGTATGCATCCCCCCCAAAAAATACATTTTGTTTTCTCTGGTAGAGCAGTTAACAAACGGTTGAAATATTGGAATTGTAGCACAGAGTGGGGCAAGAGTAAAATTACCAAATATTGCCACAAACGCATTGAGGTGTTGTGTCTGTAGCTTACTGACAACTGATCTGATAACATTACATACAGTGTCGCCCACAGCTGGCAGTGAAAACTATGTCCAAAGTAACACTGGTGCCCTCTCCTGGTACATATTATAGGGCAGAAAAGTACTGGTAACAGTTCAATATCCAGGCTGCAGAGATGGCACTTCACAGTTCCTTTATTACACAATCTGTTGTTCACAAACACTGCTTATCTAACTCCTTTGTTTTTACCCCTCCTTTTTAAATCTCTGTATGCTCAGATGGTCAGAAAGCAGGGCTGAGAGATGTTGGAGTTGGGGATATAATTCTACAGCCATGTCTCAGTGAAACACATAATACCTCATTGCCTAGACTCTGGCTGGGTCCTTGTTAGGGACTGAAGTTCATTTATTTTATTTGCCAAAGAGCTCACATTAACCAACAATAATAGATGAAAGAGATGAATTATACGTCCTATTTTTCTCCCTCATCCTTGCTCCTGCTTCCTATCCACAATGCCTCCTTTTCAACTCATCAGGGATTAGGGGCCATTGTTAAGGTATTATTTGAGCTTTTGAGATGGTAATCAACTCCTTCCGGTTGTATAAAACCACCTTGTTTCTATCATAACAACTTTCCAAATGTAAAAAAGAACAAAATAACTTCCAGCTGCACTGCATCCAAAAGAAAGGGAAAAGCCTCAGATTTCAATAAATCCTGATCCTGCAATTACAGCAGAACTGAGCTGCTTCCTCACCAGAAAATAGGTTGGACAGATTTTATCCAGCCCGGCTTATTCAGTGGTCTGAACATTTCTGTCCTCATTGATGAAAACTGAGAATTTCCTCTGTTAGAGCAGATAGACAAAATAGAAATGGAGAGCAAATTCATAAGACAGAATAGCTATACAATTCAAAATTAAGAAATGTGTTTATAGATATTGATATATAAATTAATTTACATTACCAGTCAACAATTTAAGAAACACTTTCTCATTTAATGGTTTTTTTTATGTTGAAGACTGTTGACATTGTACGTAGATTCTCATTGAAGGAATCAAAACTGTGAATGGACACATATAGAATCGTGTAGCAAACACAAAATTGTGAAATAACTTCAAGATTGTTTTATATTTTAGATTCTTTAAAGTAGCAAATCTTTGCTGTAATGACTGAAATATTAACATTTGGCTGTCTTTCAATGAACCTCTGGGAAGTTCTTTCAATACTTTTTGGAAAACAATTTCAGGTGACCACCTCATGAAGCTCATGGAAATAATGCTAAGACTATAAAGCAGTAATCAAAGCAAAGGGTGGATATTTTGAAGAATTAAAAATATAAAAATGTTTAGAGTTATTTCACATTTTTGTTTACTAAATAATTCCACGTGTGTTCATTCACAGGTTTGTTGCCTTTCGTGAGAATCTATGAAATTAAACAGATTCATTAAGTTAGAAAGTGTATCTAAAACTTTTGACAGGTAAACAGAAGAAAAAGATCCAACAAAATCCAGTAAGAGGTCTTAAAAGCATCATTTACAAACTTCTATCTTTTTGTCTACTTGAGGACTCCCAAGAGATTTAGCTATACTTTTTCCATTGGTAGTCATTTTGACTGACAGGGTAAAATAAATCTGGTCGTAATGATTTTTACCAGTCATTTTATTTTTTGAAATGGTAATTATTAAAAATTGAGTAGCATTTATTTTTATTCATGTCACGGTGTGACATTTTGGACTGACCCCAGGCCGGACACACCTTGGCCTGACACATCTCGGCCTGACACACCACATCCTGACTTTTCGACTGACCGTGATCCTGGCACGACTGACTTTCTGGCACCAGGCTCTACGACTGACGATGCGACTGACTTTTTGCATGTGACGCCAGACCCACAGCCTGACTTTGTGGCGCCAGACTCTATGACTGACTATGCGCCTTACTACGCGCCCGACAACACTATGCCTGGGTCCAAACCGGACGCTAGGTCCAAGTCTTCGGAGTTTCAGCCTGGGTCCAAGTGGAACGCCAGGTCCAAGTCTTCTGGGTTTCTGCGTGGATCCAAGCCGGATGCCAGGTCCAAGTCTTCAGGGTTTCTGCCTGGGTCCAAGCGGGACGCCAGGTCCAAGTCTTCAGGGTTTCTGCCTGGGTCCAAGCCGGACGCCAGGTCCAAGTTCAAGACGCCTGCTTCTTCGCCACAGATCTCCAAGACACCTGCTTCTTCGCCGCAGACCTCCGAAGATCTCGCTTCTTGGGTTCTTCTGGCCACGCCACAGGCCTCCACACCACTCGCTTCGTGGGTTCTTCTGGCCACGCCGCAGGCCTCCGGACCACTCACTTCGTGGGTTCCTCTGGCCACGTCGCCGGCCTCCTGACCACCTGCATCTTCGCCGCAGGCCTCCGGATTGTCAGCTCCTTCATTCTCGACCTTCTAGGGTTGGTTTTTGTTTGGACTTTGTTCTGCACCTGTGGCTTGTTTTTGTTTTCTTCAACTTTTGGTTTTCTCCTAATGTATTATTTGGTGTTTTGGACTCTTGCCCTCCTTCCAAGGCCTCCTCCGCCTGCCCTGGTTGGGTTATTTCCTTTTGGACTTAGTGTTCTCTAGAGGTTGTCTGGAATCCGATCTTGAGGTGGGGGTTATGTTACGGTGTGACATTTTGGACTTTGTTTTATGGTCTCTTGTGATGGTTTATTTTGTCTAGATGTTTCTATTTTGGTTTTGGTATCATGTTTATTAGTTTGTTTTGCTCCCTCTACCGCCTCCTGGTGTTTTGTTGTTTTCTTCCCTTAAGTTTCCTTTATGGTTGTTTCCTTATTACTTTGTATGGTATTATTATTATTATGGTTCTTTGTTCTCCTTGGATTCTTTTAGTTTAGTTTCTCATTTAGTATTTCTGTTAGGTATTTGTTCTCTCCCTCTCGGTTTAGTCCTCAGGTTTGTTTCTATAATTTCAGCCTTCCTTTTTAGGTTGGCTCTAGTTATTGTTTACGTTTATTCCAGTCCTCATTTCCTCCTTTCCATTCTCAGTTTTTTCCCTTAGTGTTGGTTTAGGCTTGTTTACTTTTGTAGTCTGGGTTCCCTTATGGTTTCTATTTTGTTCAGGCCTTAGGTTGTTGTTGTTCTTCTTCTGTTCCCTCCACTTTCTCTCTTTCCTTTAATTCTTGGTTATTCTAGATTTCTTATGCTTTTGGTTATTTTATCGTAGTCTATAGTATTGCTTAGGTCTATGTTTCTCTTTATTGTTAATTAGTTCCATCTGTCCCTTCAGCCTCCCTATCTCCTTGTCACACCTGTTCTTAGTTCCTTTGATTACGTGCCTTTGTTCTCCCCCAGTATTTTAGTTGGTCTTGTTCTTTGTTTCCTCGCTTGTTCCCCTGTTCACAACCCACGTCTATGTGCTGTATTCACCATGTTTCTGCAGACCCAACTTTGTAAGTTGTGGATTTAGTTTTTTGTTTATACCTGCAGTGTTTTGTTACTTTTTGGAAGAACCTTTTGAATAAAGACAAAGCCTTCCTTTAAACATGCGGCTGCCCAGCTCTTGTCTGCAGTTTGGTCCGCCTCAAACCCAGAACGTGACAATTAATTTTAATTAATATTCAGTCCAAACAAGCTGAACAGATAATCCACAAGTTTTGATATTGTATTACCTTCCTAAAACCAAAACTACCTGCATTTCACAGCCCTATGTCAGCCCCCCCTTTGCCGTTGGTTTGTCCCATATTGCCTTTCTATTCCTCTCTTTTGGGATTATTGAGTTTTAATGAGTACAATCATTAAAGTAATGAAACTTGAATCTATCTTCTTCCTACATGGATTTGGGTGCTTTCAATTTCCCTACTTCTAACAACAACGAGTTAGGATGTTTTCGATATCTAAAGTTTAATAAAGAATAATAATAAACTCTAGAGTGACAGAGCCATTAAGGTTTTTGGCTGTTAGCTGTTTATAGGAGGTTACAGGTATGAAATGACTGCTGCAAGGAACCAGAAGACTCAGTTAAAACTATTACTGTTGGAATTTCTTTGATCTCTAAATCTATTGTTCTTTAACTTTCATTGTAGCTTCCAAACAGCAAACACAACAGCTTGTGGTAATAGTTGTTAACCAGTACTGAAGACAATAGACTATATGAGCTGTTTGTAATGCAGTGTTATAACCAGTTGTTGACAGAATGCTAAAGTTTAAATCACTTTTTATGCTCCATTTGAAGTTTCTAAATACACAAAGACTAAATTAAGCACATACTGTAGATTGTAGCAGGAATCCATGAGCTCCAGAGGAACACTGCATTTGCAAATAGAGCAGACAATTTGTCCAACAGGATTCCAAATCCTTCAATTGGATTCCCGCAAGGTTAAGGAGCTGCCTTCTTTCCAGCCCAATATCTCAGAGCAAACACTCGTGTCAGCTGTTTGTGTTTGCCAATACATTACAACTATGAATATTTTAAAGGGAAACAGAGCTCTGCAACACTCGTGTCTTTCCGGAGGAACTAGTTTTCTCAATCAATTCTAACTCCTTCACTAAGCATCACAGTATGTTGCTAAAATATTGACACCCCTTTAAAGTGAGAATGTCTGCAGTATTCAAAACTATTGGTTGTGAACGCTAGGCAACGCAATTTTATTTGAAAAGCACATTCCAGTAAGGAGGCACTAACGAGACCAGTTGGACTACAGACTAAAATTATGTTTCAGATAACAGATTAAATAGAACAGTCAAAGACCAGTCAAAAGAAAGAGGCTTTTAACATTGATAAAAAAAAAAAAAAAAAAACTTGGGTTCAGCATTTCTCCAGTCTTCTGGGAGTTTGTTTCAGATTAGAGTAGCACAAGAACTGAATGCTACTTCTCCATGTTTGGTTCTGTTTCTGGGGATGGAGAGTAGACTTGAACCAGAAGACCTGAGTGGTTTGGAAGTATGATACAATGACAACAAATCTGTTTTGTATTTTGGTACTAAGCCACTCAGTGATTTATAAATTAACAGAAGTATTTTTAGGTCTATTCTCTGAGATACAGGGAGCCAGTGTAAGGTCTTTAGGACTGGGCTGATGTGCTGTACCTTCTTAGTTTTAGTGAGGACGCAGGCAGCAGCGTTCTGGATCAACTGCAGCTGTCTGATCGACCTTTTAGGAAAACCTGTGAAGACACTGTTGCAGTAATCAATATGACTAAAAATAAACACATGGATGAGTTTTTCAAGATCCTGCTGGGACATTAGTACTTCAACCCTGCAAATGTTCTTCAGGTGATAGAAGGCCAACTTAGTAATTGTCGTTATATGCCTCTGAAGGTTCAGGTGCCAGTCCATCACTTCTCCCAGATTTCAGGCCTTATTAGTGATTTCTAGTTGTATTAACTGAAGCTGTGTGCTGATTCTTGATCACTCCTTTGTTCCAATTAAAAGTATGGCACATCCACACACTCATTTGTTTTATGCATCTAGTCAACGCTTGAATGGGTTCATCGTCACCTGGTAACATTGTGATGTGTAGTTGTGTGTCATCTGCATAGCTATGGTAACTTCTATTCTTGTTTGTTGTAATCTGAGCAAGGAGGAGCATGTAGATATTAAATAGGAGAGGACCCAAGAAGGAACCTTGCAGAACCCTGCATGTGACTTTTGTCAACTTTGAAGTAAACTATTGACACAAAAAAGTCTCTGTCCTTTAAGTAAGACTCAAACAGACCAAGTGCAGTACCGGAAAGACAGACTCGGTCAGACAGACTCCAGTCGCTCTTGTAACTGTGATCAATAATGTCGAAAGCTACATTGAGGTCCAATAATACCAACACCGCAGTTTTTCCACTGTTCACATTTAGGTGGATGTCACTGAACACCTTGACAAGGGTGGTCTTGGACTGTGGTAAGCATGAAAACCTAACTGGAAGATGTAAAAGCAGCTGGTCATTGTTAATGATAGGTATTATTTGATCAACTCAGAGGTAAGGAAAGACACCGAGTCAGTTTTACTTGCAAGGGTAGCTGTGCACTACAGACTACAAAGAATTAGCCCCCTCTCTCTTTATTTATACATGCTTGGTCACACAGTTCAAACATCATTCAGAGTGGGTGTGTGTGTGTGTGTATGTGTATATGTGTGTGTGTGTGGGGTCAGAAAGGTTAGGGTTCATGTGTCTTGATTTTAGAGAAAGGAGTGAGGATTGGTGCCAGTCCCTAGATGTTGCTGATAATAGCATAACTCACCCTTCTCTCTTATCTCTTTGTCTATGACATGTGGGGGAAGAAAGCACTTAGAGCAGACACAAGTGATAAACAATATAAAAAGTCATAAAAACCCTAACAGTTCCCCCCTGTTTTATCACGAATAAGTCATGAGTAAATATATGTAAAATGAAACACTCTGTGTAAGCACAAACCCACAGGACGGAAAACAGATTATTTTGTGGGAAACACTTACACGGTTCCTCCGCCAGGCGACCACCAATCATGGCAGAGTAAAACAATAATAAAGCAAAGAAACAAAACGTAAGAATAAAAAATAAAATAATTAAAACAAGCCTTGTTCATATCATCATTGCACTTTTTCTCACTTCACTTAAACAGCAACTTCTTTCAATTTTCTGCTATGAGGTCATTTTATGAAGTACAATTATGAATACACTTAGGCATGGAAGATATATTCATTTACAACATGTCATCATAATCATCTGCTTTTGGGTTTAGTGTGGTGTCAACATTTACACAGTATTTAAAGAGTATATGGGTGTTATCTCCACTTAAAAGAGTTTGTGCTTTATGACCCTAGACCGTTCTCGGGTTCAGAGGTGAGAAGGTTACCTAGGAACAACATCTGCTCTTCCAAAGGCATCACCCTAACAAATGGCCTTAACCATTAAACTTCTGATAATGGCTTTTACAGCTTCCTCCACTAAAAGATGTTCAGGGGAGTGAGGTAACCCAAAGGTCATACACTTTGGAACACTTAATAAAATAATTTCCATTACAACTCCTTCCTTCTGATACTGAAAGCAAACAGTTTTTTCCTCAAAGAAAACAAATTATAACAACGGCGGAAATGAACACATTTCAAATTTGTGCCATAATGATAGATATCAAGCAATAAACATGAAAGTTAGATAAAAGCATCCAAGATTTCCTTCTCAGAGTCAGTTTTGCTGTCAAAGTGGGAGAAAAGAATTTGGCTGACCCTCGCCGTCCAGGCAAAGGAGCCTAGTAGCCACCAAATATTAAGAAATTAAGGAAAATAAGCATCATGGCGCATGTTTGACTGTCTCTCTGTTGCAGACGTCGCCAGTCCATCATCCAGAGAAAGGTTATGTGCAATGTATAGAGGTCTTCCCTGTATGTTTTCTATGTGTCTCTCACTGTGGTGTGTGTGCAGTGAGGCAAATGACCTTATGATTTCTAACTTTCAAGCATTGCGATGGCCTTAAGTAGATTCTGAAATAACGTTGCACTGCCCAAGGGATTATTGTGCCCTTGTAAGAACAGTGTTCTTCAACCACCTCTTCAATCACTCACCAATGATTAGCTTACAGTTCTTTGTCTTGTGGTGGTCCGCTGTCCTCAAACCTTTCAAGCTGTGGATGATCCAGTTGGAAGATGACTTGTGTCCTGGAAGCCAGATGAAGCTGGAGGAGCTGGAGCTTTCCTGCAGCTTTCCTGGGTGCCTAGTAGGATCTGATATGGGCCATTCCAGCCCTGGACTTCCTGTGTTTTCTCCTAAATTCTCTGAGCAGAATCCAGTCGCCAGGAATAAAGGACTGGAGGGTGGAAGTGGCTGTTTCTGGTAATGCAGCCTTCACCGTCTGTGAAACTTGAGAAAACACAGTGGACAGGTTTTGACAGTAAAACAACATCCTATCTTCACACAAAGATGTAGAAAAAAAATTGATCTTGGAAATATCTCCATGTTACTTTATTCTGACATTCCCCCTTTTGGCGCAGGATCCAACCCATGCGACAATCCAGCAAAAGGTTTAAACAAGAAAGTTCTAGTAACCAAGATCACATTAGATAGAACCAAAGAAATGAATTCTGACATAACTACGTGCCACTATGAATTTAACAAAAGCTGCATAAAGAAAATCCAGATGTTTTTAACTGTAACTCAGTTCCATTAACAACAAAACACAAACTTCAGTCGTCGTACAGTTCATCAATATTTCACTTAGAAATAAGTCACATATCATCCTGATGTGTCTTGTATAAAGATGAGTATTAGATTAATGGACATCTAATGTAATTCAGATGCATAAACCCTACAAATTGAATCTAATAAATAATTCCCACCAAGTATGAAATCATAACTCTGATTCTTTATCAGAAATATATTCCTTGCTTTTGGCATATCTTGAACTGTCAGTTAGCTTAATGGCACGAGGGAAAACTTTCAATCTAATAAATCACCAATGATTCTGCATGCAAAACTAATTCTTCAAACTAGTTTAAACTATTTCATTAAACTTTTAATAGTAAAACTCTTAAATCTAAAAGTCATCCTACATCCAAAAAAACATGTTATTAAGGCAACAATCACTACAAGCATTTTGATTCTATTGTCTCTTAAACAATGTTAAAACTCAGGAAGGGAGGTGCTGAGCGTTTCCATGACAGCAAAGGCATGAACCAACCTGGTAGGTGGGCGGAGTCAGGCAGAACTAACCTTTGATTGACAGCCTCAGAAACAAGCTGCTTCTTAACTCTCCTGAAAACTCAAAAGTTTAATCAATCTGGGATTTAGAAACATTATTCTAAACATGGATTATTGTTTCATGCAACATATAAACAAACATTAATTCCAACAAACAAAGACAAAACATCAAAAACAAACAAATGGCCAAATTTGAAGCTTCAGGAATTCAAAGAAATTTTTAACAATCTCTTTTCAGAATATGTTTTCTCAGTTATATCTTTTAATGCTGTAATTGATCAATTTTGTCATGACAATCTTCAGGATCCTTTTTTAAAAATGAGTGCACATAGTCCAAAAAATCTCAAAGTATTTAGAAGCACAGCAACAGTTTTCTCTTAAATGAATCCAAATTCACTGATGCTGAAACCTTTTGCTAATTCTTTGTACTGTAACTCTATAATAATAACTACAATCCTGAGAGTTATTGTTATAGTTCTCTTTTTGTTTGGCTCAATTTGATCGCAGCTGTATTGCAGAATTTCAGGTTAAATTCAATTCAAATTCAAAGATACTTTATTGATCCCCGAGGGGAAATTAGAAAAGTCAGCGTTGACATTTTTATGGTATACCCAAACTAAACAAAACTGCAGTGTTTGACTTAATCAGAAATTAAGATAAGAAGCTTGTCTCCAAACTGGGCTTTTTCCCACAAAGTGTTTCAAAAAAGAACAAACATCATTTTCTTTAATTTGGGCTATTCAAATTTTGAGAGTTGGGGAAAACTTATTACTAGAACCCCTCTTTAACAATCCAAATGCTGATAAATGTTCCAATATTTTATCTCTTAGTAATCTGAAATCACCTTGTGTACCTTTCTACTCCTATGTATTCTTTTAAACTTTAAACCCTAAGAAATCAAACAAGGAGACTGGAGTTTGAGCCGACCATCCTCTTTAGTGTTAAGAGAGCCTTTATTTCTTTTCTTTTCCTAAAATGAAGGATTTTACTTATCTTGATTCTGTTATAAAAATCCTAACCTTGGTTCCAAAACTAAACTCTTCAACCCCAATCTGTGTTCCCCAGAGTAGAAATGTTGAGTATTATTGCATTTCAAAGCCACCAAATGACTGGAACTCATCATTGGCTTAGATATATTTTAATAGGTAATCGGTTTACCTTTAATTAAATATTATGATTTTATGGACCCAAAATCTATGGCTTACGGGCTTCAGGAGTCCAGGAACCACAAGTTGAGTACTACTGCATTGAACAATGGTGTTAACTTTCTGCAGAGATTGAAGGATTGGCTAAATATATTATTTCTGCTTGGACAATAATCAGATTTAAAATCACTAGTTCACAGCTCCTAATTTACCTCAGATCATATTTGCTTCTAACACAGTTCATAAGAAGCTTCAGACAAACATTATGCTAAAAAGCCAAAAAAAAAACAAAAACCAGATCTGTTTTAAAATAAAGAAAAGCATGCTTAAAAAACTTGGTAGGTGGTGGAAAATAACTCCACGGTTCTGAAGGCCTTTTCTATGCAGAGTCTTTTATGGAACATAAGATTAGTTTAATTTTTTTGTGTGGTACCACTGTCCAATCAGATTCTTTCTAAATAACCCCATTTTTCATTCTCATTTTAAAGGTTTGTTTTACCAAGGGAAATGTGTTTAACAAAACCAATTACTCTCAAAGTTTTAAAGTTTTTAGCTGGTGATATCTTAGAAAACAACAAGTGTTTTAATATTTCTATGCAACACAGAACTGATCAGGTGTCCTTTCCTTCTCCAAAGGGAGAAAAAAGGAAACTGCAGAACCAAACCTTTCATAGTTTTTGTCAGGACCTGATATAAGGTACAGTGTAAATCAACACGCTGCATGAATCAGAAGAGGGAAGAAAAACCTAATATAACCTCTTCCCAGCAGCTGCTGTGAAAAACAATGAATTTGTACTTTCCATAAGAGTAAGTTAGCACTTGCGGACAAAAAATGCACCAAACTGTAAGTATTGTGTCAGAGACTGTATGAAGACCATCTGCAGTAGAACTAAGCCTGTTTTAAGGACATCTCTACCCATTAGATTTATGGAATACAAATTCTGACAACAGAAAATAATATCTGAAGGAGAAACCCATCAGGTTTCACGCATGCAGTGGGTTTTAAAAAAATGCTCCTTCATAAGATCTGTCCTGAGAATAACATAGAAACACTTGGTTACTGCTGAGTTTTGGAGATGTTGTAACTTCCTCTGCTTTTAATAACTTTTAATAACTAGAATAATTGACCCTAAATATTCCACGACGAAAGGGAACTTGTTTCTCTAAAAGAATTAACTGGAAAGTATCAAATGAGTTAAGTTATCACCCTTTTAAAGATACTTTTCTAACCCTAAAATAATATTTTAACCCGCTATATCTGTCAACATCAAGCAAACGTCACATGAGCAGCGGTTAATAAGCGTTCTTCATTGCAGAAAATAGGAAAAGATTTATGCAAATGTGTGTGTGTTTGTACGTTACTCCCATCAGTTTCTAAATCGCTCCAGAGTCAGACTGTCATGGCACACAGTCCTCTATCAGTCCAAAAAACAACCAGGCCCTTACCAGGTCTGTTGGTGAGAAATTGAATCATTCTTTGTCCACTTTAACTTCTCCAGGAGGGAGAAAGAAGAAACTTTGCTCCGGTTTCTCTTCTGCCCGCATAAGATGCTTTCAATATAAATCCAGTGTATCGCTCTTCTGGCTCTTGCAAACAGCATGGATCGTTGTCCATCTCAGTGGGTCCAGACGTCTTCTGAGTTTCGTTTTTTGTGGAAATTCACACTGCGATTTGCAACAAGCATGCAGACAGGAAGGCAGATCTCTCTCTTTCAGGCCGTGCTGGAGAAGCGTCTCTGGTGGAGTAGCCATGGAGAAGGGCAGGTTTCTAAAATCCAGACTCAAAAACGCAGATGTTGAACTCAAATCCCATATATGTGTGTATTTGTGTGTGAGAGAGGCAAAAGAAAAGTTTAGTATAGGTTCAGATTTTGCACAAAGAAATATTATCAGTCAGTCAGTCAGTTGTCCTCCTGCCTGTCACTTCCTTTCACAACATGAACTATACTCCTTTCTAAAACAACTTTCTTTTCGACTCTCTAATGTCCCTTTTCACTTTTTTACCTTCTTTTCCGACTGATCGCAATATTTAAGACAAACGAAACTTCCTTCAGGAAAGTTTAAACTTTTTTTTTTTACTTATTTACACTTAAACTTCCACACTGTGAAAAACCAAACTTATCTTCCAAATTAAAGCACATTTAACACAATCATCCCCCACTTTGTTGTTGGTTAATGTGTAATAAAAGTAGGAAGAACAATAATATAGCACTCACACAGTTAATATTTTAACATATTTATGTCCCTTCAGCAATATGTATGGTCGACCTAGCTCAGTTTATGAGATCTCTTTATTATTTAACACTTAATTTCATTCCCTTCCGGCGGAATGTTACCAACCAAATTATCCAGTTCACTTTACGGCGCCTAGTCGTCTCTGATCTCCTTGCGGCGAGATCCTACCTAAATGTATCACTATTTCCTTGCGGCGAAATAAAACCTTTCCAATGCAGTCTCCTTTCGGCGAGACACTACCAAACGACTTTTAAGTACTTTTCTTCTTTCATTTATATAGCGCTCACTCTTATCTCATGTACTGTATTTTAAAACTGTCTCACCTCTGAGTTGACTTCTAGGTGACTCTGTCGGATCTCCCGGACCCGCCCGGCATTGAGCAAGACAATAATCCACCGGCCAGATGCGAACGTCACACACCGGGACTTTCAGCCACCAGGCCTAGATGCGCCTGTACGGCAGCGCTTAACTTGACGTCAGGCTGTCTCCGGAGATCCGTCAGTCACTGCAAAGAAAGATAAAATCAGTTTAGTTCTTATAATATCCGGCTCGAAGGACCAAATTAATGATAGGTATTAGTTAGTCAACTCAGAGGTAAGGAACGACACAGAGTCAGTTTTACTTGCAAGGGTAGCTGTGCACTACAGACTACGAAGTATTATCCCCCTCTCTCTTTATTTATACATGCTTGGTCACACAGTTCAAACATCATTCAGAGTGTGTGTGTGTGTGTGTGTATGTGTATATGTGTGTGTGTGTGGGGTCAGAAAGGTTAGGGTTCATGTGTCTTGATTTTAGAGAAAGGAGTGAGGATTGGTGCCAGTCCCTAGATGTTGCTGATAATAGCATAACTCACCCTTCTCTCTTATCTCTTTGTCTATGACATGTGGGGGAAGAAAGCTCTTAGAGCAGACACAAGTGATAAACAATATAAAAAGTCATAAAAACCCTAACAGTTAAGAAGGTATTTAAATGTTGAAACACAGTTTCTTTCAATAATCTTACAGTTGAATGGGAGATTTGAGATGGGACTGTAATTTTGCAATAGCAACTTGTCCAGATTATTCTTTTTGAACAGTGGTTTGGTATTTGCCATTTTTAAGGCCTGGGGGAAAAAATCCTGATAAAGGGATGAGTTTATTATTTGAATCAAATCAGACGCCATGACATGCAAAGCTTTCTTAAAGAAATTTGTGGTTAAAATATCAAGACAGCGGGTGGAGGAGCTTAGTTGATGTGTAATTTATGATTTTGTAATTGATTTGGCAGAATTGTGTCATTTTGTCCAATTCATTTTGGTTGGATGCAGCAGAAGTGCTGGACTTAATATTGATCTACAGAATACTCTTCTAATCTTTTGAATTTTCTCAGAGAAGAAGTTACCAAATTCATTGCATGCCTTGTTAGAGTGAAGTTCAAATGCTACAGACACACAAGGGTTTTTTTAAACTGTCAACTGTGGCATTTAAGGCAAGGACATTATTAATCTTTATTTTGATTATTTTAGAAAAGAAAGATTTATTTTCCTGTATCAGTTGTAAGTTATATCTGTAAAGTCTCTCTTTACAGATGTCATTGGGAATCTTGAGTCCAGTCCAGTCAGTACACATCACCCTGAACACAGTTTCCTTGCACAGTGGTTTTGTACAGATCCCCTGCTGTGAACTGACCGCACAGTCTCACCACTTCTTCCTGGTCTGCATGGATCATAATTGCACAGCTGCTTGTGGTCTAATCAGATGTCTGGAGTGGGATTACTGCAGGGGTAATATGCCATGAGGTTTGCACTTTTGACTTGTACAGACGCCTTCTCCTGGCTTTTTGGATGTTGTCCTGGAGGCCGAGTCAGCGCTCCGCTGCCAAACGAGAGACAGGAATTACAAGCCCCATTTCAGCCAAAGTTTTGAAATCAGGGAACATTTCTCCAATTGAGAAAAGTCAGCAAGACTCTCTGAATGAGGGGTTTCCTGATTCAGCAAGAACTTCAGATTTTCCATCAACGTTTAAAAAAAAAAAAAGGTCAATAATGGAAAATATTCGGTTAGCATAAGCTCTGGTTCAGATGCTCTCCACTCAAAATTACTGTTTGTGAGCAATTTTGCAAAGGAGTGTTAAGAGTATAAATTGACGAAAATGATCATGAATGCATGCCTCTTTCAAAATATGTATGTAGAAAAAAAAAAAATCATGCAGGACGTGTTTTGCGGTGGCTCCGAGGGGTTGTGATTGTTAATTTATATTTTACACCACCTTATTTGTCCTGAGGGCAGTAAACCTGCAGAGTGTGAGTCTTGTGACTTGCTATACTGCTCGTCTTCGTAATACCGGTGTGGAATATGGGGAAAACCGACTCTAACAGGGCTGCTCGAAGCAGGGCGGACCACGAGGCTGCAGCCGAGCCGGATGTTAACAGTGCACTGCTAGCCCAAATGAAACAGATGCTGGATGAAACATGCATTGATCTCATCAGCAGGTTTGAGAACATTGTTTCGAATGTGGTTAAGAGGGAGATTTCAGCAACCTTGTCACCACTAGAGACTAAAATTGCTTCATTTGGCACTGCTATTTGAGATCTGGAGCATGCTGCTAGCGATCAGGATAGGAGGCTAACTAGCTTACAGGCCTCAGTTGGCTCACTAAATGTTCTGGTGGATGCGCTGTCTAAGAAGTGTGAGGACCTGGAGAGCCGCTCCAGATTAAATAACATCCGCTTGGTACGAATACCCGAAGCATCCGAAGGCTCTCAGCCCACTGAATTTGTGGCCGGTCTGCTGCAAGATTTGCTAGGCCTTGATGCTAAACCTGTCCTTGACCGGGCCCACCGCACATTACGGGCCAAGCCGGCAGAGGGAGACCTGCCGTGCCCATTTGTTGTCCGTGTCAATCTGTTTCAGGTACGGAATGAGATTTTACGAAAGGCTCGTGAATCATCTCCCTTATTCTATGGAGGAAAACAAGTGTTCATTTTTCCTGATTAGACTTCTTCTGTGGCTAAAAAGCGTGCAGCTTTTGTAAAAGTGAAGAAAGAACTCCACTCATGCCCCGGGATTAGGTTCGGACTTGTCTGTCCGGCAACATTACGTATTACTTTTCGTGATGGACAAGTCCGCAAATTTGAGGATCCTGCCATTGCTGCGGTCTTTGTGGAGAAAAACATTAAAAACATGGTGACTCCAGATTCGGTTTGAGAGGTATTAGTGGTTACTCGGACTGGTCAGTATCCTTTCAATTACCACATGCCACAATTATAAATATGGACAATTTAAAGCTCATTCTGTTAATATATTTTTGTTATCATAGTTATTTTGTTAATGGTTGTAGTGCTTTCTAAGAAATTTGTGGCTGCAAATTGTAGCTTATCCTATTTACCTTTTACTTGTGCTTGGTGGTCCGGCTGCTGCCACTTGTCCTTTATGTGCCTTACTGTATATTATAGTTCTCTATCGTTTTGACAGGTTGACATTTTGTATGATTATTAATATTTGTATAGTGTTTTCCCTATTTCATACATATAACTTTACACTCTTTTTGGTGTCTAGATTTGCGATTGCTTGGTTTATGTATTTTATTTATTTATTTATTTTTTATTCATTGTTGGATAATTGCAATTGCTTTTGCCCGTGCTTTTTTTTATTTTACTAGGTGGTGCACTTTAATAATAAAAAAGAAATGGATAAAAGAAAAAAAAAAAAAGAAATATACTTTTGTTATGGAATATATATCACATTCCCAGGAGAGTATGTCAGTAGTTTAAGACTGATTTCATTTCTTTTTTTTTGGGAGGGTCTCGCGCATCCCAGTTGGGGGGATGCTTCTGTGAATTGGTTTGTTGTGGGGTTCATAAAAGGGGTTATGATGTGTATGTGTATGTTTTATGGTGTGTTCTTTTTTGTCTTTTTCTTCCTTTTTCTTTCCGGTGACCAGGGTGGCCTTTGTTTTCATATGTTGTTTTATTCTGATCTGTGGCTGCCTCTCAGTCGACTCCAATTACGGTGACAGGACAAGAAATTGCAAGGGACTCAACAACCCTGTAAAGCGTAGTACGGTATTGCACCATATTCGAAGACTTGGGGCACATGTCACTTTTTTGCAGGAGACACATCTGAAAAATGCAGATCAAGTGAAGCTTAGACGAGGCTGGGTTAATCAGGTATATCACTCCTCTTTTAATAGTAAATCTAGAGGCGTGGCCATTCTTATCAGTAAATCTGTTCCCTATTTGCACTCCCAAACTATCTTTGACTCTTGTGGTAGATATATTATCGTTACTGGTAGCATTGGTAGTATTCCTGTGGCTTTAATTAATATATATGCTCCCAATTGCGACGACGAGTACTTCTTTAAGCGTCTTTTCCATCTTCTCCCTAACATGTCAACATATCACTTGATATTAGGAGGTGACTTTAACTGCTGGCTCGATCCTCAGTTGGATCGTTCCTCGTCAAATGTACCCACACCCTCACGTTCGTCAAAAGTAATCAACTCATTTATGGCTGAATACAATGTCTCCGATGCTTGGCGCTATCTTTACCCCTCGCAGAAGGTGTACTCGTTTTTCTCTCCAGTCCACCACACTTTTACACGAATTGATTTCTTCCTGATTGATAACAGGTAGCTGTCTTCCCTTTCTGGGTGCAAATATGATGCTATAGTTCTATCAGATCATGCCCCAGTTTCGGTAAACATTAAATTTGACTCATATGCGGTAGGGCGACCATTATGGAGGCTAAGAACACGTTTGTTATTGAATGAGAAATGTGTTGCCTTTATTGCACGACAAATATACTTTTTCCTTGATAATAATAGAGGACCTGAGATATCAGCTTCGTTACTGTGGGAAACACTCAAGGCCTACATCAGAGGGGAAAGTGTTTCCTATATGAATTATGAAAATAACTTGAGAGGAGAGAAATTGAGCACTTTGATATGTTGCATTTCTCAAATTGATAGGTTATATGCGATATCACCTCCCCCCGCCTTTGAGTTTGACGTGCTCATGAAACAACGTACGACTGAGTTACTGTTCCAGTCTGGTGCTCAGTTTTATGAACACGGGGACAAGGCTGGTAAGTTATTGGCTCACCAAATCAGACGAGTGTCATCCTCTCGGCAGATCTCCCAGATTCAAACTACCCATGGGGTCACAAGCAATCCAATTGAGATAAATGTGGCCTTCAAAGATTTTTACAAGGCATTATACTCTTCGGAAGGTTCTCCTTCTTTGTTCGATTTTGATAATTTATTTGCAGAATTGGACATTCCTACAATAGATCAGGAGGTGGCTGATAATCTTGAGAGGCCTCTTACCATCTCTGAACTTACTGAGGCAGTCAAATCCCTGCAGAGGGGCAAGTGTCCAGGGCCAGACGGGTACCCCTGTGAGTTTATTGGACATTCTGGGACAAGCTCTCTCCTTTGTTGTTAGAGGTGTATAATGAGTCCTTGTCTTCAGGGATTTTACCTCAAACTCTTAATCAGGCAGTTATTACTCTTCTTGCTAAAAAGGGCAAAGATCCTCTACTCTGTGCTTCCTATCGGCCAATAAGTTTGCTCAATGTCGACTTTAAACTGTTAGCGAAAACAATTGCATTACGCCTAGAATCCGTTCTTCCCTCTGTAATTAGACCAGACCAGACTGGCTTTATACAAAACAGACATTCCTTCTCAAACATAAGACGCCTTTTTAATGTAATATATTGCCCACCCTCTGTCAGTACTTAAGAAGTTGTGATTTCTTTAGACGCGGAAAAAGCCTTTGAGTGAGTAGAGTGGCCATATTTGTTTTACTCTATTAAGAAATTCGGGTTTGGAAAGAACTTCCTAGATTGGATCAGGCTACTCTACTCTGACCCTCATGCCTCAATTAGAACAAATAATATTCAGTCTGACTTCTTTCGCCTCAATCGCTCGACACGCCAAGGGTGTCCACTAAGTCCGTTATTGTTTGCCTTGGCAATTGAACCCCTTGCAATTGCACTTAGATCAAACTCAGATATTTTAGGTATTAAAAGGAATAGCGTGCAAGTGAAAGTTTGTATGTGGATGATTTACAGGTCCTTCTCAAAATATTAGCATATTGTGATAAAGTTCATTATTTTCCATAATGTCATGATGAAAATTTAACATTCATATATTTTAGATTCATTGCACACTAACTGACATATTTCAGGTATTTTATTGTCTTAATACGGATGATTGTGGCATACAGCTCATGAAAACCCAAAATTCCTATCTCACAAAATTAGCATATCATTAAAAGGGTCTCTAAATGAGCTATGAACCTAATCATCTGAATCAACGAGTTAACTCTAAACACCTGCAAAAGATTCCTGAGGCCTTTAAAACTCCCAGCCTGGTTCATCACTCAAAACCCCAATCATGGGTAAGACTGCCGACCTGACTTTTGTCCAGAAGGCCACTATTGACACCCTCAAGCAAGAGGGTAAGACACAGAAAGAAATTTCTGAACGAATAGGCTGTTCCCAGAGTGCTGTATCAAGGCACCTCAGTGGGAAGTCTGTGGGAAGGAAAAAGTGTGGCAGAAAACGCTGCACAACGAGAAGAAGTGACCGGACCCTGAGGAAGATTGTGGAGAAGGGTCGATTTCAGACCTTGGGGGACCTGCGGCAGCAGTGGACTAAGTCTGGAGTAGAAACATCCAGAGCCACCGTGCACAGGCGTGTGCAGGAAATGGGCTACAGGTGCCGCATTCCCCAGACCTGGGCTACAGAGAAGCAGCACTGGACTGTTGCTCAGTGGTCCAAAGTACTTTTTTTGGATGAAAGCAAATTCTGCATGTCATTCGGAAATCAAGGTGCCAGAGTCTGGAGGAAGACTGGGGAGAAGGAAATGCCAAAATGCCAGAAGTCCAGTGTCAATTACCCACAGTCAGTGATGGTCTGGGGTGCCGTGTCAGCTGCTGGTGTTGGTCCACTGTGTTTTATCAAGGGCAGGGTCAATGCAGCTAGCTATCAGGAGATTTTGGAGCACTTCATGCTTCCATCTGCTGAAAAGCTTTATGGAGATGAAGATTTCATTTTTCAGCACGACCTGGCACCTGCTCACAGTGCCAAAACCACAGGTAAATGGTTTACTGACCATGGTATCACTGTGCTCAATTGGCCTGCCAACTCTCCTGACCTGAACCCCATAGAGAATCTGTGGGATATTGTGAAGAGAATGTTGAGAGACTCAAGACCCAACACTCTGGATGAGCTAAAGGCCGCTATCGAAGCATCCTGGGCCTCCATAAGACCTCAGCAGTGCCACAGGCTGATTGCCTCCATGCCACGCCGCATTGAAGCAGTCATTTCTGCAAAAGGATTCCCGACCAAGTATTGAGTCCATAACTGTACATGATTATTTGAAAGGCCCCGTGCATACGCACGCAATTTTTGCAAAGATCTAAAATGTTTGGGGGGATGTCTCTACCGAATTTTAGATGTTATTACTGGGCATCAAATATTAGACTTTTCAGGTATTGGCTTCAGTCAGATGCACCCTCTCTTCCGGCTTGGCTTGTTATGGAGGCCAACTCTGTGAAACCTGTCTCTTTAACAGCCCTATTACATTCACCACTACAATCCTCAACCAAACCATATACTTTTAATAAATTGGTCAAATCATCCCTTAAAATTTGGATTCAATTTAGACGGCATTTTGGATTACAGATGGTTTCTATTCATGCCACCATGGCAGCCAACCATGCCTTTCCGCCTTCTCTCACAGATAGTATATTTCTGTCATGGAGGAAATTAGGTATTTTGACTTTTCAAGATCTGTTTATTGACAATGTCTTTGCCTCCTTTCAACAAATTTCTGATAAGTTTAAGTTTCCCAGACATAAATTTTTTAGGTACTTGCAGGTGCGTAATTTTGTCCGTACAACATATTCAACCTTCCCCAATTCTCCCGGAGATTTACCTTTAGATGTGTTCTTGAAGCCGGTTTTAACTTTGAAGGGGGCTATTTCTTTTATTTATGATCAAATCACTTTACTCCGTCCACAGGCTTTAGACTCCATTAGGTCGCTTTGGGAGGAGGACCTAGGTCAGGCCATTTCAGAGGATCTTTGGACACAAATCTTAATATTAATTCACAAGTCATCTATTTGTGCAAGACATAGCTTAATTCAATGCAAACTTGTACATGCTATGCTAAAGCTTGTTTGGCCAAGTTTTATAATAATATTTTACCTGTCTGTGATAGGTGTCAGCATTTACCAGCAAATTTAATACACACAGTTTGGCTTTGCCCTCAGCTTTACAGTTATTGGACCAAGGTTTTTGACATCTTGTTGGATGTCTTTAACAGAAAAGTTGAGCCTAACCCCTTGACCGCTTTGTTTGGAGTTTCATCTTCGTGGCCTGTTTGGTCTTCTTTACAAAAGTCTTCATTAGCTTTTCTGACTTTTCTTGCAAGGAGGGTGATTGTGATGAGATGGAAATCCCCTCAACCTCCTTCATACATGCATTGGCTTCGAGATGTTCTATATTTTATAACGTTAGAAAAAATTCAGCATACTCTGAGAGGCTTCTCTGCTAAATTTTGGGAACTGTGGAACCCTTTGTTTAGAGTCCTTAGAGTCCTGATATACCAGACTAAAAAGACCTTGCACACACACTGCTGGTGGTTATTTTTGAGTCGACACTCATCAGTCAAGAATGACATGACTGTCGCCCTGGCACCTGTGTTTTTTGTTTTTAGTTTTTTTTCATTTATTTATTTATTTTATTTTATGTCCTTTTTTTGGGGGGGTATTTCCTATATATTTTCTATATGTTTGCTAATTGTTATTGTAATTGGTACAACATTTACCGATTTAACTATTCTCCTGCTCTTATTTTGTACCTCACTGAAAAACAATAAATAAAGTTGGAAAAAAAAAAAAAAGTCACTTTCACTTCACAATTATTTGCTACAATCTGTTGGTCTGTCACATTAAATCCAATTAAAATCCAGTGTAGTTTAAGGTTGTAATGTGACAGTGGGAAAATGTTTAAGAGATATGATTTTTTATTTTTGGAAAAATGTTACATAAGAGAGATTAAGGTGCTGTTATTTCAAGACTGCATAAATGATCATGGCCTATAAAAACCTGATGAATTATATTGAACTTTATTATCATTACTGGCACAGTTACATGTGAAAAAAGTACAGGTCCTTCTCAAAATATTAGCATATTGTGATAAAGTTCATTATTTTCCATAATATCATGATGAAAATTTAACATTCATATATTTTAGATTCATTGCACACTAACTGAAATATTTCAGGTCTTTTATTGTCTTAATACGGATGATTTTAGCATACAGCTCATGAAAACCCAAAATTCCTATCTCACAAAATTAGCATATTTCATCCGACCAATAAAAGAAAAGCGTTTTTAATACAAAAAACGTCAACCTTCAAATAATCATGTACAGTTATGCACTCAATACTTGGTCGGGAATCCTTTTGCAGAAATGACTGCTTAAATGCGGCGTGGCATGGAGGCAATCAGCCTGTGGCACTGCTGAGGTCTTATGGAGGCCCAGGATGCTTCGATAGCGGCCTTTAGCTCATCCAGAGTGTTGGGTCTTGAGTCTCTCAACGTTCTCTTCACAATATCCCACAGATTCTCTATGGGATTCAGGTCAGGAGAGTTGGCAGGCCAATTGAGCACAGTGATACCATGGTCAGTAAACCATTTACCAGTGGTTTTGGCACTGTGAGCAGGTGCCAGGTCGTGCTGAAAAATGAAATCTTCATCTCCATAAAGATTTTCAGCAGATGGAAGCATGAAGTGCTCCAAAATCTCCTGATAGCTAGCTGCATTGACCCTGCCCTTGATAAAACACAGTGGACCAACACCAGCAGCTGACACGGCAACCCAGACCATCACTGACTGTGGGTACTTGATACTGGACTTCTGGCATTTTGGCATTTCCTTCTCCCCAGTCTTCCTCCAGACTCTGGCACTTTGATTTCCGAATGACATGCAGAATTTGCTTTCATCCGAAAAAAGTACTTTGGACCACTGAGCAACAGTCCAGTGCTGCTTCTCTGTAGCCCAGGTCAGGCGCTTCTGCCGCTGTTTCTGGCTCAAAAGTGGCTTGACCTGGGGAATGCGGCACCTGCAGCCCATTTCCTGCACACGCCTGTGCACGGTGGCTCTGGATGTTTCTACTCCAGACTTAGTCCACTGCTGCCGCAGGTCCCCCAAGGTCTGAAATCGACCCTTCTCCACAATCTTCCTCAGGGTCCGGTCACTTCTTCTCGTTGTGCAGCGTTTTCTGCCACACTTTTTCCTTCCCACAGACTTCCCACTGAGGTGCCTTGATACAGCACTCTGGGAACAGCCTATTCGTTCAGAAATGTCTTTCTGTGTCTTACCCTCTTGCTTGAGGGTGTCAATAGTGGCCTTCTGGACAGCAGTCAGGTCGGCAGTCTTACCCATGATTGGGGTTTTGAGTGATGAACCAGGCTGGGAGTTTTAAAGGCCTCAGGAATCTTTTGCAGGTGTTTAGAGTTAACTCGTTGATTCAGATGATTAGGTTCATAGCTCGTTTAGAGACCCTTTTAATGATATGCTAATTTTGTGAGATAGGAATTTTGGGTTTTCATGAGCTGTATGCCACAATCATCCGTATTAAGACAATAAAATACCTGAAATATGTCAGTTAGTGTGCAATGAATCTAAAATATATGAATGTTAAATTTTCATCATGACATTATGGAAAATAATGAACTTTATCACAATATGCTAATATTTTGAGAAGGACCTGTATTTTCCCTTAAAGATAACTTATTTTTATATTATATTATTTTTTTTAATTTTGAAGGTGTTTCTAGCCAGGAAGAAAAACAAAAACTCTATCAAGTATGGAATCTTAGGTTATTCCTTCTGGCTGCTTTTTAAAAAGTACCATCACTGCAGAGAATAGGACAGCCACTGCCAGTTTTAAAAGTCTTGGTATCATTTTCAGTACAGTTTTGACCCACATACTGAGAACACTCAGAAGTAAAAGTTTTACGGGTTTTATTGTCAGTAACGTAATCAGGCACGAGGACTGGAAACACCAACTGTACGGGAAGGAAGAAGAATGGACTGGTGAACAAACGAATAATATGAAGCAACTGATTACTTAGATCTGAGAAATGGCTTACCAAATTGCTGTAGCTTGAACCACCAGGGGTAGAGCGGTTCAGAGTCTTAACTTGCGAAGAGAGATCGTTCAGTTGTCTTTTAGTTGTGGTCTTGGTGGCAACCAAATGGAGCTCAGGTGCCGATGCTTGTGATGGAGGATGGAACAGGGTACGCTTATGCCTCCCGCTTAAGTACTCCTCCAAGCAATCAGCAGATAGGAAACACCTGTCATCCAGCCCACCTGAGAACTCCAGCAACAACTGTGAAACACTTAATGGTTATGCAGACAAGTACAGCAAACACACACACCAGCACATACACCAACACACACAGACTCAGATTATGACACTTGGTATGTATCACGTAATGGAGTCAGATTAGAATATTTCTGCCGCTTTTTAGAAAAACGAAGACCTGTTATAATAATGCTTTTTTTTTGCTCTTTTATTGTCGCTGAGACATATCAGAGTCGTTACTGATAAGTACATCAGTTGCTCAGACTGATGTGGGTAGTAAATGTTTCCCTATTTCATTCAGCCATGTTTGCTTTGGCTGCTATGAATTGAGGAAATGCAACTGAGTTTAAGCATCTGTCACTCAATGAAGGATAAGTTAGTGCGAAGAGCAATAGACAGCAGCACCTTGCTACAGCAAAAAGGAGGAGAAAGAAATGTGTGCGAGGGTGATAGAGACAGACAGATGGTGTTGCTACACAAGAGACTGCCCTAATGTAGTTGCGTTAGGCCCTTATCACCACTGGCAGCATTTTGGCACAATTGAAAGCGATATGGGAAATAGTAAACACAGTTAAACTCAGCAAGATTTATCAGGCGTTAACTACGACATTGACTTTGCTCTAGCAAAAGGGCCAAATTGTTTCCTTGCGATTTGATCTGTGCTTCTAATAGTAAATTAAAATGGATCCGACTGCAGAGCAATATTAAATGCAAAATATAAATTTTTTGGTAATAAGATGTGCCAAGTTCAGTAGATGGCAATGTTCATCAGTTCATCCGACAATAGTTGTGGGGTCGGGTGAACCTTCCTACAATTTTAGAGCAGAGTTTTAGGGAAAGCGGTTTCATTTACATTTTAGTTTAATTAAGATGTTTTTTTATTTGCACTAATGTAGATTCTCAGGACATGATATAATCCTATGGGCTTTAGGATTTAGTTTATCTAAAATAATTTTGTATACGTCATTGCAGGGTACTTAATATAGTTGACATTCCAATCAAAGCGATGAAACTAGATTCAATTAAAAGGCTATTCCAAACAATCAAATAAAATTGTAGCTCTTAAGCTACTGAATGTAAGAACAACCTACTGTTAACTGAGGTTGTATTCCTATATAAAAGTTATTTCAAAGCAGTATAAGATCATAAAATAAAAATATAATTTATATGTGTTTCTATTTCCTTATGTTATTTAAGAGTTGATTTGTGCTAGTAATGAGTTGTCATGCTTTAGTTTACCTCTATTTGCCTGTACCTGTATTTGCTTCCAAAGTGTTAGACCACCTCCTGACAAATAAATGTTTGCCATTTTTAACATCCAAAAAACATATTGGATGGGTTATGAGGTTGCAGGTATGACCTGCAGAAGACCTTAGTTCCAGCTCTATTCGATCTACCAGGGAACTTTAATTTTCTAAGGATTGGAATGTTTTTCCTTGGCTCTCCTTTAATCTGCCCAACACCTGAAATAGTTTGGACTAGAGAATGAAAGTAAATACATGTGCTGACAAATGTTATACGGGATCCCAACACTATGCATTAAATGAAAAGACTTATTTATGTTTGGGAACTTAACAATTTAGCCTACAGTTGTAGAACGTATACTTCTGCGAGGTAAACAGTTAAGGCAGTCATTATCAGGCAGTCATTAGGAAAAACCATTCTATCCATTCTACTTTAAAGAACAACGATGAGGATCCCTCTAGCCCTCGAAATGATTTTCAAATGTTTTCCTTATGCTGAAGGGGTCTAAAGTCATCAATAGTAACAGCTGTTTTTCTATTCAGTGGCAATGCTTTTCCAATCGTAATAGAATATAGGTCTTATTGCCCCATGAACAAATGTTGACTAGCAGTGCATTTAGGAAAATCATCCTCTGAGTAGGTTATTACTGCTAATGCGATAATGCTCAGCTTATATATACGCTCACTGACCAATTTATTAGGTACACCTTGCTAGTACTGGGTTGGACCCCCTTTTGCCTTCAGAACTGCCTTGATCCTTCATAGCATAGATTCAACATGGATTGAGATCTGGTGACTGTGGATACCATTTGAGTACAGTGGACTCATTGTCATGTTCAAGAAACCAGTCTGAGATGATTCGGGCTTTATGACATGATGCATTATCCTGGTGGAAGTAACCATCAGAAGATGGATACACTGTGGTCATAAAGGGATGGACATGGTCAGCAACAATACTCAGGTAGGCTGTGGCATTGAGAGGTACTAAGGGGCCCAAATTGTGCCAAGAAAATATCCCCCACACCATTACACCACCACCACCAGCCTAAACCATTGATACAAAGCAGGATGGATCCACAATTTCAAGTTGTTGATGCCAAATTCTGACCCTACCATCCGAATGTTGCAGCACAAATCGAGACTAATCAGACCAAGCAACGTTTTTCCAATCTTCTGTTGTCCAATTTTGGTGAGCCTGTGCTAAATGTAGCCTCAGTATCCTGTTCTTAGCTGACCGGATTGGACCCGGTGTGGTCTTCTACTGCTGTAGCTCATCCGCCTCAAGGTTCGACGTGTTGTGCGTTCAGAGATTCTCTTCTGCATGCCTTGGTTGTAACGAGTGGTTATTTGAGTTACTGTTGCCTTTCTATCAGCTTGAACCTGTTTGGCCATTCTCCTCTAACCTCTGGCATCAACAAGGCATTTGTGCCCACAGAACCGCTGCTCACTGAATATTTTCTCTTTTTTGGACCATTCTCTGTAAACCCTAGAGATGGTAGTGTGTGAAAATCCCAATACATCCGCAGTTTCTGAAATACTCAGACCATCCCGTCTGGCACCAACAACCATTTCACGTTCAAAGTCACTTAAATCATCTTTCTTCCCCATTCTGATGCTCGGTTTGAACTGCAGCAGATCGTCTTGACCATGTCTACATGCCTAAATGCATTAAGATGCTGCCCTTTAATTAGCTGATTAGAAATTTGCGTTAACGAGCAGTTGGACATGTGTACCTAATAAAGTGGCCGGTGAGTGTAATATGTACATTTAAAAAAGATATTCTTTGTTATTGAGAGCAAAATGTACTGGAGTCAAATTCCTGGTTCGTCTCTCCAACTTTGCAATAACGCTGATTCTGATACTACTCACAGTTACAGTTATGATCTCAAGGAGCTAAATGCTGCACAGCACTAACATAGGCAGAAGGCACAATGCTACTGCTATCAAAACAATGGCCAGGACATCATATCAACACACAATATATTAATGGCCAAAACAAAGTTTGCCGTCATTTTGGTGTTATTTCCAGCTTACTGCTTTGCTGCGCCTGTCGTTTCCATAGACAGAAGAAACTGACGCCTTAATCAGATGAAGTCTTTCAGCAAATCCTTCTTGATACTGGCGGTGGTAGATGAAGAACTTGTCCTTGAAATGCTTTGCACAGATGAAGAGGAATTTCTCCATTGATGTGTTAACATTTCCATGAAAAATAAAATTTAATCAGGCACTTCGAAGAGGTTCTGATGCTGGTATAATGAATTGTGTGGGTTAATAGCCCCAACAACCCAGCATACTTGAGCTTGAACTACAAAATAGCAGCGACAAATAAAAATAGCAGATTTGCGAAATTTCGTTACATGGAAGTCCATGACCTTGTTTAACTGTTCCGCAGCAAATTCTGTCATGTGACACTTCAAAAAACATAACAGAGAATATGGATAGCTGAACAGAAATATGACCCATACGGAAAATAAAGTAATCTGCGCGAAAATTTTACTTTTCTGCATTCGTACAGACAATGTGTACAAAACAATATGTATTTAAGGGCAAGAAAGTGGATTGTGCATGATATGTCCCCTTTAAGGTGACCAAAGTTGTTGACAGTGAAAACAAGACAAAAAAATACATAAACATTAGAATGATAGGAAGTGGCATTTTAAATCAGGAAGAAAAGCCTGTAACGACGCGGCTTTCCTCTCACTCATTCCCCCAGCTTCACAGTGCTTTAAACAGTGAGTTCAATAGCGAAGAAAAATTTTGGGCTTTGTCTCGCCCATCGGACGCTCAGTGTCTCTGGGGGTCTATGGGGTAGTGGGCTGGCCTCGGCTGGCCCAGATGCTCAGCTTCTGCATGATGATTGGATGATCTGTCTGAGGCTGAATCCCTTTTTGATTGACAGCGAAATAAGCGAATCCGCGATCTTGAAATTGAGCTTCCCCTCCTTGAAAGACCAGCATCCGCCACTGCATATATAACAACAACGTTACCAAAAAGTACTTGACTCCCTAATGCCAGATGTATGTAGTGGCAACTGCAGCTCAATATAGAACATCTGTGTATCTGTTAACACCTGAATCCAAACACCTATGGGTGTAAGTATGAGCGCGCTTGTATATACAAGGTTTCTCCATAAAAATATGCAAAAGCGAGTGTGAGGAGGCACAAACCTGCCCCCCTGGACCTGAGACAGACACTGAGGAGATCTGAGCCACAGACATCCAAAGGCGCCCCAGAGCACAGGAACCCCGAGGAGAACCACCACCGGGATTACCGCAACGCCCCCAGAGAAGAGCAGAGGAGAGCCCCGGGGGACCACCCAGCAGCCACAGTGCAGAAGCCCCAAAGGAGCAACGAGCCCACAGGCCCCGCCGGCAGCCATTCACCCTGGAGCAGATCCAGCCATGGACCCAGTGACCCGAGACCCCAGGGCACATGTGGCAGGGAGGAAATAGGCCCAACATTTGATGGCAGGCTCCAGGAGATGGAGCAGCCCAAGACCCAGCCTTACATAAAAACAGGTGCACAGAGTCACATTCACACATTTCCACCCTCATGTGTACACATAAAGACACTCACATCCACACACCCAACGAAAAGACACACAACAATGGATGGTGTCCATCCATCCATCCATCTATCAACTGACAATTAGAAATGGTTTTTTTTTCTGTCATACTTTCAATTTGAATAGGTTTTATGGCTCCTTCTCTTGTGGTTGATTGTGTGAGGAGTGTTTTAAAATGTTCAGCGCACTGTTTCTGCAGCTGGTCTGAAACAGATCCTAGACAGAGGATAGAACACTCCAATATTGCAATGTTTTTTTTTTTTTTTTTTTTACAATGTTATTGAGATAATCAGACAAAAAAGTTATGGACTGAATAGATGGATTCCCAAGCAATGTTATCATAAACAAAAAAAAACAAAAATATGGAAACCAGAATAGTTTTTATTCAAATAGCTTGTCTGAAAGCTAGTGTGCTGGCCAGTACAAATAAACATAATAAATGTGGTGCTTACCTCAACATAACTGTAAGTCTCCTGAGGACAAAATAATTTATTTAACCAGTCCATTTCTGATCAAATTGTAGCTAAACTCAACCTCCAGGGCCATTGCTTCAGGCTTGAGTTCTCCTTTTGTTACTTAAATGAAATGAACCCTGAGAGTTTTTGGGCAGTAAAGTTTTTCTACCCTAATCGTCAGATAGATCACTTTTTTATGAATTTATAAATGAATCATGTTGTTTAATCAAAATGGGTTATGGCCTGTTTTAATGGATCTGTTCAAATACTTGCCATGATGGTTATTTATTCCAAAAATGACCCATCCACATCTGCATGAGCAGTCGAAACATTCTAACAACCCGAACTGGTTCTGTGACATCAGGTTGTACAATACATGTGGTTCATGAGGCCAACTCCTCTAAAAATCACGTTTGCTTCCACCAGAGAAAAGAGATACTGTGTAGTGCTAATCTCCCTTAACTGCGGACTACATGATAACAGTCCGCTTTCCTTCCAATAAGTAAAACTGCAGATGAGTTAAAGGTTTTCTGCTTTTTATTGTTTGTCCAGTCATGTGGCCCAATGAAGATTTTCTAAGTAACAAAGCTTTGAATGGCTATAAACCCATTACTCTAATCAGGTATTACTTACTCAATGAAAGGATTTTAAGGATGACGTTTTTTAATTAATATCTTAACATCTTAAGACATATTGAAAGATCCATAAGATTATCCCTCTTTAAAATGAACATGATGATTCATGGACAAGTGATTCCCATGTCTTCTCCATGTGAGAATCCAGCATGGATTTCAGCTTAATATGAAAACAAATAAATGGATAAAGGTGATTTTTAAAGAGGACCAGGTGTTGGGTTTATGATTATTGATTGATTAATCTTGATCAATAATTATAATTACAGATCATAACCTGACAAAATCAACTTCCTAACCAAAATCCTCATTTATGAATCGAGACCAGAGATGTTTCTGGTGTTGTAATTGTGGCTCAACGCCTCTGACAATTACAACCGTTAAATACTCCGTAATAATTAATAACTATTGCCGGAGATGTCACTGTTTAATCGACCGTTTCTGCCGAAACGTGTGGAACGTTAACCTTATTTTGACTGACGAATCACTTTCGCACACAATGAACACAAAATGCTCTCTCTTTATCTATGTGAATATTTATTAATTTTCACCTACTCAACATGCAAAATTCTACAAACACAGGGGTAACACATCTAAATAAGCAAAATCAACAAACGGTAGTGGGTATGTATTGAGTCAACCAGCAGTTTATGACACTACAGACGAAGGAAATGAGAATATGAGTGGTGGTGTGGTGGCGAGTGGTGGAGGGTTGGAGCGCAGCTCCGACTGTCCTTTATGATCTTCTGATCTTCCCCCTAACTCCTGTGCACAAAGATTCTAACTTTTGGCGGCAAGCTAGCACAGTGAGATTGAAGACAAAAGGGAAATGGAGAATTTTACCATGAGGTCGTTTTAACAGTCCAGTCTTACAACGCACCCGCGTTGACTCTCAGATAGTAAACACAAGCAGCTCTAGGACCGCGGCGGATCCCGATATCAACATAACACATCAAAGTTTCAATAAGCAAGGTTACATGCACATATCATTCAGAACACATGAGATCCTAACCAGCGATTCTGATCGCTTCTACAACCTCTGACCCTGCCCAGGCCTGATTAGTTAGTTTCTATTTCCTTATAGATTTAGTTCCTTTCTGTTTTTGTTCTTTAGTTAGTCTCATTGTTTGTTTATTTATTTCTGTTCACTTAGATGTTTTCTCTTACCTCCCTGGAGTTCCTGCATATAAGAATTTATTAGCCACCCTCCTTCAATTGCCTCATTTCTCTCTCACTGCAGCTGCTTCTGATTCTCTTCAGGATTAGCACCTTTGGTTCACTGGTCAATTCTCTCTCTCCCTCAGCATTTATACTCTCTGGTCTTCTTTGATCACCACTGGATTCTCTTGCTTGCTACCTGTTGCCATGTCCGATTGTTCCTTGGCTGTTACTGCCCTGATTTATATCAACCATATTTACCCGCCTTTGTTGCGTGAAATGGAATAATTGCAAGTTCAGCTTTCATTATCATTAGATATTCTTCAACACACTATGTGGCTCCTTCTCTCTGCTCTGCACCTTGGTCCAACACACATTCAGCATTTCCTGACATCACTATTACCAATCCACCTGCAGGATTACCAGTGCTCCCCCAATGCCTTCCATATCCCTTCTCACGGCAAGCCGGTTTCAGCTTCTATTCATTATTACCTCCAAAATTTAGCTCTTAGTAACAACGTCTCTCTATTTCCAGATGTTTCTGAACCAGACCCTCAGAAGTCTCACCCAGTGTTCCAGTGCTCTTTTCATTGTTTAAGAAACATTGTAAATAAACCCTTTACCCTTCAACCTGCGTGCTGAGTGTGTTTTTGTATGTGGGTGAGAAATATCCCTCAAACCATGAAGACCATGAAGAAAAAAATCGAAATGAAAAAGCCTGACCAGGAAAAAAAAGAGATTAAACATGTAAGATTAAACATATCTAGATTCATTTGAACCTTTACACATTATTCAAAGACAAAATGCTGAAATGCTGTGAATTTCTAAATTCAAAACACAACATTAACAATTATCTTATTCAGAAGTACAAAACATTGAGGGCCATATAAATCTCTGTATCACTCTCTTTTAATTTTCTGTCACTGTTTCGTTTTTTAACTGACAATCAATAACAAAAAAATATGAAAATATTTTATTTGATTTTGAATCAGATATCAAAAATGGAAAAGACTATGTTTTTCATTATTTTAATTTTAGACTTGGATAAAAAATAAGTAATGGGAAAACAGGCTGCTGGACCGAATTTGGTTTCAATATTTAATTTGTCTGCTTTACGACCCCTGATTTGATTGTCAGCTAAAAAATAACAGAACAAATTATATATGGATTGAAAAGATTGCATATTCAAAGGTCAATAGTGCATATTCAAAACTGTGGATTTGATCATCACAAAAACCAATTCAGTGAGATTTGCAAATTAAATTTATACGCCTCAGAAGACTCAACAAATACCTTGCCAGCACTAATGTGAAGGCTGATATATATAGATATATATATATATATCCACTGCGGTAAATAGGCCAGGTTTGGCTCAAAGATAGTTGTTTTGATGTTCAAGATGTCACACAGATGAGAGTCACTTATTCTGGTCGAAACACGGTTCTTGTTAGGGTTCATAACCGAGAAAGTCTTCTCATACAGGTATATCAAGCCAAACATTGTCTCTTGGAATAGAATCTCTTGTAACCTGCCTTTATCCAGCTGGCGGTTAAAGTTAACAAGAGGAAGCCATTGGTGCTGACTACAACATTACTACGGCATTGTACTGCAGCTCAATTAGTTCCAGCTGCAGGTGGTCTGGAGTGTTATCAGGGACCATAAAGAAAGGAGAGAGAGAAAGCATTTTCTCCTTTTCATTAGTTGCTAAATCCTGAAAGCACTGTTTAAAACTCCTCAACCACAGATTAGATGTCTGCTGCATACTTCTTCATTTGCACACTTGTTCTCTGCAAAACTGGTCATTATGTCCAACAGCGATGGGAAATGTGTGGTATTTAGCTGTGTTTGTGACAGGTGACTTTGGAAAAGTTGCAGCTTGGTCTCAAAGGCTTTGATGTGTGAATACAGTTGGCTTACCGCTGCATTTTACCCCTGAATGCTTGTGTTCAACATGTGTAGATTTCATGTTATGTCACTTTAAAAGCCAAAATCAGCCAGCCAAACAGGGTCAGATAGTTCTGTCCCTTTTTTGCAAAGAATTGTACGATTTCTTTCCTGAGAGTAGAATCGCTGCAGTGCAGACCCCCGACTGAGCCATCTTATGTCGTGATATACAACATGTCCTATTCAACTTGGATGTTGAGTAGAAACTCTCGAAACTGGCTGTGGCACAGGGCTATGGAGCGAATATAATTAAAGCTTTAAACTGGTTTCATTACAAAATCATATTTCAATTGTTTGGCACAGAGAACGTGTGGGTGAATAATATGGTGGAATGTAATACCTTTGCCTCCTTTATTGGCCTTGTAAGAGACTAGGGTTGATAATCCACTTCGCATGCAAGTCATGGCAGGTGCGCCATATGAAATAATCTTAGTGACTTTATTCCGCAGTAGTTTTCTGTTATCTAGAGTGGAAAAAACAGAAACAAATAACTCTGTTCCTTTTGTTGGTCCTTAAGGCTCTGGAGGTCAAGGTGCTCTTCAAACCAATTCATTCCATTGTCCACTCTTCTAAAAAAACATCAGTAACTGAGCGGTGTTAGTTGCATCCGTGCTGTAGCCACAGGCTAGCTGTGTCGTTAAAGCAGCTTTCATTGGCTTCAATTTTTCACTACATTCGTTCTCATTTACCTTGTCGTAGTTTGCATGTCAGGTAGGGCTTGATATTGAATTTGTTGAAAACAGCCTATTGACAAATTAGGGAGAAAGAGTTGTTTTGTATTTCAGTGAAAAAATACCATCTCTACTTGTCATGGAAGTGGCAGCCCTCACTGTGAACTTTCTATTTTCTATTTAGAGCCACTATTTACAAAATGGACTTGAAAGGATCACATAAGGGTTATGTAGCAAGAGCGCGGCCACAGATCTGCTACAATCTTCTGGTGAAATATAAAATAGCTTTTTTGTACGTGTGTATTTTCTATTATTTTTGATTTTATCACAGAGGCTGCAGAGTGGTGGATATTTGAAAACAGGCTGATGTGACTTTAAACATGCCCGTGATAACCCTCTTAAAAAACCTGTGCAGAACTAGAGAATTTGACAGGCTGTAAAAAAAGAGGCCAACCCTAGACAACAATGAAAGCCCTTTTAGATATTCACTCCAACCCAACAACCATGAGACCTCACGTTTGGCCTTCAAAGGTCATGTCTATTTAAGGGGGCTTACTAGTACTAGAGCTAATGCTAATGCTACCTTTAAATACGCCAAAAAAATCTGTGTGAAACAGCAAGTAATCCCAAATGTGAAGTGTAGCAACAGAAACCACTAGTTTCTCACATGTTAATGTGTTAGACAGCTAAAAAGTGTCACAATCAAGAGAAATTCAAGTTGAGAGAATCAACAAGCCAACAAATCCACCATACAAAGCAAGAAACAATAAGCAACATTTTATGAATTACCCACTACTGCCCTCTCTGATGTGGAGAGTCAACACCCCATCTCGGCCAGACCTTATCTCTAGCCTCATCAGACCTTGGATTTTGGATCAGGTGTGCAGCATCATCAAAGGTGGTTTTGTGGTGTCTAGAGTTTACATAAATGATGTATGTTTTCTTCCTTTGTATAAGTTCATCACAAGTTAAACCAAACTAGGAGAAAGGAAGGATGTGTCTGAGAGACATAACTAAGAGAGATGTGCCTGTGTCTAGGAGACATAACTCTTTCACTTAACATGGTAAATCTTGAAGCCCCTTGTGATCATAGTGTTTATCCACGCAAGGAGCAGAGAACGCAAGGTCCTCTTCGATAAGATGGACATCATGAGGCTTGAGGCCAACTGATGCACATTCCAGAGTTGAACAAACTGTGTGTACTATCTGAACTAAAAAAAGGGCCTTTGTTCATTGTTCGTTCGGTTTTCTATTACAATTTGGTTAGGATCTCCCAGGTCTTACACATTGATCTGTGATTCTGAAATGGGCTTGATTGAAATACGGGGGTTTTTTGGAAGCATCTTCACTATGACAGTTAAATAACCAACCTACCTTACCTTACCATACCCTCTTTTGCCGTTCTTGGCATAGAAGGTTTTGGCTCCGCACACTGACACTCTACCCTCCCAGCTGAGGCAAATGGCCTCTTTAAGCCGGCTTAGTCAGTGAGTCTTTCATCAATTTATTGGGGCCGCGTGCCAGGCTGTTTGGAATTTACTTTTGTGTTGCAATTGAGCTGGCTTTAAAATAAGTGGTCAGTGCCAGTGGTCACTGCTGTGTGACGATGCTTTGGATCTTGAACTAAATTTATATCCAACTGATCAAAAAGAGAAACTTGATGGAAGATTTACACTTTTATGAAAAAAGCAGACTTTTCCATGAGCATCTTCACATTGGCAGCTCAATGACCAACCTATGATCATTTGCATTGCAGGTTTCATAATTGTTTGAAAATTAACTATCAGAACCTCGCTTCAAAAAATCTAAACTAACCCTTAAATCACAGTTTACAACGAAATAGCAAAAAAGAACTGACTGCTATTTTGTTTTATAGATGGTGGACTATATATAATGTAAGTCTGGTCGGCTTATTTAAAGATACTGGTGTAACTCTAGATGTTACATTTTAAAAAAATCATATCAAATAATTGCAAAACCAAATTTAAAAATTTCACACTGGTTGGGCGTATTTAACATGCAGTTGGTTCACAGAAATAGTCTTTGCTGCCTTATTGTTTTAGATAAGAGGACAAGTTATTTCTGCCTCTGGCAAAAAAAAAAACACCACACCATCCCACCTGAGGCATAAAATCACAATCATTATCTGGCACTGTTGCTTGACAATGACACTATTTGAGTTCAGCTCATTCACAGAGAATATGGAGGTTGTCTGATTATCATTAGTAAGGTAATTAGAGATAATTGCACTTCTGTCAAACCATTCGTGCTGCACATCTCTTTTGGTCATGACTTACAGGTTGAAAATGAATCAGAAAAAACGGAATCATTTGTCTTTGTGGCCATACCACGGTTTAAATTTAAAAGGAGGTAACAATGTGATATGGTTTTATTGAAATTACATTCTAGTTCTGTCATTGATCAATCATTATTTTCAAAACTACTCATCTTAACATAAATTAACATAAACATACCTTTAAATTAGTTGTGCAGTATTGCAATTTTAACATAACTACAAAGGTTGACATGTCAGAAATGCATAATAGTGAGTCATACAGATTAAACTACTTACATAGACCCCCACTCATATTTAGTTAAACTTCAAATTGCAGCTAAGCTAGATTAAATGTGTAGCCAGTAGCAAGCTTCCATCATAACTGTGACTGGATATATCACCTCTCTTCTTGGCAGAATTGCTAAAGTTTAGTTAAATGTGTTTGTTTTCTGGTCCAGACCCAAACTACTTACATAGACCCCCACTCATAAGCATTCCTTAACTTTACAATAAGGTCATTGCAATGTTCAGAGTTTGGGAGGGCCATTCCAGAAGTTTCCTTTTCACTTGTTTGAATTATTTCAAAACTTGTGTTTTGGGTCATTTTCCTGTTGGACAAACAAACCATGTCCAAGGTTCACCAGTTTAGCTGTTGATTAGAAGGGAAGTTGTTGAATATTGGGGTGGTCCTCCTTCAGTAAAAGCCTCATCTTGACTCCTCCTATCATACTTATCATTGTGGCTCACTTTTTGTCTTTCTACAGAAGGCATTTGGCTTGTCCGTGTGGGTAGAACTTGTAGGCTGACCCTGTGTGGATGATGAAAGTAATCCACTTCAAACAGTTCTTGCTTTTAAAATTTATTGAAGCTGTATGTTTTACAGGTGCATCTCAATAAGTTAAAACATGATCAAAAAGTCATACAGATTGCTTACCAACAGTGATAAATTTCAAGTATTTATTTCTGGTAATTTTGATGATTATGACTTACAATTAATAAAAATTCTTAGTGAATTGGAATATTACATAAGATCAGTAAAACTGATTTTATTGCAGAAATCTTATGTTTTGGCCTACATAATTATTAGAAGACTATGTGGTAGAAAAAGGTGCAAAACTACAGCTTTGAACGAATTTGAAAGGTGAAGGGAATAGCTCATTCATAAGTTTGGTGCTGTGCTCAAGGTGTTCAATCCACCCTGGAAAAGAATGGGTATAAAATTAAAAAAAGTATGACATTTAGACCTGTACTGAGAGCATAAAGACCTTTGACCAAAAATAACACAATGCTTGCAAGCTAGTTCACACAGTCAACGTAGAAGACATGTTCTGGGAGTAGAGATGGGCTCATCACTACATGTTGAACAGCATTATCATTTACTGATAAAATCTGAGGCTAGACAAAAACTCAAACTCATATTATACAGGCTAATAAAGATGTATTTAAACAATAGAAATGTAAAATTGCCAGAGGCTAAATGGGGTATAACACAACCTTTTATTTGATAAAATCAGATAATCTAGATTGTTCTATATTTTATTTGGAACAGTATGGAACTCACATGTACAGTGCTGTGAAAAAAGTAATTGCACCTAAATCTGGTAACTGGTCATTCCATGCTTGGCAGCAACAACTGCCATTAAGTGTTTGCAATATCTGGAAATAGCTGGACTTGTTTACATCACTAAGGATGACTTTTGGCCCACTCTCTTTTGCAGATTTTGTTTTAATTCAGCCACATTGAAACGTTTTTCAGCATGCTTGGCCTGTTTAAGGTCATGGCACAGCATCTGGACCAAATTCCAGAGTTTGACCAGTCCCCACTCTTAAACATTCGATTGTTTTGGCTGAGCCATTCAGAGATGGACTTATCGGTAGGCTTCAGGTCCTTTTCGTACTGCATAACCCTATGTGCAATTGAAATTGTGGTCAAATTTAACCCTTTCAAGGAAATATGGTAAATATTTGACCAACCCTTTCCCTTAATAAATTAAATCATCATTTAAAAACAACTATCTGTATTTATTTTTGTCTGATTTTAAAATTTTCTTGATGAACTGAAACATAAAAAAACAGGAAACAAATAAATTAATAACGGTGTAAATACATTTTCAAACTGTAAGGCACCAGGCCTCCCCATCCATCCCCATCGGAAAACCAATTAAATTAATACATAATGTTTGTGTTGTGATACTGCAGGGCCATGGAGTTTTCTTACACTAAGTTAATCAAATTAAAGTAACACATGACAAAACAAATTTGGGTACAAGTACTAAGGTTCTGATGAATAGGTTTGGAACTGATTTTAATGTGTCACATTACCTCTGTAAAATATTTTGGCCTTTCACTGCTTCCTACCCATAAATCTCAATATTTGCCTCCTGAAAAATATTCCTTTTTCATCAGCATGTTGGCACACAGCAGACATTCTGATGAAACATTACAATACAGCAGACAAAAAAAAACATATAATTGAAAATAATGGAGATGAAAATAAAAGCAGCCTGAAAAGCTGATTTGCATTCAGCTACCTTTGAAATCTAGAATCCCTGAAAAAACTGGGATTGAGGATGAGCCTGGAGTGTGCAGAAATTAATGATGATGGAAACAAAAAGAAGAGGTGTTTGTTTGTGTGTGGGCACAATTGTTTAAAGACTCCCAGCTGGGCTGTGATGTCTTGGCTCGGTAGAATTGGCCTCCTGGCAGCAGCCTGCCAACACGCCTCAGTTGTGTGAAACCCCAATGAAACAAACAAAAATTACCCAGCACAGTCATTAATATTCTGGCAAGTAGACAACACTAAAATCTGTCAGATCTGAGTGACATTAAAGTAAACATATGTTTATTCACTGTGTGGATTGTGAAGACATATTTTGGGACAACAAGACTAGATTTTGGAAGAATATGTATTAGCCTTAACTATGTACTTAAAGTAGAAGGTTAAAAACAAAATTTCAACCTTTATGCATGTAGCGTAGAATTTAAGAAGTCATTATCTTTAAATTTACAATGAAATGGCATGGTGGTTACCATCATAAAGTTATGGTGAAATAATGTAAAAGCATGTGTTGAGACCAGGCCTAGGTACTTGATTTAATCCAGTAATAGTTTAGCAGTCAAAGAGTGGACAGTGTTGGTTACCCCTAATTATTTTGCTCTCACACCAACAGCCGATTGGTACATTTGTCTTTTGGTGACATTTAGTGAAAAATGCCCATTTTCCTTGTTTACAAGAAAGATAAATGTAGGTTTTGGGAAATGTTTCCAGTCAGAAAAGTCATGCTACAGAAAAAATGAAGACATTCCACCTATCGCTCCTATTAAGATAATAATATTTTAAAACTAAATTTGATAAGATATGAGCGTGTAGTGGCTGGCGTTGAGCCCACGAATCCCAATAACCCTGATCAGCAAAACCAAATACATTGCCTAAAGATTTACTTTAAACATGGTACTGTGCTACATAGTTGGGTCAAAAACAGTCACATGCTGATGCATGTTTTTGCCCATACTAAAGGAAACTATTATAATTACCTATTATAAAGAACTGTACCTTAATAGAAATGTAACGATGTACAACATGTATGCTTACTCACACATTGTGTTTTTGAAAGGACAGTGCTGCTGATGGCTTTGGACCAATTTAGTTTTTCAGCACTGTTGATCAGTTCTCTCGGTATGTAAACCCTTTGAAAATAATTATAAAAAATGCTAAAATCTCACCTATAATTGGACGCTGTTTTGTGGGTAAAGATACGTGACGTGGGCAATAAAAATTTGTTGGATATACCATTGCCACTTTATCTTGTACACCGTCGGAACAACTCTAGTTATTAGCAAATGATTAACGTCTAAAGAGAAATATTAATTATCAATAAAATTTGTTTAAATTGTAATAATTCATCAGAGCATTAGTTGGAAACCAGGAATTAATAACTAACAATAATTGTATTAGTCCCAAATGTCTCTTGGCCTGTTGGAGCCAGTCTGTAACATTATGACTCCAACAGGGCAAACTAGCAGATGTATGACTTTAAATGCCTTCCAACCAGAATCAAAATACTAATAAATAAATGCAGGAAGGACTACAGAAAGCTAGAATTTGTGAATCTGCTCTTTTCAAAGAGCTGTTTAAATGACTGGCTCACTTTTAAACTCAGATCAGATTAGATCTCAATCATTTAAACATACCAACAATATATATTTACTGATGGGATATCTAAGTTTGAATAATTTGGAAATTTTTGAAACCATTTTATGAGATATGTGTGAACTGGATTTTGAATGAAACGTGTTCCACATTAGACTGCTGTGTACAGAGCACACACATGAAGGCAGTGTGGTCAGTTCAGATGGCATCATATGTGCACATAAGCACTACACTTCTGCTCTCTGCTGCACTCTTCCCCTTGAGCCTGTTCTCCTTCTCACTTAGTGGAGTAGCAAAGGAGATACGATAGATATGAAAAAGTCCATCCATCCATTTCCAATTTCTGCTTCTTCTGTGCACGGTCGCAGGTGCCTATCTCTAGTGGTCTACAGGCAACAGGCAGGATACACCCTGGACAGGTCGCCAGTCAATCACAGGGAAACACAAGACAAACAACGATGCACACCTAATGGCAATTAAGAGAGACCAGTCAACCTAACAGTCATGTTTTTGGACCGTGGGAGGAATCCGGAGTACCCGGAGAGAACCCACGCAAGATGGCGCCGCAGATGGTCGCCTCGGCGTGTTGGTGCGCATTGTTTTGTTTTGTTTTTTGCTTTAAAACGGTCTTCTGTGATGGTACCCGGAGCTCTCTCACCAGAGAAGAACTCATGAACATCAGGGCTACTACACCAGAGGAGTTATTTCCCACTTTTCTACCTACTGCTCTGGAATTTTTGGACATTCTGGTCAAAGGTGCGCTCACCTTTGTTCACGCGGTGAAACGCCGGAAGAGAGGGAAACGGGCTGGGGTGCTGGTACGTCTTCGCCAGCGTGGACTACGAACACCGTTACCTGGAATATTTCTCTCTAACGTGCGCTCACTTCCCAACAAAATGGAGGAACTACAACTGTTGTTGGGGAAAAACAGGGACTTTTATTCATCGGCAGTTTTGTGCTTCACGGAGACGTGGCTGTGTGGATTAATACCAGACTCTGCGCTGCAGCTGGCAGGATTCCAGCTCTACAGAGCGGACAGAGACACGGAACTCTCCGGCAAAGCGAAAGGTGGAGGAATCTGTTTTTACCTCAACAGTGGTTGGTGCAACGACGTGACAGTGATTCAGCAGCACTGTTCTCCAGACCTGGAAGCCTTCATCTTAAACTGTAAGCCTTTCTATTCCCCCCGTGAGTTCGCTTCGTTCATCCTGGTCGGTGTTTACATCCCGCCGCAAGCTAACGTGCAGGTCGCACAGCGCATGCTCGCCGACCAGATACTGAGTGTGGAGCGGACCAACCCGGACTCCTTAGTTATCGTCGTTGGCGACTTTAACAAAGGTAATCTCACCCACGAACTCCCCAAATACAGACAGTTTATAAAATGTCCGACCAGAGAGGACAACATTCTGGATCACTGTTACACCACCATCAGAGACGCTTATCACGCCGTCCCACGTGCTGCACTGGGCCAATCCGACCACATCATGGTCCACCTGATTCCTGCATACAGGCAGAAACTAAAGCTCTGCAAACCTGTTGTGAGGACGACAAGGAAGTGGAGCAGTGAGGCTGTGGAGAATCTCCAGGCGTGTTTAGGCTGTACAGACTGGGATGTGTTCAGGACTACTACCAGTCTGGACGAGTACACTGAGGCTGTGACTTCCTACATCAGCTTCTGTGAGGACAGCTGTGTACCATCATGTACCAGGGTGAGTTACAACAACGACAAACCCTGGTTCACAGCTAAACTCAGAAGGTTAAGACTGGATAAGGAAGAGGCCTTCAGGAGTGGGGACAAAGACATATACAGAGAGGCAAAGTACAAGTTTGGCAAGGCAGTGAAAGAGGCCAAACGACTGTACTCTGAGAAGCTCCAAAACCAGTTCTCAGCCAACGACTCTGCGTCTGTCTGGAAAGGGCTCAAGCAAATCACCAACTACAAGCCGAAAGCCCCCCACTCCATCAACGACCGACGCCTCGCCAATGACCTGAACGAGTTCTACTGCCGCTTTGAAAGACAAAGGGACAGTCCTGCAACCATCTCCCACGACGCCCCCCAACAGCTGCAGCCACAATCCACCACCCCCATCTCTCCAACCTCAAGAGGGGCCTTGGCACCTCCAACCCCCACCCTGAAGTTCCCCCCCACCAGCCCCCTACCCACGCCGAGGACGGCTCTTTCCATCCAGGAGAGGGACGTCAACAAACTCTTCAGGAGACAGAACCCCCGGAAAGCTGTTGGTCCGGATTCTGTCTCACCAGCCAGCCTGAAGCACTGCGCTGATCAGCTGTCTCCAGTCTTCACAGACATTTTTAACACCTCACTGGAGACATGTCATGTGCCAGCCTGCTTCAAGTCCTCCACCATCGTCCCTGTTCCCAAGAAGCCAAGGACCACAGGGCTTAATGACTTCAGACCCATCGCCCTGACCTCTGTGGTGATGAAGTCCTTTGAGCGCCTTGTGCTCTCACACCTAAAAGACATCACCGACCCCCTCCTTGACCCCCTGCAGTTTGCCTACAGAGCCAACAGGTCTGTAGATGATGCAGTCAACCTAGCCCTTCACTTCATCCTCCGGCACCTGGACTCCACAGGAACCTACGCCAGGATCCTGTTTGTGGATTTCAGCTCTGCCTTCAACAACATCGTCCCAGTTCTGCTACAGGAGAAGCTCTCCCAGCTGAGTGTGCCCGACTCCACCTGCAGGTGGATCACTGACTTCCTGTCTGACAGGAAGCAGCGCGTGAGGCTGGGGAAGCACGTCTCTGACTCCCTGACCATCAGCACCGGTTCCCCCCAAGGCTGTGTTCTCTCTCCTCTGCTCTTCTCCCTGTACACCAACAGCTGCACCTCCAGTCACCAGTCTGTCAAGCTTCTGAAGTTTGCGGACGACACCACCCTGATCGGACTCATCTCTGATGGTGATGAGTCTGCGTACAGATGGGAGGTGGACCATCTGTTGGACTGGTGCAGCCAGAACAACCTTGAGCTCAACGCTCTAAAGACAGTGGAGATGGTTGTGAACTTCAGGCAGAACCCAGCCCCACCTGCCCCCATCACCCTCTGTGACTCCACAATTGACACTGTGGAATCTTTCCGCTTCCTGGGAACCATCATCTCCCAGGATCTCAAGTGGGAGCCAAACATCAGCTCCCTCATCAAGAAAGCCCAGCAGAGGATGTTCTTCCTGCGGCAGCTGAAGAAATTCAACCTGCCAAAGACTATGATGGTGCACTTCTACACAGCCATCATTGAGTCCATCCTCACCTCCTCCATCACCATCTGGTACGCCGCTGCTACAGCCAAGGATAAGGGCAGGCTGCAGCGTGTCATTCGGTCTGCTGAGAAGGTGATTGGCTGCAGTCTACTGTCGCTCCAGGAACTGTACACCTCCAGGACCCTGAAGCGGGCAGGGAAGATTCTGGCTGATCCCTCCCACCCCGGTCACAGACTCTTTGAGACTCTCCCCTCTGGCAGGAGGCTGCGGTCCATCCGGACCAAAACCTCACGCCACAAGAACAGTTTTTTCCCATCTGCCACCAGCCTGGTTAACAAAGCCCGGAAACCACCCTGACACTCTCCCTTTCCCCCACACCCCCCCTTTTTTTGCTGACAGGACACCTGTAACCTGTAACTCTATGCGTTACATTAACGCTCAGCTTGGACTCCTGCTTTACTTGCACTGCTTTACTTGCACAATGATCACCTGCACTGTTGTATTGCTCTTGCATCTTATACTGCTCTATATTTACTCTCACTCACTTAAAACTGTGCACATATATTTATATTATATTGTAGATATGTTTATACTGTTTAATTTGTACTGTATTGCACCGACTACGCCAAAACAAATTCCTTGGATGTCCAAAAACGTACTTGGCAATAAAGCTTTTCTGATTCTGATTCTGATTCTGATGCAAACTCCATGCAGAAAGACCCCTGGCCGGCAGTCGGACCAAGAACCTTAGTGCTGCAAGGCAACAGTGCTACCAACTGCGCCACTGTGCAGCCTGTGATAAGAAACTCTACTAATCAGATTATCATTACTCAATATGTTAGCATCAACTGTCGCTTTTCTGTCCTAAATAAACCTCCTAAATAAAAGCAGTTAGATCAGTTCTGACTTAATTTTGAAACTTTTTCCTATTACTGCCATAAGTGATTTATTTCTTCAAGTTCATCATCCCGTGAGAATATTTTACCAGTCCATGTCTATTTCACATGCATATAAAAAATATAGAATTACAGATTGATAGCAATGTGAATGTTTACAAATGAAACATCAGCAGTTACTTTATGTGTAAAAACTGATACATTTTTATCTCAGCATGAATGTTTCTGTGGGTTGATGATTGATGATCAGTAAGATGATAAAAGTAGTAATCACCCTGCCAGGGAGCTGGAGGCATGGTGGTTGCTGTTTCTTAAAAGCTGTTCTCATGCGTGTGTGTGTAGGGGGGTTTGCAAACACATGGCGTTTGTATGTATTTCTCATCACCACCTCCTCACCCAACTGGTTATCCATCAAAGATGTTCCATGGCCATAGTTTGGGTGTGTGTGTGTGTGTGGTTTTATGCTTTGCAGGTACCTCGCTACTAGAACTGAGTTAATGCGTGGATGGGCATTCATGAACCACCAAGAATGTGTGACATCTTAAATTAGTCAACATTCTTGGCCGAAAAACCACTCAGCTGTGCCGACCACAACGCAGACAGCTCCACTGATGTGTGGCAGACTACGATGACAAAGTACACGCACACATGCCTGTATGCATGCATGGTGACTCATACATCTTAATTAGGAGCTAAGCAGCAGTGTGTTAGTATATGCAAAAGAAAAAAATCACCTGCCACTGGCAGCAAACAAAAATGATTGCAATTACATATACAGACACACATTTAAATAAAGGAAGCAAATGGATGGCCTAACACTAATTATTTTATGAGATGGGGGGGTTGATGTGTTTGTACAGCTCGAGGGACACACCACTGTGAACATCTGGAGTCAGTGTGTGGTTGTATAAAGCTTCTGCTTCTAACATGGTTTGAAAACCTGTTAATGGTATCATTGGTCAATAGCATTTGTCAAAGTTGGGGAAGAACACAAAAATGCGTGCACATGCATACAGATAGTCTGAAAGTGGCATTTTGCTGGAGTCAAGCAGAGGTTTTAAGGAGGGAGGTGGTGGTATGGAGAGTTCACTGACGTTCCTGTTGCCAAGGGGACCAAGTGACCTTAAACAGCTTATAGTGAAGGCGATACGGGGGAGGTTTTGGTTACTGATCAGCTCACCTTAATATCAAACTTTGCACACCCACACATGACCATAAAAACAATTGTTGAGGGAGGAATCCTGTCCATGAGATACTTCTCTTTATTATACTGCTAGTCCACTAACCCTTCATTTTCTAAGGGACTTCAAGTTTCAAATCACATATTGCTGCATAAATGTTCTGCCAGTCCCTTAAACTTTAATCATCATTTGTTTTCCAAATTTAGTCCACTATTATGACTATTGCCCTAAATGGACCAATAGTCTTTAGGAACTGATCTGAAAATTTAAGCCAGAAATATTTAGTCATTCAGCTCCTCTCTTGTGGAACAGGTTCGTAGCTTTTCTCCATGAGGCAGCAAGTCTGTCTACATTTAAGATTGGGCTTAACTTTTGTTTTTATAAAGCTTATAGTTAGAGTGGCTTAGGTTACCTTGAGCCAACCCTTTGGTTATGCTGCTATAGATTTAGGCTACTGGAGGAACCTTCCACGCTCTGCTATCTCTTCCTACCACTTTCCATTTATGTAGTACCTGTAATTATTGCTGCCAACAATTGTTATTTATTAAAAAAAAATCTTAATTTTTATTTTCAATCAGAGCTACATCTGGCCTGGTGTTTCTGTGTTTAGCTGTGTCACTTTCCTAGAGGGAGCCGCAGGCCAATCTATCCCTGCTAATAACTTTCTGTTATAATTTAAAGGTTTTGCTTTGTTTTCCTGCATCTCTGTTCAGCTCATTCATGTTTTGTTACCACTCCCTGCCACAGTAAGCTTGTAATCAGCTCCATTCGGTCCACCTGCTCCATGTAATCAGTCTCAATGTTTTTACCTATGCCATGCTCTATATATACTCTTCAGTTCTGTTTGTTCCTCGCTGGTTTATACTGTTTGCTATGCCACACCTGTCCATGACTGCTAGTTTCATGCCACATCAACTTCTGTTCATGCCTGCTTTTCCTTTTGCTCCATGTTTCGCCCACCTCAGGCCTGCCTGTAAGTTTTTGCTTTTTATTTATTAAATTATTTTAATTCACAGTTCCTCTCCTGCCTGCCTGTCTGCATATGGGTCTTACTCCAAAAGCCACCTTCCTCACAGTTTTCTCTCTATTGATGACATTTGTTGCTAAGTAGTTCTGTCTTTTCTGTCACACAGATGTACTTATATCAGTATGTCTGTGTTTCTTTCTCCTGCGTATGTGTGACTGCTCTGTCCTCCTAAACGTTCAGTTGGCCATGGCAAATGACTGGTCACACTAAGCCAGGTTCTTCTGGAGTTTACAGTCTGTTAAAAAGGAGACATTGCTTTCCATTGTTGCCACATCCTCATTCAGGGGAAGGGGTTGCTGTAAAGCCAGTGACTGTGAAATTGGCTGGGTTTGTTTACATGGAAGACTTTTTACTATATACTCAATAAATTACAATATGCATTCCGATGACGCTCATTTGTCAGAATAAAGACACCTTTTGAAAATACCAACCTTGTAGCAAGGATTACACATACTTTTCATTAACTCCATGTTTCTGTATTAAAATGTTTTTTTATCATTCTGATGTAACATTACAATGTTAAATGTGTTTTTTGAAAAAAAAATCTTCCTGTGAATTATTTACATAATATGTAATTTATATGTTTCACTTACTGAGCTGAGTTATTGAAATACATTAACTTTACAGTATTATTCTAACATGCTAAATATGATTATGAATTGAGTATGAATCTGTTTCTATGACTGGACTCATTTCGTTAAATACTTGGTTAAAAACATCTTGAATATCATGAAAAAGTTCAATATGTTTTGTTACTTATTCTTAAACGTCTTTTATTATATAGATTCATTACACATAGAATTAAATATTTAGCCTTATTAGCTTTTATATTGAAGCCTTTATTTCTTGTAGTTGTGATGATTATGGCTTACAGATAATGAAAACCCAAGTTGCAGAGTGTCAGAAAATTTAAATATTGTGAAAAAGTTAAATATTGAAACCTTTTATAGTGTTTTTACACCGATGATACACTCTAGAAGAGGTTCGGGTGCCTTTGAACTTTGGTGTTTTGTTGAGCACCAATGTGTGTTTCCACCAGTTTTGGGAGCTAAGCATGACTCATCAATAGTGGGCATTACACAACAGCGTACTGAGACAGCGAAGCTTGCTGAGGTACGTGCAATATTCCTTCTAAAGCAAAAAGAGAGTTAAACTACAGTTAATTTGAAAAAGGAGACAGTGACTCCATGCAAGAACAATGGCATGTATAATTTTTGTATTTACATATTCAGCATCCACAATGATAATGGAAACAAATAGTTATGCCATGTTCGATATGTACTGATTCTTTGCCACCATACACCATACTATTGTTTGCAGCTTGGAACTGCCCATGGGTGATGTTACGGTTCGCACAGGAAAAACCAAGTATTCTGCGGTGCCTGAGTTGGACCAGAGTTCGCGGCCTGGAACCTCTCTTTGTATGTGGAAACATGCATCACCGGTTCAAAATCATGTTCGGAAACCAGAAGGAGCTCCAAACCGTGTTGGTGGAAAAGGGGTAACACTCAAAATACCTGCAAAGGTTTACTAAGCCTCTAAATGGTGCTTCAGGGTTCAGATTGCTATGCTAATCTCGGTACCCTGCCCTTCCAAAATAAAAGTCACTAATATTTCATTGGACCGCTTTTAGCTTTGATTACAGCATACATTCACTGTGGCATTACTTTGATAAGCTTCTGAAATTTCACAATTATTCTGTCCAGGGTTACATTTATTCCTAGCCTTGATTTTAGAGATGATGGGAGAGTCAGACTGCTGTGCAAGTTCTTTTTCAGCACATCTCAAGGATTCTTGATTTGGTTGAGCTTTGGACTTTGGTGGCCAATCCATTTGTAAGAATTATTATATTATTATTATGCTGCTTGAATTACTCCTGTGCAGTTTGAGCCCAATGAATCTTGTTATTGTCATAATGGAATATGCCTATGCCACCGGGGAAGAAGAAACTCACTGATGGAATTAGCCAGTCATTCAGTATATTCAAGTGCTCCCTTGACCTTATTCTTTTTTAACATAAGCTTGCTGAACCTAGAAGTGACCAACTGCAGCAACCCCAGATTACACCAATGCCCCCGCAGGCTTGTAGGCACTTGGTATGATGGCTGCATCACTTCATGCATCTCTTTTCTTCGGGGTAAGCGACCATCAATCTGGACGAGGGTAAATCTGGACTCATCACACAACATGACCTTTGTCATTGCTCCAGACTCCCAAAAGCTGCGCTGATGAGAGCTTTTCTTAAGTCTACACGGCTATTTAGTCCCAATTCATTGAGTTGCTTTGTGTTAAAATGTTCTTACTTTCACTGCTGAATGTAACTGTCTTCTGATATTTTTGTGCGATTAGATTTTTATTCATCACAGAATATCATCATTTGAGATTTTTTCTGGTGACATTTGTTTTTGAAGGTGATGGTTTCCCACTATCTATCCAGTTTTTTAAATGCGTTGGACAGTTCCTGACCTACTTTTCTGTAGTATTAGCAATCTGTGTGTGATTTAAACTGTATCTTGATCAACTGGAATAAACTCTATGTGCACTATAGACATACATACACACACACACACACACACACACACACACACACACACACACACACACAGAGAGAGACCACATATTTTAAGGCCAAATGATGAAAACAATATACTTCCTACAAGCTGGAGGTAAAACTTCAGCCTGAAATGACCTTTGAAGGTAACCTAATACTGCACATAACCCTCAAACCAGCAGGTTTACCTAAAGTTAGACTTAGCTCCCTCTCTCTGAAACAAACAGAGAAACCCACAGTTTTCCCAAATTAAAGGTTAACATATTGAGTTTTTACATAATCTGCTCTCTGAAGTAATCCCCTGATAATTCTCATTGCCTTATTGTTTCCTGTCATATTTCTCTGATTTTGCTTCCCTGTGTTACCGTCTATAGATTTTCTTACAGTTTGGAGTCTGGAAAATAATTGGGGATTTTTTTTTCATTAGACATTTTCCTTTTATCTGAACCAGATTTGCTTGTATTTGCATCACCCGTAACACCAACTTATCAATTTGTCATTGTAACATCGTTGTCATCTGTCTGTGTTGGGTTTTGAGTTTGAGTTCCTAGTTTGTATTCTCTACTTCTGTTGCTATTTCAGTTCATTCCTGCTTATAAGATTCACAATTCCTTCTTGTGTTTAGAATTACGTTCTGGGATTCCTGTATTGGATGTTTTAGTTTGTATTTTCTTGTAGATCTGTTCCTGCCTGTTTATGTTGGTAAAGTTTGTTCCATTATCTACTTATTTCTGTTCATTTATATGTTTTTGTTAAACTGCCTGCTGATTTCTGTCAATTAGCACCCCTCCTTCAGTTGCATGTTCTCTTCCTCCAGCTGCTCCTGATTTCCCTCTGATTAGCTCCCTGTGTTCATTGGTCCATTCTCCACCCTTCCTCATCATTTATATTATCTGGTTTTCATTGTTCTCCACTGGTTCCTCTTGTTTGCTACCCGTTCTTTGCCTAACGTTTTTCTGCCTAAGTATCTGTTACCTGCCTGAATTTGGTCACTGTGATTCAGTTCAAAGTTCAAGCTTTGTTTATTAATAAACTTTTTAACTCACCATGAGACTCCTTGGCTCTGCTCTGCATGTGGGCCCAACCAAGATCCAGCATTTTCTGACAAACATAACAAAATGTAAAAAGGTTCAATGGGTCTGAATACTTTTGTATTACACTGTATCCAAACATAAATACAGGAATAGATATAAATACACAGATAAACATCTCAGTTTTATAACCTACCCCAAGCTTTTCTCCCTTCTTTACTTTTTGTCACATTCATCTATGTTGTATATATTTTGTATATTTCTCTTCACTTTTCCATCTAGCCTCTATTTAAACTACTTTAATACCTCCATTCAAAGATGGTTCATCCATGTTACCTCGCTGCCTCCATTCCATTCCTTCTCTGCTAAGACGATGCTCAGCTCATCAGATTGCCTGTCCATCCTCCATGCTTTCTTTAACACTTGTAGAAATGACCTGACACATCCAATCCCAGGTTATTACACAGATGTGCCAACTATCTCTCTGACACGTACACATGGAGATGGACTCACCCGATTACAGGGGTCCAAATGAAAATGAATAATGCATTCTGTCTTGGCACTTGTAACGAGTATATGATGCATCCCCTGTTTCCACACAATTGGACACACAGATATACATGCAAAGTGGAGAAACCTTCCGTCTCCATGTCCCATGCACAAACAGGTACACAGAGGTGGAATCAAAACAAGGAATGAATATGGATGCTAACCTCAAAATTCATCAACATGTTACATATAAAGCCGATGCTAATCTGCAAGAGTTTAGGTTTTACTACACCGTGAATGCAACTATTTGTTTCAATGTAAAGAAACACTCCACACAAGGCCGTGATTGTTTTCAGGACGCAGTTTTGACTGATGTGCCACCCACAGCACCCTCCCCCATCTCCTCCCCCACCCAACTCCACACCAAGGTCGTTGGTCTCTCTTCTGCCGTTGGCATTCCCCTCGTGTACCTCATAATCCTTGCGGTTTAAGCCTCAGGTACAAATAGGTTCTATTCATCCTGCACCAAGTGGTCCGCTGATACCCAACGGATTGTGTGTTTGTGTACACATCTGCATGCGTATGTGCTGCTGAGTGATGTGTAATCATATACACCTCTGTGCAGGCAGGCATCTGTGCTGGGCTTTGTGTTAAACACCCATCGGTGCTTAGTATTCATTCTGCCACGTGTCCTTGCATCCCCATGCTTATTCTTTCCCTCTCCGTTCTTCTCTTTCAGATGAGAAAACCAATGCCTCATGGGAGAGGAACTAAGTAGGTTTGAAAAGCGTTGGGGTAGGGTGGTGTTTGTGTGTGTGGAGGGGAAGAAAATACAGGTGGATGAGGTTTATATAGAATGACTGATGTAACCTTGGTGCCAGGGTCCATAGTCTTCAGGAGACAATTGAAGCAAATACAACTGTTGTAATGCCAAAATTGTAAGTGTTTTTTTTTTCCAGTACTGATACAGCAAAATATCTGTGTTAATCATTGATATGTTTGAAAGAAAAGGTTGCAGGAAAAAAGTCACTTTGCTCACACTTTATACAATGCAGCAAAAGTACTCATGCCGCCTAAACCTTTCCACATTACAAACACAAGTTCAACACATTTTATTAGAATTGTATCTAATTGACTAACACAAAGTATTTCAAATTGCAAAGTGGATGTATAATGATGCATGAATTTCACTGTTTTTTTTTACATGTGTTTCGATGTAGCCCCTAAACTCTGATACCCTGAAATAAAAGCTAATGAATTCAGTTGCTTTCATAAATCACCTGACAATAAAGGGTATTTCTGTTTTATTCTCATTTCACTCTAGTATTGTTTAAAAGTAAGTAAACATTGTTTATATAGTGCCTATAACAGATAAAAATCCCAAAGTTTTTCAGATTGACAAAACATAAAACAACAAAATTTAAGATTTATCTCAGTATAAATCCAGATGTTTTTAATGCCTTCAGAGGTTTGTTATGTAACATTTGTGATCAAACAGCAATACAAAGACCAAGGAACACAACAGAGAGGTCAGGTGGAGTTTTTTTAAAGCAGGATTAACATATAAAACAATATGCTAAGTTTTGTATGTTTTGCAGAGTAAGTATTATAGTATCAAATAAGAGAACTCACTAATGTAATCTGCAGGGTTTGCTCATATCAAGTGATATTATACAAGTTATAGAATAGTATCTTAGCTTTAGACTCCTGTAGTTATCCTCTAGTCTGCCCACTGATTACAGGTAATTAGCTTTGTCCCAAAGAGAGACAAGGGAAGCTCATAGCAGCATGATCAGCGGTTTACTCCAAACCCAAACTAATTTGGAGCATTCCAAGGCTGCTGCCACATAACTGTAAATGTGTTCCAACCAGATGGTAAGACTTTCAAGCCATAGTGAGAACACATCCTCAAAGCAAAATGCACTCACTGCTAAAATAATTTGACCAAACTCAATATTATCCAAAAACATTTTTGCATTTGCAGGTGTGCAGGATGATGATGAAAGAGGCAGAATGTGGTAGCTTAAGTTTGGCAGTGGAGAAAAACTGTAACTTTAAAACTGCTGTCTCACAGCAACAATGACATTAATTACCATGAGTCAGTTCATTTAAAAAAAATATTGCTATTACTAAGATCTTAGCAAGCGTCACTGCCATAAATAATGATGTTTTTCCACACAACAAAACTGCGTGAGGGCTGATTTGACAGTCATTTTCGAAGTGGAGGCTGGCTTGACTACAGTAAAACAGCGTCAGCCTCCATGGCAGCATCTTATCCCCTTTTACAGCTGGTCTGGCACCCTCTGGCATCATCTGACACCCTGGTGGCAACCTGTGGCACCCTCTGCCATCCTGGCAACCTGTGGCACCCTTGTGGCCAGGGACTCTACAGAGAGCTAATGTGTTTTTAAGTAATTAATTTTATTTTCTGTGAGTAACTTCACAGTAACCATTCATGATCTAGAATAAACCTAAGTTATAAATATTATAAATAAAAGTTCTATTTTATCCCTACTGACTGCCAGAGGTGGTGCTTCAAGCACTGAATGATCATTCTTGCGCATGCGCAGGTCAAGAATTAATTCCAACAAAGTCACCTGACCTACCACAGACTCACGTGAGTCTATACAGTCAGTTGTCACCGGGAGCAGTCCCTTCTTTCTTCTTGCCTGCAGGATGATGAAGTCCTTCCATAATATTTCCACACAGCATCTTTTCCCAGGGGCCTAAAACAGTAAAATCAGCAGGGCGCTCCATACCTGAATGTTTATTGAACGCTTCTTCCATCCGGTAAAGAAAATCTGCGACAGTCTCATCAGGACGTTGTTTGACTTGCTGTAGCACGGCACAATCACTCCTCTGTGGAAATTTTGTGATCAAGTCAGTGCACAAATGTTCTATGGCATTATACCATGGTCCATTACGATGATTTAAATCACAATTTTTACCTCCAGTTGTCACACCAAAGCACACTGCAGGATCTGGCAATCTCAGACCAACCAAATCTCCAGGTTTGATTTTTGTTGCAAGGAGCCGGCGAATTTCTGTGCCCGTAGGTCTCATTTCATGACATAAAGCTTTAAATTCCGTAGCAAACTTTCTTCCGTCTTCTACGGGATCCGGAAGTAATGCAGCGTTGTGTGGATATCTGCTGCAGTCCACGGTTGAAACACCAACTGAGGCTCATTTGTTCCAGCTACTTCCAACATAGGGCATTGATACTCTTTTTCCTCTTTTTTATCTTCTCCTCTTTGTCTTTCACTTCGTAGCCATGTAAACTCATGAAAGCTAACAGGAGAGGAGAGGAAAGGAAAGGTATTTTGTTGTCCTTTGATGATCCGGGTCGCTGCTTATCTGTAGGCTGGTGCATGATCACACTTTCCGCTCCGCTGGGGCCACTGTGCTCGGTGAGGTCAGCCTGCATTGCAGGTGGATGTGTGGGTTGACTCACGGGCTGATGCTGAAGCGGACTGGCAAGTTGTCTTGGCTGACTTGCAGGCAGATTTGCTGGTTGGCCTGCTGCTGGAGGAGGACGGGAGTCTAGATCGAGGTCTGCCATCTGGAGGGCCCGTAACTCCGTCTGTAAAGATGGATATAGACAGGAGGGTGAAGCATCACTAGGTCTATATGGAGGTGGAAACGTGGGGTCATCAACGGCACGACCAGCATTGTCATACCTGTTTCCCACGTCCCCGGACAAATCTTTTCCCCCTGCTATCTGTTTCAATTCGGACTTTCTTTCCCTACGCATAGCCTCCGTAATCCATTCATTCCAACATTTTACCCATATTTCTCTCTGATCTAAATCTTGTTTTTTAATCCTTTTTTTTTTTTTTTTTTTCTCCCAATCACCATCCATCAACTGTTTTATTTTATTCAACTGATTTACACTCAAACTTCCACCTTGTGGAAAACCAAACTTATCCTCCCAAATTAAGGTAAATTTAACACAATTATCCCCACCTTTTTCTTTCATTATTTTATAAATCGCAGAGTCTGGAGAAGGAGGCAGCCCTGATGCCTTTGAGGTTCCGGAACCCATTTTTTTCCTTTTTACCCGTTCAGCGGCATGTCTGCCGTCTGGCTTTTCTCCTTTATGAGGTGTAGAAAATTGCAAAAAACCACCAGCAAAACCCTGTGTTCTGCTTTATCATATTGTTACCAATAAGAACCTCCCTGTTATTCCTTTACAGGGTGACCTGGTCCTCAGCTGATGTCCTCCCTCTCGCAACTCCAGAACCTAATTAATTAGTTAGGAGATGATGGTTAATGTGTAATAAAAAAATATACATTATATCATACAGAGCAACTTCTACACCCAGATATATTTGTAGACAAATAGTTCGGATCCAATCGGCCAGAAGCCGCAAGCGGGCACGAGGACTCCCCTCCGTAAAATGGAGGTGGACTGAGGACAACTTAGTCTCCAGGCTGGCCAGGCGTCCATGTCTCCTCCTGCGGCCTCCTCTGGCACGTTAGATCCTGTTTGTGACGCTAAAATTGTAATGGAATTTTCTTATCAAAGTGTGCGAGAAGTTGACTCACAACAAAAGAAAATCCGGACTTTGTCTTTATAAGTTTTATTCAAAGGCATTCCGCGTTTGAATGACTTTGTCACCGAGCAAGTCAGTTAAGCAGAGCCCCGATCAACATTTACACACAGTATTTATACCAAACATGACAGTGTTATCTCACCTTCAAAGAGTCTGTGTTTTATGACCCTAGACCCTCCTCCGGTTCAGAGGTGACAAAGTTATCTAGGAACAGACCCATCTGCTCTTCCTGAGACATCACCCTAAATGATGGGTTTTAACCATTAAACGTCTGATAATAGCTTTTACAACCTCCTCCTCTAACACAGATGTTCTGAGGAGTGAGGTAACCTAAAGGTCATACACTTTGGAACACTTACTTACTGCAAGAATTTCCATCACAGAAGTGCATCGCTATTAAGCCATCTTGCACCACAAACGTGTCGGTTTTCTTGTTTTGCTGTATTTTATGAGCATGCTGGACGTATTCCAGAGCCTGAGTGACGTTTCCTGTACTTTGATGAACCCAGTGTTTGTCTATGTATTTTCGAAGTTCTAGTTTCAAACCTTGTAGAAATGCTCTTTTTAACTGTTGTTGATAAGCTCCGTTCTCTGCCTCATCATATGCTATGGCAGAATTTGCTCTAAAAACTTGTCTCATTCTGTCTAGGAAGTCCTTTGGGTCTTCCTCATCTTTTTGTTTGCATTGAGAGATTTTACCATAATCTGCTGCTTGTCTATAAACTTCCCTAATTCTCGCATAGAGTGGCCGTAGAGCATCACGCAACTCTTGTGAGTCATGTGCCAGTGGATCACCATTGCCATCACAGCCAGTGTAGCCTTCTACTACTCTGCACCACCGGTGACCAAAAAGCTGAGTGAAACACTAACATTTCTCTGCCGTTGAGGTGAAAACTCCCTTGCAGGTCAGCTATGGCTGCTAAGAACTCCTCTACACCTTCTTGTATTGGTGGAATGCCTTTTAATGCTGCTGATCTATCTTCCTGCATCCATAGCCTGTAAACTAACATTGTTTGGAATTATGTTGTGGGCCTCCAGTATTTGGGTTGGCCACTTTGACCAGAGGAAATGTGTCCTCTTCTAAGTTTTTTCCAGACAGGTGAAACTTCTGTTCGTGAGCCGTTAACGCAGCGCTTGGGTAGAGGGGCTTTGTTTTGGATTCAGCTGTATTTTTTTTTATATTTATTTCTGCTTTGTACTCCTGTGCCCCCCCCCAAATATTATGCGGAGACCAATTAGAAACGCTCTCTCCTTCTGTTTTAAAAGGGTTACTTGATTCTCCTTGCTTCCTTGCAGGAGTTTTAGGGGCTGCTTCAGCTTCACCTCTGTCTTCTATCTGTTGTGCAGCTGTGGCAGGAGGGGGTGAGTGTTGCTGTCTGTGTGCAGCAACCGTTTCCTCACTTGGGTGCACCAAAACCGCAGTAGCCAATTTCTCCTTTCGTCTTTTTTCCTTATCTTGTCACTGCATGTCTCTCAACCTACTCTATTCCAACCATTTATCTGAGAGTTTCTACTCAACTTTCCTTTTTTTCCTTCTTATTTGGGCTTTTAGTTTGCAGGATTTCTAGTTTTAAATCTCCCTGCAGCTTCAAGATGTCTTTAGTATCTAATTTACCTAAGAACCCATGTTTTTTATTCCATCTATAACAGATCATTCCTGCACCTTCTACATAGTTTTCCATAAACTTTACATCTCCTTCCAAATCAGAGCTTTTGCTTTGTCCCTTCCCCATGATGTTTAGTTTTAGTTAACAACACTATAAATGTCCCAGATAGAAGTTCACTGGCATGAGATTCAAGGAGAGGACATTAACACGACCTTCTACTGCGTCTAATCCGCGGCGGTGTTAATTTTCTGGGATTAAACCCGACCTTTATCTCCAAAAATCGCCAATACGTCTTTCAATCTCGGTAAAAGAAAACACAGGACTAGCAGAATCTTGCTATGATTCTTTCAAAAATGCTTAGTCCTCCAAACACACACAACACAGTCACACAGTTAGTATTTTAATTACCCCACAGTTGTTTTAGGTTAACCTGGTTTATTTTATGAGCTCTACTATTTTTCAACACTTATTTTCACAACACTTAGTTTAATTCCCTTATGGCGGAATACTGCCTAGTCATTTTCTAATCCCCTTACAGCGGGATCCTACCTAATTTATCGCTATTACTTTCCGGCGGAATAATACCTTTCCAATTGCTGTCTCCTTACGGCGAGACACTACTAACGACTTGTCGCTTGCGATCCCCTTCCGGCAGGATCCTACCTAATTTATCTCTTTTCCGGCGGGATAATACCTTTCCAATTGCTGTCTCGTTTCGGCGAGACACTACCAGCGACTTCCAACTTTCTTTAATATTAAACAAAACGTCTCACCTCTGAGCTGACTTATAGGTGACTCTCCGGACCCCCAGAGTCACTCGGCGTCGAGCGAAGCAGTTAACCCACCGGCCTGATGTGACTTTACACACCAGGGCTTTCAGCCACCAAGCCTAGGTGCGGCTGTGTGGTAGCGCTTCCACTGCGTCGGCGGTCCCCGGGGTCCTTCAGTCACTGCAAAAAAACAAGATGAGGTTAGTTTAAAAAATATCCAGCTCGAAGGACCAATTAAATGTTAGGTATTATTTAGTACAACTCAAAGGAACAACAGAGAGTCTCTGTTATCTTGCAGCAAGAGGTAGCAACACTCTGCAGTGCAACTACAAAGTATTGACACCCTCTCTCTTTATTTGTATGCTGGTTCAAACACAGTTCAACAGACAGTTCAGACAGTTAGGATGTGTTTGTGTGTGTGTGTGTGTCTGTGTGTGTGTGGGTCAAACACAGTTTGGGTGTGTGTGGGGGTGAGAAGAGGAACAGCTGGTTTTACAAGAATAGCAGTGTCTAGTTTCACATGTGCAGCTCAGAATGTACAAGGTCTTATGAGTGATAAACACAAGATACAAGTTTTCACACCCAACAAAGTGCATCATATTTTTTTATTTTTTCATAAGAAGTCAAACCGGGGTCATTTAATATTGCTCTCATTTCAGCATCCAAATTCTCCTCCGCCGTCTGTCTGATGGACGTTTCTGACTGGGTCAGATGCCTGAACTGATGAGGGGAAATGAGGAACATCTTCTGCAATGTTCTGAGAGACATTATCTCCTGATGATTCCACCCACCAGATCACCGATTAAGGGGGCAAGAGCTGTTAAGATGGGGAGAATGAAACCACCTCCCTGGTTTTTGAGGGCCAGCTGTTTACGTTTGATACCAGGTCTTTTATCAGCCAACAATCTGATGATTTTTCTTTGCTTCTTCAATTTCCGGTGTTGAGAGGTTCATAGTTTAATGTTACCTTTTAAAACATTCAGAGCAATCTTACACAGAGTCTGAAGAAAGTCGGGTGAGCAGTGTATGAGAATATCTTTATGTTTCTCAGGAGTGGCTTGGTATAGACCCCTGAATAATGGGACATTCCTTTTTATACGTGCAGACATGATGACTTACTTTGTTTTGGAGACGTACACAGCAGGCCACTGGTGAAAAAGTATGCCCATTCTCAGTCTGAAATATTCTAGGGAGGTAGGCGTGAAATTGATGATTAAATAACCATGAGCGTCTCGTTGCATCTTCAAAACTCTCCAGGAAGAGACCCTTTTGCGATGGAAACATTTGTCTGGCCAGTATATTCAGCTGGAGTTTATCTCTCGGGTTTTTTAACAACACCACATAATTACTGTTCAAACTAAAGGTGCGACTGTACTTTCCCTGATGAAATACATTCTGAATCAACAGCATGACGCTCATATTACGATGGTGACAAAACTGGGTAAAGACCATCATTACGTTTTCATCATCATCTGAGGCTTGGGCAATAACATCGTCTAGAATAAACAGATGATTCTGATCAGGAGGAAACAGGTTTTCATCTTCAAAAGAATGAGGCAATCCTTCCACAAATTTAATATTTTTATTCATCTTCTGCAATTCAGCATACATGGGCTGAAAAGAAATGTAAATCCATAAAATATTTTCTTGAACAACATCTATGACATGGTTACAATTTTGCAAAACACTTTTTACAAAAAAGGTTTTCCCGCACCCGCCGGGTCCTGCAATCATATATGAGAAAGGTGCTCTAAATCTAGAATCAAAATCAATCTCCTGCAGAATGCAACATTTGGTTTATTTTTTTTTATTTTTATCTTTCTTTCTCTTCTTATGCTCTAATAACCAAAGGCAGAGTTGTCCCGTCAAATAAAAGGCGTCTCTTGTCATACACCAACCGAAACCTTTTAACAAATGCAGCATTTCTTAAGTAGAATCTCTTTTTATCCCACCTGATGTTGTGCTGGGGAATTTCAATGACACCCTCACCTGACCCCTGTAAGTAGCCCTCAACCAGCCCTTTGAAGCTGTCAAAATCGACCCTCTCATTGCATTCATGCATCTGAGTGATACCTTTAGCACGTATCACTGGTTTTTCTGGTTTTTGATTTGGTATGCATAACTCTTGCGTCCTGTTGATGCAAACTCTAAAATGCTGTCTCCCCCTAGCTCGTCTGTAAGATCCCCCAGATAATTTCCAAGCTCCAAAGAAGTTTCACCACTTTTTGTGGTCAAACTGTCCATGTCAATATAAATCAATGTGTCCTGCAATTGTTCCATGCTGCTGAGAAGTTTTAAACGTGCATAAGCGGTGGTGAATGTAGCAATAAACACATTGTTTACCTTGCTTGGGGGAGAGATGACACATTTGCTGTAGTTCCACTGCACTACACACAATTTCAGGGTTAAAGAAATGGAAGTAGTTAACCTTGTATTTGCTCGAGAACATGAAGCTGAAAATCTCATCAGGGGTTTGAGACTTTGCTGCGCAAACTTTCCCTGTTTAAACACAGTTTTGCTACCTGTCTTTTGGCAGGGTTCACCTCGATTTTGCCTGCGTCTAATTGGATACCCTGGTGGAGTTTGTAGTCTGCTACATACTTTGACCTGCTCTCCTCATCCACCGCTTCAGAAGGGTAGCCTGAAGCCTTCTGCTTACCTTTTAAAAAGCAATGAATGTAACCTTTAAAGATTGTGCTACTGTTCCTCTCAAAATGCCAAACTTCTGTGATTTTAGCAAGGCAATAACCATACTGCAACACTTTACGAAACTCTACACTCACCCACACACCCGTCAGAGCTCTGTCCTCATCATTATGCCTGCAGGGACCTGACTGGTTATTTATTTCAGCATATGTGCGGCAGAGAGTAAAAACCAGTTTATCTTGGGATGTTCTGTAAGGCAAAACGGAGAAAAAGAGACCTCGTGGGGGGTAGACCACAGCTTTGATAATGCCAAAGTAGCTGCTGGGTCATCAAAATCTTTGTAAATGATGGTAGGGTGCCCGAGCGGAAAGACGCAGTTAGCATTTACATAAGGGGTACAGAGATGTGTAATCCACATAGTGTACAGTTTCACCTGGCCCCTCTGTGTACCTCAACCTCATAGGGCAACCACCATACAGAGCAGCTCAGGGTGATAGCGGTTCGAGGGCATACCTTTCTCAAGAAAGCTGATCACCCCCGGGTCTGATTTTTTTTATTTCAGTCCACTCATGCTCCCAAATAACCTTGAGACGAAGGCCATACACAGTTTGGAGTACCTTACTTCTCTCAACAGTGGCTGTGTAAAAACTTTCCAAATGCTGTCCCTCTCAAAGGACTTATCTCATGAAGTGAATAACACAATTTACAGCAGTGGAAAAAACAGCCGTACAATTCGTACGCAACCTTTCCACCATTAATCTCTGCAAACCCATCCACAGAATATGGACCGATTTTCTTCTCCATCATGTTTAATGTATGTTCGATGTCTATTTTTCTGTTGTCTGAAATCCAGCCGAGCCATTGAATGGACACGCTGGAAAACATCTTACTACTTCGCCTGTAGTCCAGAGGTGAGGGGATGGCCAAACTTTTAGGAGGAAGGAAATTGGTTACAAAAACCTTCATGCAGGCTGAGGCTATCATGATGCATTTAAGCGGATCCACACTTGTCTCCTTAAAGAACTCATCCCTGAATTTAACACAACCTTGATACAGAATGTCCACATCATTTTTACAATATTGAAGAGCTTCTTTCTCAAAGTCAAAGATCCCTTTGCTCGCTTCTCTGTACGAGCTGTTAAACACATCTTTTATTGAAGACTCTTGCGTTCTACAGCGTAGCAGGATGGAGGAGGAAAAGACCCCACATACAACGCATGTTGTTCAGAGGAGAATAGGTGGGAGAAGAAACCTTTGGTCTGATCACTAAAACCTAATGCTTTCGGCATCGCACTAAGCTTCATACACATGAAGGACAGGCTATCAATGAATTTTAACCTGTAATCAGGGTCGGTTAAACAGAGAACTTTACTTCCCTGCATGATGAGATGAGGTTTAATGCCTAACTGCAGCATAACTGTGAGAATCAGGTAGCTGTCAAACCCATGCGCGTTATGAGCCATTAAGGTAAAGCCTCTATACATTGGTCTCCAGAAATAGAGAAGACATTTTTGGGTGCAATTCAATCCATAAGCATGCCATTCCTTACCTTTCAACGTTTTAACACAGACCAGATAGGGGATGAGCACACCGTTCTCGTTGATAAAGCATTCAAAATCATAAAAAATTACTTTATCATCAAGCTGATTACAGGGTTTGCCGGGTTGAATGTAACACTGATGTTCATCGCATGTCACATCTAAACCAGGAAGTACAGGTCCTTCTCAAAATATTAGCATATTGTGATAATGTTCATTATTTTCCATAATGTCATGAAGAAAATTTAACATTCATATATTTTAGATTCATTGCACACTAACTGAAATATTTCAGGTCTTTTATTGTCTTAATACGGATGATTTTGGCATACAGCTCATGAAAACCCAAAATTCCTATCTCACAAAATTAGCATATTTCCTCCGACCAAAAAAAGAAAAGTGTTTTTAATACAAAAAACGTCAACCTTCAAATAATCATGTACAGTTATGCACTCAATACTTTGTCGGGAATTCTTTTGCAGAAATGACTGCTTCAATGCGGCGTGGCATGGAGGCAATCAGCTTGTGGCACTGCTGAGGTCTTATGGAGGCCCAGGATGCTTCGATAGCAGCCTTTAGCTCATCCAGAGTGTTGGGTCTTGAGTCTCTCAATGTTCTCTTCACAATATCCCACAGATTCTCTATGGGGTTCAGGTCAGGAGAGTTGGCAGGCCAATTGAGCACAGTGATACCATGGTCAGTAAACCATTTACCAGTGGTTTTGGCACTGTGATCAGGTGCCAGGTCATGCTGAAAAATGAAATCTTCATCTCCATAAAGCTTTTCAGCAGATGGAAGCATGAAGTGCTCCAAAATCTCCTGATAGCTAGCTGCATTGACCCTGCCCTTGATAAAACACAGTGGACCAACACCAGCAGCTGACACGGCAACCCAGACCATCACTGACTGTGGGTACTTGATACTGGACTTCTGGCATTTTGGCATTTCCTTCTCCCCAGTCTTCCTCCAGACTCTGGCACTTTGATTTCCGAATGACATGCAGAATTTGCTTTCATCCAAAAAAAGTACTTTGGACCACTGAGCAACAGTCCAGTGCTGCTTCTCTGTAGCCCAGGTCAGGCGCTTCTGCCGCTGTTTCTGGCTCAAAAGTGGCTTGACCTGGGGAATGCGGCACCTGTAGCCCATTTCCTGCACACGCCTGTGCACGGTGGCTCTGGATGTTTCTACTCCAGACTCAGTCCACTGCTTCCGCAGGTCCCCCAAGGTCTGGAATCGGCCCTTCTCCACAATCTTCCTCAGGGTCCGGTCACCTCTTCTCGTTGTGCAGCGTTTTCTGCCACACTTTTTCCTTCCCACAGACTTCCCACTGAGGTGCCTTGATACAGCACTCTGGGAACAGCCTATTCATTCAGAAATTTCTTTCTGTGTCTTACCCTCTTGCTTGAGGGTGTCAATAGAGGCCATCTGGACAGCAGTCAGGTTGGCAGTCTTACCCATGATTGGGGTTTTGAGTGATGAACCAGGCTGGGAGTTTTAAAGGCCTCAGGAATCTTTTGCAGGTGTTTAGAGTTAACTCGTTGATTCAGATGATTAGGTTCATAGCTCGTTTAGAGACCCTTTTAATGATATGCTAATTTTGTGAGATAGGAATTTTGGGTTTTTATGAGCTGTATGCCAAAATCATCCGTATTAAGACAATAAAAGACCTGAAATATTTCAATTAGTGTGCAATGAATCTAAAATATATGAATGTTAAATTTTCATCATGACATTATGGAAAATAATTAACTTTATCACAATATGCTAATATTTTGAGAAAGACCTGTATATTCTCACCGCAAATATGGCATTTTACATGACACATGTGCGGTTTATCCTGTTTGCGCACCTTGCACAGTTTTACCAAATCACAGTCACTCATAGGCCTGTCAGCACTGGGTCTATTGCAGGGTTCCCTGTGTCTGCTGAAACATGAAGAATTACGACAGATTTTGTGACAACCTGCACAGGCGACAGGTTCGTTAATTTCACGATTACACTGGAATGAGTGACAAACCGGGCAATAGTCTTCACAGTGGTGTGTGTCTGGCTTTTCATAGCTGCTGTAACAATATGCACAGATGTATCTTGACCATATAAAACCCTTGAGATTTTTTATCCCATAGTAGTGACTTTGAACACCAGAAAGAGAGGGTTTGATCGATCAGGGAAACTGGTCTCAAGTTTACACAGAGCTGTAGAGCCTGTAACGGCTCTGTGAAACACTAAGATTTTTGGGTCAGAGACGTGTGCAAGACTGATAGCAAAGCAAACTGATTACCGGTATTATCTACAATATACAGGTGATGCTTTTTCTTATTAATCAGTTCACAGTCTAACGTTCCTTTAACCTTACGTTTTGACCCTCCTGTAGGGTCATTAACTTCCTGTAGAACAAATTCCAGGTTATTATCTACAGGCATTTCTGCGTTGGACTGTACTAACTCATCTAAAAAATCCTCAAAAGTAGGCAGAATCTTATTTCCATCATCGGTAACGGTAAACGTGACGTTACGGTTGAGATTTTCCCCAACTAATTCTAGCTGTGCAAAATCGTTACGTCTGGTTAAAGATCTTGCAGTATCGGCTAATTCAGCAAGAATACGCATGATGTTTATATAGATTGCAGCAAGATTGGGGACGTTACCTGGGCAGGGAGGTGGGATGGCAAAAGATCTCCTTATTTCAATGTTATTAAAACGTTCACGTTGAATCTGACCAGGGTTGACTGCAACCTCCGGAATGAAATTACTGCCATGCTGCCCAGTATGATCAGCGGCGTGTGACGTTGAAAGAGTTTGTAAGTTATCTGATTCACTTTGATGAATACCGGGTGGAGACGGTGCTCTATTTAAATCTTCAACTGCCTGTTCTAATGAGTGTAATAAGTCACTGTGCAGATTTTCACTGTTGTTAGCAGGAGGGCCTTCTTGATTTAACCCGATGTTATCTGCTACTTCTGGATTAACAGGAATTTCACTGAGCTGAGCGACAGCATTTCTTATTTTATTCAGCGCATGTGTGATTTGGTTATCCATATTTACATGAGTATAAGAAGAATAAAACCCAGGGATCAGTTGATAATCACCTTGATATCAGCACAATATTTCATTAACAGAGTTTGGCATGCAGCCAAAAGTGTTAAGGTTGACTCTTTATTACAATTGTCACGTACGGCTAGAGAAACTCTCTGTCTGCGCTATTGCTGTCCGGATCTGGATGGAATCTGCTCTACCATCAACACTGCCTCTGGAAAGATAATGAAAAAAAAAGAAATTATTAAAATATACGAATTCATTCAATTGGTAAAATAAGAATTAAACGTACCATTCATTAAACCTCTAACAAGCTTCACCCTCGTATACAGAACAGAGAGTCGCCGTCTTTTCCTCGGTGTAAGATATTCTGTGTAACAAAATAAAGTTACCTTACAATGCGGGTCTTCCAAAAAAAAAAAAAAAATGTTTTTATTGTTTCTGTGAAGATTTAGATAGAACAGAATTTGAAATACTTTAACTTTCACTTACTCCCTACACGGGGTATTTTCTCCAGCTGTTCCGGGCGATTTCAACTCTTCCTGCACTGAACTGGTACAGTTCTGCTGAATGTTATCCAGGTTTGGGTTCTGGATTAAATCATTCAATATATCTGTAAATTATTTATTCAGGGGTTAAAACAAGTCTGCAATATCGCATACACCCGTGAAAACATATGCAAAGAAAAATATATTTTTTTACTTACTCTCCTCTTCCGGAGCTGTTAATTTTTCCAGCGCACGATCAGAGGATAATATAGACTGTGGTGCATGAATGGGGTCACCCTCTCGTCCATGGATATGTTCAGTTGGGATCGGATTGTCTTTTTGTTTGAAGAGAAGTTTCCGTCTCAACTTTGATTTTTTCAGGGGCAGACGGTTACAACCGCTGACCCCTACAATGTGATCATTCAGGAATACACCTCTCGTTAAATCTGTACGTAGAATTTATTTCATTTATTTTTTAAATCACAAAATAGCAATTACCATTTGACTAAACCAGATGTTGCTGCAGTTAATAATTACCGTAGTCGGACTGAGTTAAAACGATACCATCCATCTCGTCACTTGTGGGTTCTAAAGAATATAAATTAAACATCATCATTATTATTATCAAGGAGCAAAGCTGCAGATGTCTGTCTTAATTCAATAAACAGCGGATGTGGATTGTATGAGACAATGCTCGACACTTTGGGCCAGGAAGGAAGAGGGTCGTTTTAACTACTTTATGACTACAGTCGGTGTGAAGACTTTGAAACTCCCGACACCTAAGCAAAGCCGCAGATGTCTTCCTTAAGTCATTAAACAGTGAATATGGATTGTCTGCAGACTTTTTAACTTTTTTTTATTTTTTTTTCAGTTCATCTCTACCAGCTGCTGGTGCAGATTCGATTACTCAAACATTTGAGCAGAGGAAAAAACGGTGTGTATCTAATTTTTTGTTTTCTTTCTTTTCTAAATAACATCTAAATAACCCCTGCGTTAAAACAAAATGCATTAAGACAAAATGTGTTAAAAAAAATGAATTTACAATTCTGTCAGGTTCTCTTTTTATCAGAATTTCGTGTGACGTGTCTGCATTAAGTTAGTCTACCTTAATGTGGAGAAACTGCATGTTTTTTTTTTTTTTTTCAGTTCATCTCTACCAGCTGCTGGTGCAGATTCGAGTGGCGCAGCTCCACTCAGTTATTCTGAGTCATAAAACTTCCCCCAACTCACTTGCATTGACTCCCAGATGGTAAAACACAAACAAAGCTAGGAACGCGGCAGCTCCAGATATCAAAATAACACATCAAAGTTTCAATAACAAGGTTACATGCACATATCGTTCAGAACACATTAGATCCTAACTAGCGATTCTGATCGCTCTACAACCTCTGACCCTGCCCAGGCCTTCTAATAAAGAAATAAAATATTAAAATAAAAGATGGGTTTTACATGGTGAAGCTTCCTTCTGGGCAGCGAGTGAGAGGGAAAGAGGGGGGGTTGAAGCGTGGCTGCGCGTCCGCAGTTAGACTCCAAGAAAGCGGTCAGTCCCCGTCCTTTGGCCTTCTTGACGAAAAGGAAAAATATGATCTGACCATCAAAGTTGACTTGGGATGAAAACACGGTGGTGGTTCATTTCCTCGAACTCCGTGTTTTTAGTTACGTGTTAAACTCACGTCTTCGATCAGCAAAGTGAAATTTCTGGCCTTCCTAGTCCAGAAACCTCAGTTATGAATTGTTCGTTGGCCAACGAGAGAGAATAAATGAAGACTCCACATGGGATCTCTTCTTCTCCAGAGGATGCTTCAGTTGCATGGTAACCGTGTCAAGGTTTCCAGCTGAAGGCGGGGTTTTCAAAACGGAGCCCTTCCTATATAGCATCTTGTGACGTCAGACTTGGGACGCTCGTCATATCAGTCGCAGTGCTCGACGGGATATGTAGTAGCGGGCTGTCCTGGATACAAAATGGCCGATGCCATTGGAGAGGCACAGTGACGTCCAACAATGTGCAGATAGTCCAATACTCAGCAACAAGTGGTCCAACTGGAGTGACCTGGCAAGGCTGTGTGGCACAAGGGGTGTGGTCCCTGCAGCAGTGCTCAGTTTGTCTCTCTGTCTCTGGAGCTGATGACTGTGTTCCTGGTGCTCCATGCTTTCCTTCCAGGGTTGCTGGGGAGGCATGTGTTGGCTCTGTCAGACAACACTACAGTTGTCTTTCAGATAAATCATTAAGGGGGGTCCAGATCTCTGAGACTGCTGTCCCTGACCCACTGACTCCTGGTCTGGGCGGCGCCACACATTGCCCAGTCTCAGGGCAGCCTATATTCTGGGGACACGGTTCACTGTCCCCTCTGGTTCTCCCTGAACGACAGTGCCAGTCCTCTGGGATGCAACGCTCTGACACACGAGTGGCCCCAGACCATTCTCTAAGCCATACCCCCATTCCCCCTGATCTTCCAGATGCTCCTGAGGGTTCTCCAGGAAGGGGCGCAGGCTTCTGTGCCCCATTTTGCCTGGCAAGAACCTGGTTTCCGCCTCGCCGATGCACCAGAGGGATCTCCTCTCCCAGCTGAAGGACCGGATTCTCCACCCCGATTCAAGCCGCTTGCAGCTCTGGCTTTAGCCTCTACAAGGGCAGGCTCTACCTTCTCTTATTATGGAGGCAGGACAGGCCACACCAAGACTGGCGCATGGGGGCTGTCCACGTGGGCCATCTATGGTGACAAGTGGGCTGTCTTTGCTGACTGGTGCCATGGTAAGGAACTGGAAAACTCTGTCCATTCTTCTTCAGGTATCCTGAAATAACTGAAGGTGCTTTTCAGTTTTACATTCACTGTTTCACTGTTCGTCTTTAGCAGACTTAAGATTTTCAGTCATCTTGACAATAATCAACTATGACCAGGTAATTTTGGCCGTTGTACAAATAGAGATTGGCTGCGATTTTCTGCCAGGGCAGCTCTGGCAGTGGTGTAGTGAGCAAAGTGTCACTGTGCTGACTGGGCACAGTTACAGTATTGACATGACTGCATGAGTTATCTGTCATCTTTGCCAATCCGCAGTCAGCAGACAGCATTTTTGTAGTGCTGTCTACATTTTGTCAGTCCATGGTGACCTTGGTGGATCTTTTGAATCATGTCGTCACACATGCAGTAAGGGATGATGATAAGATTTCCAAGTCTCAGGACTCCATTAAGCTCACATAGTGCTCCATGTTAATGGAAGTATAGTTTTGCTGGTAAAGCTGTGCTTTTCATGTGATCAGGTCAGCCATCTTTTATGTTGTTAAAGATGTGCTGAAGCTCACTGTCTTTTTCTGTCTGTTCTTTTACTTGCTTCAGGACTGGCCTTCTCACTCTCCACTTCTCTATAGTGTCCACATATACTTTGACCTCCTTTTCGAGGTTGTTTGACCCTGTGTTCTACAATGGTTGCCATGACATTTGTAACAATGACACTTTTTCTAGGAACATACTCAGTCACAGGGCTGAACTTCAGCAGTTGGATGAAGAGATGCTGGCAGCGAAGAGGTGTCATATCCAGATATTTTGAGATAATCAGTGATCTGTGAAAGATTTTTATGACTCCAAGCCACACAGATATTGACAGAAACGTTTTAATGCCCACACACGAGCCAGACATTCTTTCTCAATTTGGGCATATCTCTGTTCAGAATCAGTTAAAGTACGAACAGAATGCTGGAGGCTTTAGTGTTCCATCATGCTCCTGCATCTGTAAGCCTCAAAGGCCACTGCTGCTTGCATTAGCACTAACGACTGTTGGCCTTCGGGGGTTTGTCAAACTTTAACACTTCATTCACTGGTTGGAGACAGATGAACAGATTTGGCAAAAAACAACCAATATAATTTGCCATCCTGTGGAACCTTTGTAACTCTTCAACACTCTTTCAGGTATTCATTTTTGTGATGGCAGTGACTCTTTGTTTGTTTGTCCTAATGCCATCTTTGTTTACCACATGACCTGAAAAGTCCAAAATTGACTGACGAAGCATGCACTTCTCTTGATTTAGCTTGAGACCAGACTTTTTGATGGACTCCATGACTCTACCGTGTATAATGTCATGTTGCTCTTTTGTTTCCCTGAAAACAAGGATGTCATCTATGTAAAGTATTACACCATTGTGCCCCTGTAATAGCGCTGACATTTTCCTTTGAAATACTTACGGTGCAGATGTGAGGTCAAAAGCCAGTCTCTTAAAGCAGTACCTTCCTAGTGGGGTGATGAATATCGTCAGCAGGGTGCTGTCCTCGACCAAGGCGATCTGCCAGAATCTGGTGGTGGCCCCCAGGCTTGAGAAGACAGTGTCCCCTGCAAGCTTGGGGTAAAGATCATCAATATTGGGCAAGATGAACTTTTTTCATTCCACACTTTCATTTAGCTTTTTCAATTCCAGACATATTCTGATTTTGCTATTTTTCTCTACAACAACCACAATTTGTGCGCATCATTGTGTTGGCTTTGTGGCTCTTTCTATGATGCCCATCAACTCCATTTGTTTTAATTCTTCTACCACTTTGGGTAATAGAGGGACAGGGACACGTCTGTGGCTATACTATAGGGTTTGACTTCCTCTTTGAGAAAGATCTTCACAGGATATCCCTTTAGGTTGCCCACATCACCAAAAGCGTTTAGTGTTTAACGTTAAACGTTTGATCAGACCTAGCTTTGTAGCTATGGCTCGGCCCAAAAGATGATCTCCACATGATTTGACTATGACTATCCTGAAGTATCAATCACACAGGTTGTTATTGACCTCGGCTTGAAATCAGGCCACAAACTGCCCTGTAGTGGTCACTGTGCCTCCTGGGCTTTCAAGTTTCTTTCTTTAACCTGCACTGTTGCATCAAAAGAGAAAGAGGTGCTCTCATCAAAGCTTGCCTTCACGCCCACCCCACCACTAGAAAAACAAGAATGTTGTACTTGTACAGGTCCTTCTCAAAATATTAGCATATTGTAATAAAGTTCATTATTTTCCATAATGTCATGATGAAAATTTAACATTCATATATTTTAGATTCATTGCACATTAACTGAAATATTCCAGGTCTTTTATTGTCTTAATACGGATGATTGTGGCATACAGCTCATGAAAACCCAAAATTCCTATTTCACAAAATTAGCATATTTCATCCAACCAATAAAAGAAAAGTGTTTTTAATACAAAAAACATCAACCTTCAAATAATCATGTACAGTTATGCACTCAATACTTGGTCGGGAATCTTTTGGCAGAAATGACTGCTTCAATGCGGCGTGGCATGGAGGCAATCAGCCTGTGGCACTGCTGAGGTCTTATGGAGGCCCAGGATGCTTCGACAGCGGCCTTTAGCTCATCCAGAGTGTTGGGTCTTGAGTCTCTCAACGTTCTCTTCACAATATCCCACAGATTCTCTATGGGGTTCAGGTCAGGAGAGTTGGCAGGCCAATTGAACACAGTGAAACCATGGTCAGTAAACCATTTACCAGTGGTTTTGGCACTGTGAGCAGGTGCCAGGTCGTGCTGAAAAATGAAATCTTCATCTCCATAAAGCTTTTCAGCAGATGGAAGCATGAAGTGCTCCAAAATCTCCTGATAGCTAGCTGCATTGACCCTGCCCTTGATAAAACACAGTGGACCAACACCAGCAGCTGACACGGCACCCCAGACCATCACTGACTGTGGGTACTTGACACTGGACTTCTGGCATTTTGGCATTTCCTTCTCCCCAGTCTTCCTCCGGACTCTGGCACCTTGATTTCCGAATGACATGCAGAATTTGCTTTCATCCGAAAAAAGTACTTTGGACCACTGAGCAACAGTCCAGTGCTGCTTCTCTGTAGCCCAGGTCAGGCGCTTCTGCCACTGTTTCTGGTTCAAAAGTGGCTTGACCTGGGGAATGCGGCACCTGTAGCCCATTTCCTGCACACGCCTGTGCACGGTGGCTCTGGATGTTTCTACTCCAGACTCAGTCCACTGCTTCCGCAGGTCCCCCAAGGTCTGGAATCGGCCCTTCTCCACAATCTTCCTCAGGGTCCGGTCACCTCTTCATTGTGCAGCGTTTTCTGCCACACTTTTTCCTTCCCACAGACTTCCCACTGAGGTGCCTTGATACAGCACTCTGGGAACAGCCTATTTGTTCAGAAATTTATTTGTGTGTCTTACCCTCTTTCTTGAGGGTGTCAATAGTGACCTTCTGGACAGCAGTCAGGTCGGCAGTCTTACCCATGATTGGGGTTTTGAGTGATGAACCAGGCTGGGAGTTTTAAAGGCCTCAGGAATCTTTTGCAGGTGTTTAGAGTTAACTCGTTGATTCAGATGATTTGGTTCATAGCTCGTTTAGAGACCCTTTTAATGATATGCTAATTTTGTGAGATAGGAATTTTGGGTTTTCATGAGCTGTATGCCAAAATCATCCGTATTAAGACAATAAAAGACCTGAAATATTTCAGTTAGTGTGCAATGAATCTAAAATATATGAATGTTAAATTTTCATCATGACATTATGGAAAATAATGAACTTTATCACAATATGCTAATATTTTGAGAAGGACCTGTATGAGCACGCTGCACACAGAGGCTGACATTAGCAATTCATGCGGACAGGAACCCAGCCATCATCCTAGACTACGACTGCAACAAAGGAGGTGTAGATAACCTAGATAAGGTGATTGGAACATACAGCTGCAGAAAGATGACTGAGCGCTGGCCCCTGGACTTGCACAACACTGTTGATGTTTCCAACTACAATGCCTATGTGATACGGAGAGAGATAAATCCTACCTGGATGCCTCATAAGCAGAACAAGAGGAGAGTGTTCCTGGAGCAGCTGGGAAAGGCACTTGTATATGCATTGATAAAAAGAAGGGAGCATGTCCCCTGCACAGAAGCCTCTGCAGCAATTGTGAAAGATGTCCAGATGGTCCATGATCAGCCTGAGGATCCGGATTTCCCCACCCCTGCCACAGCTGGGGCAAGTAAATGGAAGATGTGTCAGTTCTGCCCTCCAAGGAAGGAATGTAAAACACAAACTGTGTGTTGCAGGTGTAAGATGTACATCTGCAAAGGTTATGCACTTGCATACTGCCCTAAATGTTCTAAGTAGTTGAGATATGTTGTGTGGTTTACATGTTCATATTTTTGTTCTGTATATTATCTTTGTTTTTTTGCTGTTTTTTGTTCACTGGCAAAAAAAAAAAAAGACTTATTGGGATGACTAAAAGTGCACAAAAAACTACTTGTTGCACATTTCTGCTACTTTAGTCTCTTCACCTCCCTATACAAAAAATAACCCCCTACACAAAAAAATAATACAATTAATATTGTCATAGAAACGAGTGGTATCTTCTGAATAAATGCAGTCTTTCTGCCATGTGAAGAGGTAAAATTCAGGCAGTCACTCAGCTTGTAATGAGTGGAAAGTCGTTCCATTAGGCAAAATAGATTTTGTGTTTAAAATTCCACAAAGCTGTTTTATATTGTATTGTATATTATTGTATTTTGTATTATATTATATTTTGTATTGTATTATATATTATATTGTACTGTTGTTCGTATTGGGTGACGCGCAGCTGTCACCTTACATGAAAGTAGATTCTTGGAAGACTCTTAACACCATTACCTTGAGCAGACAACCTTTAATTTATTTGAATTCTGTTTCCTCACAAGTAAACCTAACCCTAACCCCCTAACCCTACTTCCCATTTTGTAATAGGAAGTAGAAACACACTCCTTGAATCTTATCAAAGTTTAAATGTGTTTTTACTACATAACCTTGAATGTGAAGAGAAATGGCACAAGAAGTTTAAGCGGTGAACTAACTAGCCAGATAAGTCATCAAACAGCATGGATGAGTTACATGATGAGAATGTGTTGAAATTACGAGGTAATGCATGCAAAATATTTTTAATTGTAGGTCCATATAGACCGCAACAGAATTTAGTCTTGTGATTTTACCAATAGTAGAGCACACTTTTCAAACATGTTACTCATTAGTTTACTGTTAATAATCACTCATGTAAAAAATGTAATACTACAGTAAGTGTCCCAATATTGATATGGCAATTATATATATTTTTTAAGGCCGCATTTGTGGTTGGTTAGCACTGTTGCCTTGCTGCAAGAAGGTTCTGGGTTCGAGTCCCGCCGGAGTTTGCATATTCTCCCTGTGCATGTGTGGTTTCTCTCCGGGTACTCCAGCCTTCTCTCACTGTCCAAAAACATGACTGTTAGGTTAATTGGTCTCTCTACATTGCCCTTAGGTATGAATGAGTGTGTGCTTGGTTGTGTGCAAACACTCATTCAAAGCCAACACAATGCACACTGCCTGGCAAAAGACCCACTGTGCTTTGATGTTGATAATATAATTAATAGGAAAGAACTAAAGACATTATAAGGGAGATTAAATCCTTCATTTGCAAACTGGATGCTGAAATCACTTCTTAGCTGGTGAAAAATCACCAGGCAGCATTACTGACAGTTATGTAATTGCAGGGCAATCGGAGCTGGATCAGTTTAATTACGTTTTTTAAATGTGAACACATGATTGTGGAGGGTTTTGTTGATGCAGTTAAAAATTATTTTGTGTCACCAAAAAATTAATTTAAACAATCAAACACATTGTATATCGTTAATTTGTTTTGTATGTTTTGCCAATATTTTAACGAATTATTTGTAAAATCATTGGAAAATAATTTATTTTTAAAGTACAAAGGTTTGGACACACCTTCTCATTCAAAGAGTTGTCTTTATTTTCATGACTATGAATATTGTAGCTTCACACTGAAGGCATCAAAACTATGAATGAACACATGTGGAATTATATACTGAACAAAAAAGTGTGAAACAACTGAAAATATGTCTTATATTCTAGGTTCTTCAAAGTAGCCACCTTTTGCTTTGATTACTGCTCCGCACACTCTTGGCATTCTGTTGATGAGCTTCAAGAGGTAGTCACCTGAAATGGTTTTCCAACAGTCTTGAAGGAGTTCCCAGAGATGCTTAGCACTTGTTGGCCCTTTCGCCTTCACTCTGCGGTCCAGCTCACCCCAAACCATCTCGATTGGGTTCAGGTCCGGTGACTGTGGAGGCCAGGTCATCTGGCGCAGCACCCCATCACTCTCCTTCTTGGTCAAATAGCCCTTAGACAGCCTGGAGGTGTGTTTGGGGTCATTGTCCTGTTGAAAAATAAATGAGGGTCCAACAAACGCAAACCGGATGGAATAGCATGCCGCTGCAAGATGCTGTGGTAGCCATGCTGGTTCAGTATGCCTTCAATTTTGAATAAATCCCCAACAGTGTCACCAGCAAAGCACCCCCACACCATCACACCTCCTCCTCTATACTTCACGGTGGGAACCAGGCATGTAGAGTCCATTCCTTCACCTCTTCTGTGCCGCACAAAGACACGGTGGTTGGAAGCAAAGATCTCAAACTTGGACTCATCAGACCAAAGCACAGATTTCCACTGGTCTAATGTCCATTCCTTGTATTCTTTAGCCCAAACAAGTCTCTTCTGCTTGTTGCCTGTCCTCAGCAGTGGTGTCCTAGCAGCTATTTTACCATGAAGGCCTGATTCACACAGTCTCCTCTTAACAGTTCTTCTAGAGATGTGTCTGCTTAACTTTTCGTCCGCAGCAGAGGTGAGTCTTGGTCTTCCTTTCCTGGGGCAGTCTTCATGTGAGCCAGTTTCTTCGTAGCGCTTGATGGTTTTTGCGACTTCACTTGGGGACACTTTCAAAGTTTTCCCAATTGTTCGGACTGACTGACCTTCATTTCTTAAAGTAATGATGGCCACTCGTTTTTCTTTATTTAGCTGCTTTTTTCTTGCCATAATACAAATTCTAACAGTCTATTCAGTAGGACTATCAGCTGTGTACTGTATCCACCTCCTACACAACACAGCTGATGGTCCCAACCCCATTTATAAGGCTTGAAATCCCACTTATTAAACCTGACAGGGCACACCTGTGAAGTGAAAACCATTTCAGGTGACTACCTCTTGAAGTTCATCAACAGAATGCCAAGAGTGTGTGGAGCAGTAATCAAAGCAAAAGGTGGCTACTTTGAAGAACCTAGAATATAAGACATATTTTCAGTTGTTTCACACTTTTTTGTTCAGTATATAATTCCACATGTATTATTTCATAGTTTTGATGCCTTCAGTGTGAAGCTACAACATTCATAGTCATGAAAATAAAGAAAACTCTTTGAATGAGAAGGTGTATCCAAACGTCTGGTCTGTACTGTAAATGTTCAATTTAAGTTTTTTGCAGGGCAATTATGTGACGCTATGTTTTAAAATTAGCATAGCTATTACATACAGATTGCTAACTTCTACAAAAATCTATTTTTATGTTGCTAATATTAAGTTCAGGCTTATATAATGTGGCTGTTTATGATAAACTAGGAGCTCGTCAAACATATACGTTCAAAAAACATCAGAACCTGGTGAGTCTCCGAAAAGAATTAAAATATCAAGAAAGACAAATTAATTAATGGACATATTTGTCTTTTATATTGTTAATATTGATTGGCCAATTTGTTGCGAGTTATGTCGAGCAAGATAAGTGAAATAATCTCGTCAGGGCAGATGACAAACCTGCTGTGAGTAGCAAAACAAAAGTGTAACAGTCCATAAAAACAAGGGCTGAATGGATGCAGCGTAACAATCCCTGCATATTTGTAGCAACACAGTGGAGGATCTGTATGCTTTTCCTCTTGTTCCAGCCAGTAGCACACGCAATTTCCTCATTTAAACAGGGCGGTTTGCACCTGTTAACCATTGTACGTGCAATCTTTGAAAATTGCACTCAACACACCTACTCATTGCATGTGCAATTTATTTATAGTACACACCTGCTTTTTGGGATCTTTGAAGATCAGGCCCTATATGTAATAACACTGACTAACAATGAGTTTATTTTGTTTAAATCATTAAATATCAGCATGATTACTTGTGCATTTTGACTGCTGATAGCCAGTCTTTCTAATACAGCTGCGGCATGTCTACTATTTTCTCCTTTCACCATCACCTTTCCTTTTAACACGTTCCTTTCAACGTTAATGGTGCCTTCACAGATGTGCAGGTTTGCCATACCATGAGAACTAAGACACCCCCATACCATCACAGATGCTGGCTTTTAAACTTTGCGGTGGTAGCAATCTTGATAATTTCCAAAAACTATTTTAAAAGGTGTAATTGTCAGACCACAGCACACTTTTATAATTTGCGTCACTCCATCTTAGATGAGCTCGGCCCAGAGAAGCTGGCAGTGTTTTTATTAGAGAATGATGTCTGTTTAATGCAGTGCCTCTTGAGGGATCAAATATCATGTGCATTCGATGTTGGATTTCGGCCTTGCTGCTTACGTGAAGAAATTTCTCCATATTCTCTGAATATTAAGATGAATTTTTGGACTATAGATGATGAAATGTCCAGATTCCTACTTGGCTGGCCTGCACAGTGTCCTGACCTGAACCATCTTGATCACCTCTGGGATGAATTAGAGTGGAGGGTGCAATTCTGGTTTTATCATCTCTGGACACACTCCTAATCCTTGTTTAAATGTTTAAAGAATAGTTAATTTAGACCTTATAGATTAAGTGTAAGAAGTCTTCAGAGTTCATGTATATATAAAAGTAGACAGACAAGTACTTTAGAATTTGTCTATGATGTTAATAAATGATCTCAGTGGATATTTAAAACAGGCTGTGTTCAAAGAGCACAGCAACATTTGTGAATCATCAACAAAACCCACCACTACTGACTGCGCTTCATCTGGATCGCAATCTCATTTTTTACCAATTTCTGTCGTAAATGTTTAAAGTATAGGTTGCTATATAATGTTCAGCAAGGTTTGTGTATTTCAAAGGGTTTGCTACTAAGAAATACTAAAAAGAAAATCTTGTTTCCCTGTGGTCCCACAGTGGCGTGACATTGAGTTTTTTTTTTTCAGTTATAACAAATAAGAAAATCTGCCTTTGACCACTTTTATGTTATTATCTGTAGGTGTTAAGGGTTTGGATTTCTTTTGTCTTTTTGTTTTTACCATCTCCTTGTTTGTTAAATTCTATAGGATCTTGCCATATTTAGTTCATTTCTTGTGTTTATTAGTGTCAGTAATGTCTTGCCACATTAATTTATTTATTAAGGTGTAGTTTCTTACTTATTTCTTATTTATTTTTATCATTCAAAGTGTAAAAGGAGAACATCCATCAGTGAAACAAGTTACTTCCTTTTTTAAGTGTGCTGGGCTAAAGTTATGTCAGAAAATGAGCATGTGAATGTGTTGGGGATGGCACGCAGAAAATTTGGTAAAGCTCCAACCTTGTTTGTGGAAGTTTTGTAAAAATAAGATTTTAAAGCTTAATCACTTGAACATGGTTTGATGCAACAAAAGCCTAATGCAATTGAGCTGTTTGTAGGTTGACAAATATCATTCAAGTCCAGTTTGGAGCAAATGTGATCATGCTTCTGTGACTCAGAGCCAACCTTATGCAAATGGAGACAAATTAAAATTCACCGCTCTGCCCTTAAAGCCCAGCCATTAGTCACAGTTTACAGCAGGATTCAACATCACCTTGTTCTGGTTCATCAGACAATGCTTGAAACTTGTATGAGTCAAAGTGTAAAAGGAGGACAGCGAAACAAGTCACTTTTGCATGTTCTAAGTGGGTGGAGCTAAAGTGATGTCAGCAAATGAGCACATGAATGTATTGAATGCTGGTTTGCGACACACAGAAAGTTCGGTAAAGCTCCAACTTTGTGTGTGAAAGTTATTACACCTTTGCCTTTTCTGGCGAGAAGTCGGGTTTTGAGGCTTGGCCACGCCTACATGTTTTAATGTTGCAAAAAGCTTTTGAGAACTTTTGATTTCTAATGCCTTAAGACTGTACTGAGTAATTTCAAAGTTTCTAGGTCAAAAGCTGTAGCAGGAGTTGTGTGCACAATGTGTGTAAAAAAGACTTCTAAGTGACTTCTTCAAATACATGTGGACAAAATTGTTGGTACCCCTCAGTTAATGAAAGAAAAGTCCACAATGGTCACAGAAATAACTTGAATCTGACAAAGGTAATAATGAATAAAAATTCTAAGAAAATTAACAAATGAAAGTCAGACATTGCTTTTCAAACATGCTTCAACAGAATTATTTAAAAAAATAATCTCATGAGCAGGCCTGGACAAAAGTGACCCTTAACTTAATATTTTGTTGCACAGCCTTTTGAGGCAATCACTGCAATCAGACGATTCCTGTCAATGAGACTTCTGCACCTCTCAGCAGGTATTCTGGCCCACTCCTCATGAGCAAACTGCTCCAGTTGTCTCAGGTTTGAAGGGAGCCTTTTCCAGATGGCATGTTTCAGCTCCTTCCAAAGATGCTCAATAGGATTTAGGTCAGGGCTCATAGAAGGCAACTTCAGAATAGTCCAATGTTTTTCTCTTAGCCATTCTTGGTGTTTTTAGCTGTGTGTTTTGGGTCATTATCCTGTTGAAAGACCCATGACCTGTGACTGAGACCAAGCTTTATGACACTTGGCAGCACCATTCTCTCTAGAATCCCTTGATAGTCTTGAGATTTCATTATACCCTGCACAGATTCAAGACACCCTGTACCAGATACAGCAAAGCAGCCCCAGAACATAACAGAGCCTCCTCCATGTTTCACAGTAGGGACAGTGTTATTTTCTTCATATGCTTCATTTCTCCGTCTGTGAACATAGACCTGATGTGCCTTGCCAAAAAGTTCAATTTTTGTCTCATCTGTCCATAGGACATTCTCCCAGAAGCTTTGTGGCTAGTCAACATGCAATCTGGCAAATTCCAGCCTGGCTTTTTTATGATTTGTTTTCAACAATGGTGTTCTCCTTAGTTGTCTTCCATTAAGTCCACTTTGCCTCAAACAACGTCGGATGTTGCGATCTGACACTGATGTTTCTTGAGCTTGAAGTTCACCTTTAATATCTTTAGAAGTTTTTCTGGGTTCTTTTGTTACTGTTTGTTTTAGCCGTCTTTTTGTTTTGTCATCAATTTTCCTCCTGCGGCCGCGTCCAGGGAGGTTGGCTACAGTCCCATGGATCTTAAGTTTATTAATAATATGGGCAACTGTAGTCACAGGAACATGAAGCTGCTTGGAGATAATCTTATAACCTTTACCTTTAACATGCTTGTCTATAATTTTCTTTCTAATCTCCTGAGACAACTCTTACTTTCACTTCCTCTGGTCCATGTTGAGTGTGGTACACACCATGTCACTTGGTTTGCCCTCCCACACTGCTGCTGCCAACTGAAAAAATAGGCCTATAAAAATACTAATGAACAATTTTATAATGGATAAATTCATTATGTTGATTGAGTAATACAAATAATTGTAGGATTAATTTATTCATTGGAAAACTAATCATTAAATTATATAATTTAAAGAGCTGATCAAAGCAGCCTTAAATTTATTCATCTGCAAGGATTTAAATATAAATTGTTGAAATCTTTTCTTGTCTCATCTTGTAAATGCAATGTGTCTCACATTATGAGCTGAGTGTATTATCACACCCCTGATGGCTATCTTATCACTTGCTGAATGTTTGTTTTTTAAACATTGTTTGCCATGTACCTTTGATCAGATTAGACCTTCAATATTTTTTAACTAATTAATCTTTTCCTGTAGAGCTGAACAAGCTCTTGAGATCCTTTGTGTCCTGCCATCACTGTTCCCCTCCATGTCTGCTCCTCTATGGAGAGTACGAGAACCAGGTCAGGCACTGGTGCATGTTCTCATGGTGAGCTGTGGTAAATACAGAGCTCTGGACTTTGACTTGATGACTTAACTCAAGTCGAGTCACAAATTTGATGACATGAGACATGACATGTTTATATTAGAAAAGACTTGCGACTGGACTTTGGCTTGAATACCACTGACTTGTGACTTGACTTGGACTTCAGAGTTTTTACTTGAAATTACTTAATGCTCTCATTAAAGTCAAAAATGTACCATACAAAATAATAATTGTAATAATAAAATATTGACCCACATCATTTATTTCCTTACGTCATTAACATTTTCCTCATTCCCCTCCCCCTCTCCCCACACTACACCAAAATAAACTGATCACATTGTCCAATCATGTAGCAGAAGACTGTCACAAAGCGGTCACTGAAAAGGTAGCAGTGGCAGAAAAATTATTCCAAGGGTATTTTCATTCAGTTATAAAGAGTATGAATGAATGTGTGTAATGATGTGGTTCTTACTATGTGCTTCTAAATAACATTTATTCCATTTCAATAGTTTTGCAGATGTTCTTTTTACAAACTTAAACACTGTCCATAGCCATAGCTACCTGTGAGATTGCAGATTTCTCTCCACTATTTTTCATCCGATAGAGAGTGCATAGTCAAGGCCAACCAAGAATAGCCTAGCCCTGTTTTTTATGTTTTGGAAGGACTGACAGTACAGTAAATGTATTTGGGATAGCTAAAAATAACAATTTTAGTTTCGTTCTCAGCACTGCATTTTCTTTGTCAAAATTTTGCTTTGTAAAAGTGTTTGCAAACAACTCTCTGGTTTAGGTTCCTAAATAACAAAAGGATCCTTGTAACAAGTGTATCATGCTGACAGAAGGATATCTGTGGAATTTGTTAAAGAAAAAGAAGACCCACAATGCATACATAATGTGTTCGTACAGCTGCCTGGTAGTAGTAGGATATGTGCCCATAACATTTCCCACGGCAAAGTTGACAAGGGGGCTTATACCTTAGGGCTTACTATTATATATTTTATTGTATCTTACCCAAAGTTTAAGGCAACTCTGCTTTCAGTCATACAGATAGAGGTCCTCTTGAACAAAATCCATAGGAGAGATCTCACATGAACATGGCTGAATGGAACATTTTTATTGTGCCAGTAAAGTCAGTAGTCATGTGCACTGCAAACTAGTACTTAATCTCTATTTTACAGTTCATGTTCACAATTTGTTTGGTTCTTTTTGGAAGTTTGGCCAACTTAGCCTTATGTGGGTGCATGATAATATCGACCGACATGCCTATACCGACTGAAACTTATATTTAGTATTTTTGTGTTGTCACTGTGCTGTTAATTGTAAATTTGAAGTTAAGGCTGTTTACCACAATTGTTTCCAAAAAACGCCTTATTACAGTTAAAATTTGAAATTTGTTGAGATTTTTGTTTGTTTGAAAACATGTGTCAAACAGTAAACTGACTTAGTAATTCTAAAAGTTAACATTGCAGTGTTGGTTGTTGCATCGGATACTGTTGAAGCCGTCTCTGCTTCCCCGGGTCCATTGATTTGGGCACAGGTTTCAAAAGAGTGAAATAAACACAAAGTACAATCAGCTTATGTTTGCCTCTGCGCAGAGTGAGAGATAGATGCCCCAGCCAAACACTTGCGAGCCCAACTCTGCTCTCTCTCTGCTTCCAGCTTGTTTTATTCAGTCTCAAGGGTGTGTTCAACATATACATATATTATGTCACTCATGTATAACATAACAGTTCCTTAGGTCCAAATAAGGAGTGCTTCTGGTTATTTTCTTCTAGCAAGCTTGTCCTCCCCTATCTCCGGCCTTCCCTGTCCTCCACCCAACTCTCTCTATCCTCTACTCCCTTGTCATTCACCAATTTATGACCTTGCACTCTCTATGCTTCACTCCCTATGCTTTTAATCCCTTCTCCTCTATCTGCACATTCCAGTTACACACATAGAGAGTTTATATTCTACAATATCCCCCTTTTGAACTCTCATAAAAGAACCATCCGGTGCAGTGTTATTGGGAATAAAAGTACAACACATATCTCCAAACATGGCACACACGCCCCCTTTCTCAGCTAACAACATATCCAATGCAATCCTATTTTGAACTGCATTGAGGGAAGTTGGGGCCAATTGTTCAGATAAACCTTCTACAGCGTCTCGAGTTAGATTGGCCAGACGCAAAACATTATAATGAATATAATTAATGCGGTCTATGTTTTTGTTGGGCGTTACTGGGAACAAGGCAGCTATAATAGAGATGTTTTCAAATCCAGCTGATATTTGATCTGCAAGTTTATACTCATTTGGGACTCCTCGAGGAACTCCAATTGCATCTAAATAGGTGGGGGAACCCTGACTCAAGTCAAAAGTGGTGGAAGCGCTTCTTTTCTAATATGTCTTGTCCTCCTACGAGTGAGTGCCAGTGCCTTATTTTGTCGATATGTCACAGAGGTAATATTAGGACCAATTAAAATCAACGGGGCCTGCAATCTGACCATTGCACATACTCCTATGGCATTATTTGGTATATTAGTGAGAAGTCTATATCCTCCGCAGTAATAATATAATCCTGATCGTGCCCAAAGTCCTATCACTGTCCCAGACGTGGTGGTATTACACCAGTCCGAGGGAATTTGTCCTACATTCACCTTTGGGGTATTGAACTTGAAACAAAAATATGTCCCATTCAGCGTGAATGGTCCTGTCTTGGTATTGTTTGGGATGGGTGGAAAGATGCTAGCTAGCGTGGTACAGTTGGCTGGGGTGGCTTCTTTAGTTAGTTGTAACATGCAACTGTATCCCCAAGCATCTTCCGGATATAAAGGGGCTGGGTCAGTGGTCAAGTGTGGCCTTGCAGATGCACATGAGAGGCGACTGTGGCTGACAGGCGACTGTGGCTCAGTAGGAAGAGTAGTCGTCTTGCAATCAGAAGGCTGTGGGTTCTATTCCAGCTTCCTCCTGCCATATGTCGATGTGCCCCTGGGCAAGACACTTAACCTCAAGTTGCCTACCGAGTTGCGTATCGGTGTGTGAATGTGTGAGCGTTAGTGAGTGCGATTGGGTGAATGTGGCTCTAGTGTAAAGCGCTTTGAGCGGTCTGTATGACTGGAAAAGCGCTATATAAGTTCAGTCCATTTACCATTTACCATTTCACATGCAATGCAGTCAGACCTACTTTGTTCCATTGCGGTTTGTGTCATCCATTGCAACCAAAGATTATCGTCTGCGTAACCTGTGGCCATCTGGATTATTTCTAGAGGCTGCAGGGTGGAGTAATCTACTTTCACCACCCCTTCTAGTTGGTCTTCTGGTTCTGGGACTGTAGGAGTGCTGGTGGCCTGTACCTGAGGAGTTGGTTTATTTAAATTGACTTTGATTAATACCTGGGGGTCGGTCCCTGTTACCTCTACCCCTAGAGTGAAATACATCACCTCATCCCACTTGTGAGAGGTGCGATGCAAACCTTCTTGTAACGATTTTATGGACAAAAATAGTGGATTGACACCCCGAAGTGTGTTATGTTTCAACGCTTGTACCAGGCTGATTTGTTTGGCTTTTTCTCGTTTCCGTGAATTTATATATGTCAGGGTGAGTGTCCACCTACCCGTGTACCCCACTGCGTGACCCCAGTTTCCGCAAAGCTGGTTTCCCCCATATAAACTCATGGTCTTGCCTGCAGCGCATTGGGTGGACACGTCGAGATTGGCACACAAATACACATCATACCCCCTCCAGGCAGTTGGATTCTTCCCACACTTCATGACATCACATAGGTCAAACCGAAAAGTGGTAGTTGCTCCTAACGTGTAATGTAGTTCTAATCCCCCATAATGCTTAAGGCACATGTCCTTGGGTTTGTTTACCTTAGACCTTTTGGACACCTTTCCGGAGTGGAAACTCTACCACTCCTAGTGAGAGGGAAACTCAATCACTTGCGCCTCTTCTTCTGCTGTTCTTCTTCTGTCTTCAGCTCACAGGGCAGACTGACCCTGGGCTAATTTCTCTCACCCGGGGATTATTCAGCCCCTTCTTGGATGAGAGAAGTGAGATTGCCTTCTCCTGTGTTTTCGCTCAGATCCTCCTGGACCTGAGAAAGGGATCGTTGAGGTGGTTCTGCTCCTGCACACTGGCTCCAGTGATACCAAGTAGCGCCTTTGCCCTTCAGCTCTACTGCATGGGTTGTCCTTTCTGTGACCTGGAATGGACCGGTCCACCTTGGCTCTGACCACTTTCTTTTGATGACTTTCAGGAGGACCCACTCTGCTTCCGAGGTGGTGGTTCCAACTCTGGTCACTGGTTCTGCTGGGATCTGTTTGGAGAAAGCTGTAACAAGACTGTGGAGAGATGTGTAATAATCATGATGAGACATAGATTGTTCACACTCAGTGAGAAACGGTAACCGTGTTTGGGGGCCTGGAAGTGGCCTCCCTGTTTGCAGCTCATGTGGGGTCAAACCATGTTTCTGATTTATAGAACTCCGTACAGACATCAGAGCTAATGGTAAGGCAGTAACCCAATTCATTTTGGTCTGTGCACAGATTTTAGCCAATTTGGTTTTAAGGGTTTGATTCATTCTTTCAACCTTCCCCTGTGACTGTGGATGGTACACAGTGCCAAATGAGTGTTTCAATCCCAGAAATTTTTCCACTTCCTTTAGTTCCTCATTTTTGAAATGTGTTCCGTTGTCAGACCTTATTTTAGCTGGAAAACCGTGTCTAGGGATATAATGATTTATCAAACACTTCAACACAGATTTGCTGTCTTCCTTTTTTGTAGGCCACGCCTCCGGCCATCCAGTAAATGCATCCACACACACCAACAGATATCTGAACCTGTTTACTCTATCAGTCATGTCTGTATAATCAATGATAACCTCTTTTCCTGCTATTGGGTCTACTGGGAACTTTCCAGGTGGTGGCTTCAAGGTTGGTCTGGCATTGAACTGCCTGCACATCTCACATGAATTAATCCAATGCACTGCCATTGGTTTCAAAAAAGGGTGCCACCAGTGTTCAAGATTTTTCAACATTTGCATTGTTCCCACGTGTCCTACTCCATGTGCTTCTTCTAGAGCTACTTTGGTAAGACCTGGTGGCAAGATGGGATGTCCATCTGGGCTCCTCCAGAGACCATTCTGATCTTGTGAGGCCCCTCGTGCCTTCCAAACTGATTTATCCTCAGGAGAGGCCCCCTTTTGTAGTTTCGTTACTTCTTCCAGGGTGGGTTCTGGTGTCCACCCTGCTTCTGAACACAGCATTATGTGCCTGGGCTGATATCCTGCACACAGTTTAGATGCCCGGTCAGCGGCCTGATTCCCTTGTGCTACTCTGGTGTTACTGCTGTCATGTCCTCTGCATTTAATGACGGCTACTTCTTGGGGGAGCAACAAAGCTTCAGCCAGCCTTTTCATTTCCTGTTCATGTTTAATGGGTTTCTGTCCTGCTGTCCTGAACCCTGTTCTCAACCATTGCTTTAGTTCAACCTGCACTGCCCGTGTGGGATATGCTGAGTGTGTGTAAATGTTTACTTTCTGTCCTTCTCCTAATTCTAAAGCAGCTATTACTGCCAAAACTTCTGCTCTCTGCGCTGATTGTGCGTCTGTCAGTTCTTCTGCCAGTACTGTGACAAAATCTGTCCCTGTGTCTTCCACCACCGCGTATGCTGCCTTAAGTCCTTCTGTGTCATGTCTGAAGCAGCACCCGTCTGTGTACAGGTTTCGGGCGTCTGTTAGGGATGTACTTTGTAGGTCTGGTCTGATTTTTTCATTAAACTCCACTTTTTCTGCCCAGACATGTGGTTCTCCTGATGTCATTCTGTCTGCCATGTTTATTCCCTCACGTGTGTATGTGATGTTTGGGGCCTCCAGCCCCTTACTCAGCCTCTGTTGTCTCAATGGTGAGAGGGTGAAAGCCTGAGAGTTCACAAAGGTGGGATGTCAATATGTTAAGAGGGTGTCTCATCACTACGTGAGCTGTTTTTTGGATTATTTTAGCCATCCCTGCTGCGTGTCGGGTGCACTCATGATGTCTTTGTTCCATGTTGTCCAGCATTACACTTATATACATGAGCACTGTCCTAACCCCCCCTTTTTTCTGGAACAGCACACCATTTGCTGTGTGTGCTGTTAAAGAAACATTCAGCTGAAATGGCAACGTGTAATCTGGGTGTGCCAAATGTGCAGCTTGCGAGAGGCTGGTTTTTAAGTTAATGAACGCTTCTTCAGCTTCTCTGGTCCATTCAAGCGTGGCAGTGAGGTTTCTCATGCCCATTTTTTGACAAGATCTCTAAGGGGTGCAGTAAGGTCGGTGTAGCCAGGCACAAAAGATCTGCTATACCCTGTGAGTCCTAGGAAAGACAACATGTCCTTAACCAGGAGTGGTTTTGGGTGGGACAAAACTGCTGATTGGTGAGCTGGGGACATCCCCGTGCCAGTTTGGGAAACTACTCTTCCCAGAAAGTAAACCTGGTGTCTGCAGATCTGGAGTTTGGCTTTGCTAACGTTGTAGACTTTTTTAGCCAAATGTGACAGGACAATTGCTGTTGCCTCAAGGCATTCAGCCACAGTGGGTGTTGCGAGGAGAATGTCATCCACGTACTGAATCAGAGTGGTGTTTGGTGCTAATAGGCAATCTTGGAGAGAGTCTTTTAGAACCTGATTGAAGGTTCCTGGAGAAAGCGCGAATCCCTGCGGCAAACGCGTATATCTATACCTATGAGATTTATAGGTAAATGCGAAAATGTCCCTGCATTCCTCAGTTAAAGGAAGACAGAAAAATGCGTTGGCCAGATCAATGCAGGTAAACCAGCAATGGTCAGGGTTAAGATTTGTCAGAGCAACATAGGGATTGGGCACGGGAATGGTAGGAGTGGCCAAAGCTGCATTTATGGCCCGTAAATCATGTGCCATGCGCCATTTACCTGTCCCTTTTCTCTCCACTGGCAGAATGGGTGTGTTCCATGAAGAGGAATGTGCGGACTCTAAAACACCTGAGTTCCAGAGGCCTTCCACTGTATCTTTAATGCCTAATTCTGCTGCTGGTTTGTGATGGTATTGGGGCTTCCATATTGGTTGGTCGGTGGTCAACTGAAAGGTAATGGGGGAACATTGAATCAGGCCTACATCTGTGGGCCCCTCTGCCCAGAGGGTGGAAGGCATTTTTTCCACAATAGCAGCTGCCAGTGGATGGTCTGTTTTTTCCCTACCATGGTGTCTGTCTAACTGAACATGCTCCAGTGTGCCCACATCCGTGGAGTGATTGAATATGCGATAAGTGTTCCCTGAGGGCGAGTAAAAAAGGTTGGGGGTTGCCACAGGCTGCCAATCCTGTAGGTTCAGGGAGCGTTTTAACACACCTCCAAGTTCACGTGCTTCATGACCTGGGTGTAGAGCCAAAGAGACATGAGGCACGCCATCAGACCACATCCTAAACCACACTTCCTGCTCTTCAGTCAAGGGAACCTCAGTCACCACTCCTTCTGGTGCTACATAAATGTCTGTGGTGACAATGTCCCAGTGTGTACCCTCTAACTCGTCAGCAAAGCTTTCCTGGTAGCATTCACAATTATTTCTATCATAAAACAAGGTGACATGCGGGGGGTCAGGAGGAGGTACATAGGGCACCAGAGTGGAGACCCAGGATTTCCACCAATGGAAAGCCGAGAGAATGCCTCTGTGCGCGGTGGTTTCAGGTTGCAGCAAAACCCAGTATATATCAGCCATTGAGTCCTGCAGTGGCTGGAGGAGGTATTGCCCATGTGAAAAAGAAGTGTTATTGTCACAAAATAACTGGATGCCATTGGGCAGGTGAACCTGCAGTCCATCAGTCCCACATAAAATGGTTGCTCCCAGTTTTATTAACATGTCCCTACCCAGTAAATTTACTGGTGTGTCAGTGGAGACTAGATAACTGTGATTCAGTGTCTGTCCACCAATTTCAGTCTTTAAAGGCTTGGTATATGGCAGGACCTGTTTTGCCCCCGAGAACCCCATGACAGTTGTAGTCCTGGTGGAGAGTGTGTTTGGAGGAGCCTGTTTGATGGTTAAACATGTGGCCCCGGTGTCCACCAGAAAAGGAAGGCTATTTCCAGACACAGTCACAGACAGCAGGGGGTCCGCAGTCCCGCTGTCTTCTGGGGTCAGTGGGGACCTTCAGTGGTTCTCTGGCCAGAGACTAGGCTCGTTCCAGGCCGGTAATTGGAGTTGTGGTCCGTGTGCACCATGTGCTGGGCCACCTCTGCCTCTGTATGGACGGGCCGGAGGAGCCATGGCGGAACCATAACACCCATACCCTCCGGATGGACTATTCTTATGGGGGCAATCTTGGGCCCAGTGTCCAGGCTCATTGCAGTAATAACACACATCAGCGTTACCCAGTCTCCTGTGTGGTCCTCTCTGGAATGCTCTTGCTCTTGGCCCTCCCCGTCCCCCAAAACGACCAGCATGTCCCTGATATGGGACTGGGACCTGATGCCACTGTCCTGCTGTTTCTTGATTTCCAGGAAATGGAGGAGCCTGAGGGGGCTTAGACACTGCACCTTCATACATAATTTGAGATGTTTTACCCACCTTTTTCTTTTCCCCGACCTTCTGTTTAGCTTCTGCTAATTGCATTTTCAGGAGCTGAGTTTGTAACGTTTTTAATTCACTCTCCTTATTTTGTTTTACCTCTTTGAGTTTAGATAAATGATGCATCAGATGGCGATCCCATAACTCCAGTCTCTGATCCTGGGAGGTCAGGATTATCCTCCATACTAGTTTTAACCTGCAACGGTAACTCTCTTAAAACAGCATCCCAGAACCAGTCCCTTTGGGGACCAGCTCTGTCTGGATTAGTTCCTGTCTGTGTTTGCCACACGGATTTGCACTGATCTAAATATTCTCTAGGATTTGTGTTTGCATTCCAGTCAAATTTTGGAATGGTACGTCCTCTGGTTACTGGATACATTTGTCTAAGAGCTATGCCTATGAGAGTGGAATAGAAAGTAAATGGGTCCCCATCTGGTGCTGTTGTTGTACCCGCAACAAGCTCTATGTCCCTACAGCTCTGTGGCTTCATGCATCGTCCAGCAATGGCCCTGTAATCACCTAGAGCTAACGTGGTGCCTGCTGTCAGGGAGACTAGTGTCTGTAACCATATACTGGCACCTTCTGTGATCGGGGGCAATGTATCACACAAAGTGGTGAGATCTCCCAGTGTGAATGGCTTGTATCTGTTTCCTCCAAAATGTTGTTGGAACAGTGGACCCATATAAGAAGGTTTGGGCTGGGTTCAGGTTCTCATGTTATAGCCATGTCCAGCAGGGGGAGGAGTAGCCTCAGGTACTGGTGGCATTGGGTTTGAGGGAGATGACATAACTTCCTCATTTTCAATTGGTGACTGATTCTGTACTGTAATAGGTGGTGCCTGCATAGCAGCGTCATAATAAGTTACTGCAGTCAGTGGTTCTTGTTTTACCCATTTCTCTGACACTGACATATTAACTGAGCCCTCAGTTACATCTGATTTCAGAAGTGTGACCAATTTCATATCTCTAGGTGAATGGGAAGTATACGGGGTGGAACACTTTATTGGGCCAGAAGCTGGCTGCAATTTGTCCCGTAATACCCGGTCAGCAAATGGGTCAGTTAGTGGAGCCTGTGAAATGAATGAACCTCCACAAGACAGCTCAGACGCAGCACTGGAATGTAAGCTGAGAAAGACGGGGGCGGAGAAGGAGGAGGGGTCAGGCGGTGATGGGCCAGGAGGAGACTTGGCAGTTACTGGCGGGAGATCACACACGCTCACGTGTCCCCCAGTAACTTGCAGAGTGGGGTATAAGCCAGCAAGAGGAGAAGTGGGGGCCGTGTTGTGTGATAAAGTGGGCTGATGTGCGAGAAGTTCATATGATGGCGGCATTTCAACTGTACTGCTATCTTTAATCTGTCTGCTTTTCCTGCCAGTCATCGCATGATCAGTACTCTACCACAGCAAACCCATTCGTGACCAAAATTTTTTCATCTTTTTCTGCATTGTGTGCAAGTTCCTTCCATTTTCCTCTGCCCAACCACCTGCTGTCTCTACACTGTTTATGAGCCAAGTCTCTCTCCTGTTTTGATTTATTCACCTTCAACCAAAACCACTTGCCAACATTCTCTCTATCTGTCTTGCTCTTTCCATCTTTTGACAATTCTTCATTTATTTTAGAATCCATCCGTTTAACCAACTTCTGTTCCTCTGTGTATTCAAGTGATTTCTTAATAGCAGCTTTCATTACTAGCAGCTGGTTCTCTATGCTCTTCCATGGATCATTCTGTTTCTCTCCACTATTATCAAATTCACCTTCCATTCTTATGACAACTACTATCCTTTTTTCTAAAAGATATATTTTTATCTCAGTCACTCACTCATTCAGTTCTGACCGACCTTCAAGACACCAGAACACATTCACCCCCAAGAGCCTGTTTTCAGTGGCCAGTCCTTGTTATCACCATCAGGTTACCAGACTGAACACTTATCCAGTCCCCCAGGCCTTTCACACCGTTTTTTTTTTAACCCGCAATGGGAGCCGCTCGCTGCTTTGGCGTTCTTCCCCACTCACAACAGCTTTCATTCACTCATGTTTTCCTAATTAGTCTGTTCTTGCTGGAGTGCGTGTGTCTCCAGCTCACAGCTCATTCACTTTTTAACCCTAACAGGTCTGTTGCCGGTTATTTCTCCAACTCACAGCTCATGGCCGGTCTTACAGTTGTAATAACTTCTGTTCACAGCTCTTAAGGAAAACATCTCGAACTCATAGAACTTTTCTATCTGTTACGGTGTCATTTTCCACCGCTTATATTGTTCCTTCTGTGTTTATGCAGACGTCTGTAATCTGAGTTTTCACAGAGAAATGTCTCCGTTACTCATCAGCATTCACACACAGTGTATTTTGCCTAGTCTTGTTCTCAGAATTTTAGGTTTCTCAATCCCCTCGGACCTCTAACCCAGCTAACAGTAGTCCTCCGTCGAGGACTACTCTGAACTGCCATGTTCAAGAAATGACTATATTTTTCCACACAACACCACCACTAAATCTTGTAATTCTCTTAAAACAATATCCTATTCACCAGTTTAAATCCTAGTCAACATTTATGACACTCTTTTTCTTAGGTTTTGGCTGACTCAGACTTACTTAGACATCGGACACAACATTAATTTAGCCTATCAAAAATCCAAAAGCAGAGTTTGATAAAACAGGTTCTGCTTACCTTTTCTGTAGTTTTGACTAGCCTGTGTCTGATGTCTGTTGGTCCTTGTCAGTGATCCCAATTTTTTCACCTGTTCTTCCAAATTCCGGACGACGCCCCCAAGTTGTTGAAGCCGCCTCTGCTTCCCCGGGTCCGTTGATTTGGGCACAGGTTTCAAAAGAGTGAAATAAACACAACGTACAATCAGCTTATGTTCGCCTCTGCGCAGAGTGAGAGAAAGATGCCCCAGCCAACACCTGTGAGCCCAACTCTGCTCTCTCTCTGCTTCCAGCTCGTTTTATTCAGTCTCAAGGGTGTAGTAGAATATAAACTATCTATGTGTGTAACTGCAATGTGTGGAAATAGGGGGGGGTCAACCTTAAGGAGTGAAGCATAGAAGGGGCCTAGGGAGTGAGAAGCATAGAGAGTGCAAGGTCATAAATTAGAAGAGGACAGGGAAAGGCCGGAGACAGGGGAGGATGAGTTGCATGTTACAATCAGAAGTATTCCTTATTTGGACCTAAGGGACTGTTATGTTATGTTATACATGTGTGACATGATATATGTATATGTTGAACACATCCTTGAGACTGAATAAAACTAGCTGGAAGCAAGAGCTGAGCAGAGTTGGGCTCACAGATACTTGGCTGGAGTCTCCATCTCTCACTCTGCAGAGGCGAACATAAAGTAGATTGTACTTGTATTTATTTCACTCTTTTGAAACCTGTACCCAAATCAACGGACCCGGGGAAGCAGAGACGGCTTCAACAATTGGTGGCTCGTCCGGGATTTGGAACAACAGGCGAAATAAATTCGGACCACTGACGAGGACCAACAGGCATCAGACACGGCTAGCCAAAAACTACAGAACAGGTAAGCAGAACCTGTTTACTCAAAACTCTGCTTTTGGATTTTCGATAGGCTAAATTAATATTGTGTCTGATGTCTAAGTAAGTCTGAGTCAGCCAAAACTTAAGAAAAAGGGTGTTATAAATGTTGACTAGGATTTAAACTGGTGAATAAGATGTTGTTTTAAGAGAATTACAAGACTTAGTGGTGGTATTGTGTGGAAAAATATAGTAGTTTCTCGAACGTGGCGGTTCAGAGTAGTCCTCGACGGAGGACTACTGTTAGCTGGGTCAGAGGCCTGAGGAAGTGAGAAACCTCAAATTCTATAGAAAAGTAAATACACTGAGATCAGGCACAAACACTTGGGTGTGAATGCCATGTTTTACGTGAGTTCTGCCTCAGTAAAACCGGATTACAGACGTAATAAAAGCACAAACACAGTCTGAGAATAAGTCCTGTGAAGTGATGAACTGCAAGCTGACATAAAATTCAGCAAGACCAGGCTTTTTGGTAAAAAACTCATGAGCTGTGCGCAGAGGAAATAATCTGTGTTAAAAACTTGTTAGAAGTGAGTGAAAATGTGTGTATGACTGGAGAAGCAGCTGTGGAGAGCAGCTCTCTCTCATTGCGGGTGACTGAGTGCAGTTTTCTATCTGAAAATCTTACGGATAGACTGCTGATTGCTGTTTTTGATGAGTAACGAAATATTGCTCTGTGAAAATTCAGATTATAGACACATAAGCTTAGAAGGAACAATATAAGCGGTGGAAATAACACCGTAAGATATAGAAAGTTATGTTTTTTTGAAAGTTACATTTTTTTTTAAAGAGCTGTGAACAGCAGTTATTATAACTGTAAGACCGGTCATGAGCTGTTAAGTTGGATAAATAACCAACAACAGACTTGTTAGGGTTAGAAAAGTGCATGAGGTGGACACACACCACTCCGGCAAATAGTAGACAAGATTTATAGTTTACGTCCATAAGCTGTGAGACACACACACACACACACTGACCTCTAAAAACAGCCTTCTGGGGGTTGAATGTGTTCTGGTGTCTTGAAAGTTGATCAGAATTGAATGAGTGAGTGACTGAGATAACGCATTACAACTATATCTTTTACAAAAAAAAAGGATAGTCGTTGTTATAAGATGGAAAGTGAATTTAATAGAGAAATGGATATTAGTGCAAAAGAACAGAATGTTTTATGTAAAACGATAGAAACTCAACTGTTAATAATGAAAACTGCTATTAAGAAAACATTTGAATACAAAGAGGAACAGAAATTGGTTAAACGGATGGATTCTAAAATAAATGAAGAATTGTCAAAAGATGGAAAGAGCAAGACAGATAAAGAGAGTCTAGGCAAGTGGTTTAGTTTGAAGGAAGGAAAGAGAGAGATTTGGCTGAAAAAATGTGTAGACACAGCAGTTGGTTGAGCAGAGGAAAATGGAAGGACCTGGCAAATAAAGCAGAAAAAGACGAAAAGATTTGGTTACAAATTAGATTCTTGTGGCAGAGTAGTGATCATGCTATGACTGAGAACAGAGACTGGAAGAGTAAACAGATTAAGGATAGCAGTACAGTTGAAATGCCGCCATCATATGAACTTTTAGCAGATCAGCCCGCTTTATCACACCACAAGGCCCCCACCTCTCCTCTTACTGGTTTATATCCTACGCTGCCAGTAACTAGGGGAGAAGTCAGAGTGTGTGATTTACCGCCAGGAACTGCTCAGACTCCTCCTGAACCCCATTGCTCGGCCCCCACTTCTCTTCTCTCCTCACATTCCACTGATGGGTCTGTATTGTCAATTGGAGGATCATTCATATCACAGGCCCCACAAACTGATCCATTTGCTGACCGGGTATTACGGGACAAACTGAGGCCAGTTTCTGGCCCAATAAAGTGTTCCACCCCGTATATTTCCCATTTGCCTAGTGATATGGAATTGGTCACACCTCTGAAACCAGATGTAACTGAGGGCTCAGTTAATATTTCAGTGTCAGGGAAATGGATAAAAGACGAACCACCGACTGCAGTAACTTATCATATGCAGGCACCACATATTACAGTACAGAATCAGACACCAATTGAAAATGAGGAAGCTATGTTATCTTCCTCAACCCCAATGCCACTAGTACCTGAGGCTATGCCTCCCCCAGCTGGACATGGTTATAACATGAGACCCCGAACTCAGTCCAAATCTTCTTATATGGGTCCACTGTTCCAACAACAATTTGGAGCAAATAGATACAAACCTTTTGCATTGGGAGATCTTACCACTTTGTGTGACAAATTGCCTCCCATCTCAGAAGGAGCGTCTATATGGTTACAGACTAGACTCCCTGACAGCAGGTAACACGTTAGCTCTAGGTGACTATCGGGCCATTGCTGGACGATGCATGAAGCCACACAGCTGTAGGGACATAGAGCTTGCTGCAGGTACAACAACAGTACCAGATGAGGTCCTACTTATTGTATATTCCACTCATATAGGCACAGCTCTTAGACAAATGTATCCAGTAACCAGAGGACGTACCATTCCAAAATCTGACTGGAACGCAAACACGAATCCTAGAGAATATTTAGATCAGTGCAAATCCGTGTGGCAAACACAGACAGGAACTAATCCAGACGGAGCTGGTCCCCAAACGGACTGGTTCCGGGATGCTGTCCTACGAGGGTTACCGCTGCAGGTTAAAACGAACATTGAGGATAATCCAGATTTGCCTGGATCAGACATTGCAGTATGGGATCGCCACCTGATACATTATTTATCTGAACTCAAAGAGGCAAAACAAGATGAGGAGAGTGAATTAGCAATTAGCAGAAGCTAAACTGAAGGTCAGGGAAAAAAAGAGGGAGGGTAAAACATCTAAAATTATGTATGAAGGTGCAGTGTCTCAGCACCCTCAGGCTCCTCCATTTCCTAGAAATCAAGAAACAGCAGGACAGTGGCATCAGGCCTCGGTCCCATATCAGGGACATGCTGGTCGTTTTGGGGGACAGGGAGGGCCAAGAGCAAGGGGATTTCAGAGAGGACCACAGAGGAGGCTGGGTAATGCTGATGTGTGTTATTACTGCAATGAGCCTGGACACTGGGCCCGAGATTGCCCCCATAAGAATGGTCCATCCGGAGTTTCGTTGTCCGATGAGCTAACCCCTCCCACTTACTTCCCTTTTCTTGGAGGTATTGGTCAAACCAGCTCTCCATCCAACGGGTCCGGACTTCCCTAAACCTGAAGGGCCTTACCTAACAGGCTTACTGAAAGTTCTGTTTAAGCTGGTGTCGGGAAATGACTCGCCTATCCCCTGACAGCCTTCGTCCAAAAGTCTCGCCCTTCTTCAACTGGAGGCCCGGGTGACCGAGTAGCCCTTCGCGGTCATCCTCACATTGCACAGTCACTTTTGTTCACGGCTGCTCATTCCCTATTTTACAACTGGCACCTGGTATATGGACTAGGATAATTTTAGTAGCTCGGCACGAGCTTCAAGGACGCTGTTTTAACTTATTTGACTAAGGCAACCGTTAAAAACCTCCTATAATCTATTAGGACCAAGCAACAAGACTTTTTACCACCATTGAAAAACCAACAGTACTGTGACTTAAATAATTGAATGTCCACAACTTGACTAGAATTTTAGATGCTTTCTTTAATTGGTATAGCTTTGGCAGGAGCAAGCAACAGCTTTAATTCAGCATTAATGATTATTTAAACGATAATAAAAACAAATCAATCAACTCAACCTGTCTTTCCCTGAAGCTGAAACTAGTGGGTTTGAGAGGCTTTGAAGACGGAGATTCTTCCATAGACCGAATGATTCCCTCCGGTAACAACGAGTGACTTCTTGAAGGAAATAGGACTTGATTCTCAGGTTTCTTCCTTTAAGTGACAAATACTGATGCTCCGAACTTTTAGATGATTTACCCAGTTCTTGGTTGCAGTTTCCCCCTGGAGGTAATGGATTCTTTCTTTGGAAGAGTTTAGTTGAATCCAGAGGCCCACTTGAGTTATATTCAGGACTTCCAGAAGCCTGAATCATGGAGCAATCAGCTGGCCACCGACCAAGTTCACTTCTGTTGTCTGGATGAAAAAGGCTTTAGATGAAATCAGATCCTTAAATCTGAGGCACAGTCATTCAATGGCATCGGGTTGATCCTCTCTCTTAGGCAGTTAATCAGTCTGGCTGTGACTCTGGTACTCTGATCCACCTGTGGCTTTGTGGCTTGTCTCCGATCTTGTTCACTGATCTTCTGCATGGAAACAACAACATTTCTACACTCGCTCACTATATTTATAGTCCAGGAAATATACCTTATTTGGTTATACTGACAAACTTGATCCGGTCTTCAACGTTCTTCTGTTCAACCGTCTTTCTGTTTCTCCGTCATGGAAAGTCCCAAAACCACCCAGATGCTTCTCAGTCATGGCAAGCTCCAAACCGCCCACACTGTTTCCTTACCTCAACATGTTATCATACATTTTCAGCAGTTAGCTCGGTGTACATGCAAAAGATCACAATCTCTACACCTGCAACCGAATATCATCGCTTTTGGTGATATTACTGCTAAAGATAAACCACATAGCATTTCACAGTTTACACTTTGTCCGTTACAGTTTTCATGCAAAAGATCATAATCTTTACACCTGCAACAGAAAAGAGCCGGCTGAACCTTCAACACATGAACTTTTGTTCACCTAACCTTCCACAGTTTAAACACATAATATTTCACAGATTATACTTCGTACATTACAGTCCTCTTTACTTCACCTGCTCCAGAACTTCAGATCAACTGTGTGCCTTCAATATACACTCCATGAATTACACTTGGGGTTATTCTTTATTTTATTTCTTCTATAGTCAAATATAAGAGGTTTACTATATGTTGCATGGATTACATGGAAAGATCTCACCTTATTTTGACAGGAGGGTATGGGTGTTATGGTTCCGCCATGGCTCCTCCGGCCCATCCATACAGAGGCAGAGGTGGCCCAGCACGCGGTGCATATGGACCACAACTCCAATTACTGGCCTGGGACGAGCCTAGTCGCTGGCCTGAGCACCACTGACGGTCCCCACCGACCCCAGAAGACATCGGGACTGCGGACCCCCTGCTGTCTGTGACTGTGTCCGGAAAAACCTTCCTTTTCTGGTGGACACCGGGGCCACATGTTCAACCATCAAACAGGCTCCTCCAAACACACTCTCCACCAGGACTACAACTGTCATGGGGTTCTCAGGGGCAAAGCAGGTCCTGCCATATACCAAGCCTTTAAAGACTGACATTGGTGGACAAATACTGAATCACAGTTATCTAGTCTCCACTGACACACCAGTAAATTTACTGGGTAGGGACATGTTAATAAAACTGGGAGCAACCATTTTATGTGGGACTGATGGACTGCAGGTTCACCTGCCCAATGGCATCCAGTTATCTTGTGACAATAACACTTCTTTTTCACATCGGCAATACCTCCTCCAGCCACTGCAGGACTCAATGGCTGATATATACTGGGTTTTGCTGCAACCTGAAACCACCGCGCACAGAGGCATTCTCTCGGCTTTCCATTGGTGGAAATCCTGGGTCTCCACTCTGGCGCCCTATGTACCTCCTCCTGACCCCCCGCACGTCACCTTGTTTTATGATAGAAATAATTGTGAATGCTACCAGGAAAGCTTTGCTGACGAGTTAGAGGGTACACACTGGGACATTGCCACCACAGACATTTATGTAGCACCAGAAGGAGTGGTGGCCGAGGTTCATTTGACTAGAGAGCAGGAAGTGTGGTTTAGGATGTGGTCTGATGGTGTGCCTCATGTTTCTTTGGCTCTGCACCAGGTCATGAAGCACGTGAACTTGGTGGTGTGTTAAAACGCTCCCTGAATCTACAGGATTGGCAGCCTTTGGCAAACCCTAACCTTTTTTATTCTCCCTCAGGTAACACATATCGCATATTCAACCACCCCATGGATGTGGGCACACTGGAGCATGTTCAGTTAGACAGACTCCATGGCAGGGAAAAAACAGACCATCCGCTGGCAGCTGCTGTTGTGGAAAAAATGCCTTCCACTCTCTGGGCAGAGGGGCCCACGGATGTAGGTCTGATTCAATGTTCCCCCATTACTTTTCAGTTGACCACTGACCAACCAATATGGAAGCCCCAATACCCTCACAAGCCAGCAGCAGAACTAGGCATTAAAGATACAGTGGAAGGCCACCAAACACCACTCTGATTCAGTACGTGGATGACATTCTCCTTGCAACACCCACTGTGGCTGAATGCTTAGAGGCAACAGCAATTGTCCTGTCACATTTGGCTAAAAAAGGCTACAAGGTTAGCAAAGCCAAACTCCAGATCTGCAGACGCCAGGGTTTAGCAGATCTTTTGTGCCCGGCTACACCGACCTCACTGCACCCCTTAGAGAGCTTGTCAAAAAACAGGGCATGAGAAACCTCACTGCCCCGCTTGAATGGACCAGAGAAGCTGAAGAAGCGTTCATTAACTTAAAAACCAGCCTCTCGCAAGCTACACATTTGGCACATCCAGATGACACGTTGCCCTTCCACTTGGATGTTTCTGTCACAGCACACACAGCCAATGGTGTGCTGTTCCAGAAGAAAGGGGGGGTTAGGACAGTCCTCATGTATACAAGTGTAATGTTGGACAACATGGAACAAAGACATCATGAGTGCACCCGACATGCAGCAGGGATGGCTAAAATAATCCAAAAAACAGCTCATGTAGTGATGGGACATCCTCTTAACATATTAACATCACATGACGTGGTGGCCTTTGTGAACTCTCAGGCTTTCACACTCTCACCACTGAGACAACAGAGGCTGAATAAGGGTCTGGAGGCCCCAAACATCACATACACACATGAGGGAATAAACATGGCAGACAGAATGACATCAGGAGAACCACATGTCTGGGCAGAAAAAGTGGAGTTTAATGAAAAAATCAGACCAGATCTACAAACTACATCCCTAACAGACGCCCGAAACCTGTACACAGACGGGTGCTGCTTCAGACATGACACAGAAGGACTTAAGGCAGCGTACGCGGTTGTGGAAGACACAGGGACAGATTTTGTCACAGTACTGGCAGAAGAACTGACAGACGCACAATCAGCGCAGAGAGCAGAAGTTTTGGCTGTAATAGCTGCTTTAGAATTAGGAGAAGGACAGAAAGTAAACATTTACACACACTCAGCATATCCCACAAGTGCAGTGCAGGTTGAACTAAAGCAATGGTTGAGAACAGGGTTCAGGACAGCAGGACAGAAACCCATTAAACATGAACAGGAAATGAAAAGGCTGGCTGAAGCTTTGTTGCTCCCTCAAGAAGTAGCCGTCATTAAATGCAGAGGACATGACAGCAGTAACACCAGAGTAGCACAAGGTAATCAGGCCGCTGACCGGGCATCTAAACTGTGTGCAGGATATCAGCCCAGGCACATAATGCTGTGTTCAGAAGGAGGGTGGACACCAGAACCCACCCTGGAAGAAGTAATGAAACTACAAAAGGGGGCTTCTCCTGAGGATAAATCAGTTTGGAAGGCACGAGGGGGCTCACAAGATCAGAATGGTCTCTGGAGAAGCCCAGATGGACGTCCCATCTTGCCACCAGGTCTTACCAAAGTAGTTCTAGAAGAAGCACACGGAGTAAGACATGTAGGAACAATGCAAATGTTGAAAAATCTTGAACACTGGTGGCATCCTTTTTTGAAACCAATGGCAGTGCATTGGATTAATTCATGTGAGATGTGCAGGCAGTTCAATGCCAGACCAACCTTGAAACCAGCACCTGGAAAGTTCCCAGTAGACCCAATAGCAGGAAAAGAGGTTATAATTGATTATACAGACATGACTGAGAGAGTGAATGGGTTCAGATATCTGTTGGTGTGTGTGGATGCATTTACTGGATGGCCGGAGGCATGGCCTACAAAAAAGGAAGACAGCAAATCTGTGTTGAAGTGTTTGATAAATCATTATATCCCTAGACACGGTTTTCCAGCTAAAATAAGGTCTGACAATGGAACACATTTCAAAAATGAGGAACTCAAGGAAGTAGAAAGATTTCTGGGACTAAAACACTCATTTGGCACTGTGTATCATCCACAGTCACAGGGGAAGGTTGAAAGAATGAATTGAACCCTTAAAACCAAATTGGCTAAAATCTGTGCACAGACCAAAATGAATTGGGTTACTACCTTACCATTAGCTCTGATGTCTGTACGGAGTTCTATAAATCAGAAACATGGTTTAACCCCACATGAGCTGCAAACAGGGAGGCCATTTCCAGGTCCACAAACAAGGTTACCGTTTCTCACTGAGTGTGAACAATCTATGTCTCATCATGATTATTACAGATCTCTCCACAGTCTTGTTACAGTTTTCTCCAAACAGATCTCAGCAGAACCAGAGACCAGGGTTGGAACTAACACATCAGAAGCCGAGTGGGTCCTCCTGAAAGTCATCAAAAGAAAGTGGTCAGAGCCAAGGTGGACCGGTCCATTCCAGGTCACAGAAAGGACAACCCATGCAGTCAAGCTGAAGGGCAAAGGCGCTACTTGGTATCACTGGAGCCAGTGTGCAGGAGCAGAACCACCTCAACGATCCCTTTCTCAGGTCCAGGAGGATCTGAGCGAAAACACAGGAGAAGACAATCTCACTTCTCTCACCCAAGAAGGGGCAGAATAATACCCGGGTGAGAGAAATTAGCTCTAGGTCAGTCTACACCTGAGAGCTGAAGATCAGATTTCTCACACCACTGAAGGGGCAGAATAATCCCCAGGTGTGAGAACGCAAAGCTCCAGGTCAGTCTACACCTGGGAGCTGAGGAGAAAGAACAGCTGAAGGAGAGGCGGGACGGATTGAGTTTCTCTCTCACTGGAAGAGGTGGAGCTTCCCTCCCACCCCAGAAGACACGTTTGGCGAACATTTTATATTTTATACTATATTTTTGATTTTTTGTATCTTTTTTCTGGTTATGATTTAACTTCCTATGTTTATGTTTTAAGTTCTATAAATAAATAAAAACAAATGATGAGTACCCAAAGAAAGGGAATTAGACTCTCTAGGAGTTTTATCATAGGTGGAGTGTTAATCTCAGTATTCATTGTTACGTTTATCTTATGGTATTTTTGTGAACTTCCATTCCAGATATGTTCTGAAAACCACTCCGGGAAGGTGTCCAAAAGGTCTAGGGTAACTCCATCCGAGGACGTATGCCTTAAGCGTTATGGGGGATTAGACTTAAATTACACGTTAGGAACAACTACCACTTTTTGGTTTGACCTGTGTGATGTTATAAAGTGTGGGAAGAATCCGATTGCCTGGTTGGGGTATAATGTGTATTTATGTGCCAATGTCGACGTATCCACCCAATGCGCTGCAGGCAGGACCATGAGTTTATATGGGGAAAACAAGCTTTGCGGAAATTGGGGTCACGCAGTGGGGTATACGGGTATGTGGACACCCACCCTGACATATATAAATTTACGGAATAGAGAAAAAGGCAAACAAATCAGCCTGGTACGGGCGTTAACGGATAGCACACTTGGGGGTGTCAATACACTATTTTTGTCCATAAAATCGTTACAAGAAGGTTTGCATCACACCTCTCACAAGTGGGACGAGGTGATGTATTTCACTTTAGGGGTAGAGGTAACAGGGACCGACCCCCAGGTACTAATCAAAGTCAATTTAAATAAACTAACTCCCCAGGTGCAGGCCACCAGCACTCCTACAGTTCCAGAACCAGAAGACCAACTAGAAGGGGTGATGAAAATAGATTACTCCACCATGCAGCCTGTAGAAATAATCCAGATGGCCACAGGTTATGCAGATGATAATCTTTGGCTGCAATGGATGACACAAACCGCAAAGGAACAAAGTAGGTCTGACTGCATTGCATGTGCATCTGCAAGGCCACACTTAACCACTGATCCAGCCCCTTTATATCCGGAAGATGCTTGGGGGTACAGTTGCATGTTACAACTAACTAAAGAAGCCACCCCAGCCAACTGTACCACGCTAGCTAGCATCTTTCCACCCATTCCAAACAATGCTAAGACAGGACCATTCACTCCTCAGAGGCTGAATGGGACATATTTTTGTTTTGAGTTCACCTCAAACATCCCAAAGGTGAATGTAGGACAAATTCCCTCGGACTGGTGTAAAACTACCACGTCTGGGAAAGTGATAGGACTCTGGGCACGATCAGGATTATATTATTACTGCGGAGGATATAGACTTTTCACTAATATACCAAATAACACCATAGGAGTATGTGCAATGGTCAGATTGCAGGCCTCGTTGATTTTAATTGGCCCTAATATTACCTCTGTGACATATCAACAAGATAAGGCACTGGAAGGGGCGGAAGGGGCCCCGGAAGGAGGGCAAGAGTCCAAAACACAAACCACCGAAACAGGGTGGGCGGAGGGGGGCCTTGGGAGGAGGGACAGAGTCCAAAACAAAAATAACTCCCAATAAACAAAACAACAAAACCAAAGTCCATAATCTCCAGGGGAGCCTAACAAAATCCAGGAGGCCGGTGATCAGGGGGCCCGCGATGACGTAGCCAGCGAAGTGGTTGATGATCCGGAGGCCGCCTGCGGCGAAGCAGCCAGCAAAGTGGTTGATGATCCGGAGGCCGCCTGCGACGAAGCAGCCAGTGAAGTGGTTGATGATCCGGAGGCCTGCGGCGAGGATGCAGCCAGCGAAGTGGCTGATGATCCAGAGGCCTGCGGCGAGGATGCAGGCACCTCGGAGGTCTGCGGCGAGGATGCAGGCGCCTCGGAGGTCTGCGGCGAGAATGCAGTCTGCCCGGAGTCCGACAGCGGAGATGCCAGGCAAACCCACGAAGCGAGGAGTCAGGCAGAAACCCAGAAGACTTGGCCCTGGCGTTCAACTTGGACCCAGGCTGCAACGAGTCAGGCAAAGAGTCAGGCAAAGAGTCAGGCAAAGAGTCAGGTAAAGAGTCAGGCAAAGAGTCAGTCCGTATCTCCAGTAACACCCCCCAGAGGAAACTGAGCAGGTGCTCAGGACCAGGTCTTGGAGACAGCCCATCCATGGGCTCCACCGAAGCATGGTGTGGGAATGGAGGCAGCCCGCCCACGGGCTCCTCCGTGTCATGACGAGGCTCTGTAGACCCGGCGGCGGCCGGCTGAGGCTCTGTAGACCCGGCGGCGGCCGGCTGAGGCTCTGTAGACCCGGCGGCGGCCACCTGAGGCTCTGTAGACCCGGCGACGGCCGGCTGAGGCTCTGTAGATCCGGCGACGGCCGGCTGAGGCTCTGTAGATCCGGCGCTGCTGTTGCTGCAGCTGTGGACGTGACGAGCTCAGGCGTTGCTGTTGCTGCTGCTGTGGACGTGACGAGCTCAGGCGCGACTGCTGCTGCTGCTGTTGCGGGCTGCTTGCGGCGCCGGCGACATCTCCGACGAGGTGTGGCAGGCTCCAAACTAGGAGAGTGCGCTGCAGGCAACTCTGGCTCCGAAAATGAGGAGGAAAAGCAGACTGGAGCCAGTGACTTACTCCGGGGATGAGGAGAGGGTCTGTGGCGCAGCGGACCGGTACCCGGAAGAGGCCTAGCCAGTCTTGTGCCCCAAAACGGTGACCGCTGCTCTCTATCCTCTGCAGCCTGACGTGCGCTCTTCTCCGCGGCACGTCGGAAGTACTCAAACAAAGTAATCCTCTCATTGTCTGCTTGGTCCATCTGTTGGCTGGTTCGTAATGTCGGGGGAGGACTGTGGGTCGGACCAAAGCGCAGACAAGTGCTCGGTAGCCGCATCTTAGTACTTCCTTGTTCATTCAGAAAATATCCAAAACGTAACAAAAACACTGCAGGGAAGAATCATAAGTACCGTCCAAATCTTACATGAACTCTGCAGGTCACTTAAGGCAAAAACGTAGCAAAAACGTAGCATAGTCTCCAAACGAAGCATAGACAAAGCATAGACATGGTAGGGAACGGGGTAGTAACAGAACGAACCAGCGAGGAACTAAGCAAACAGAACTACTAATATACACAGAGCACAAAGAGGGGAACAAAAGGCAGGTAATCAAAGAAACAGGGAACAGGTGTGACATGGACGCAGGGAGACAGAGGGAGCAGGTGAACCTAATAAGACTAAGACATGAGGAAAGGGACGGATTAACAAAACAGTGAAACAGACCTAAACGAAAACTACAGACCAAGATAAAACAGAATCAAGAAAAAACATGAACTAAAGGAAACTGAGAACTGGAGGTAGCACAACAACCTAAGATCTAAGGACTAGCAAAAGAAACCATAAAGTCCAAAAATGTCACTCCATGACAACTTAAGTCTCTCTCCGCCACCATGCATGAACATTCTGGAATTGATAATCCCCTGGAGGAGTGGATGACAGGCATATTTGGACACTGGAAGGGTTTGATAATGTCTTTGATGATTTCTATTGCAGTATTTGTAGCTATAATGGTAACCTGTGGATGTTGTTGTGTACCATGCATTCGTTCTCTGATGGTGCGCCTCATCACCTCTGCAATTGAGCAGAAGGATCCAAAGATAACGATGCCACTGTTGCAAATTGACTATAACCAGGATGAGGACTCAGAGTGTGAATTCATGGACGCATAATATGATGCATGCATGTTGTTTAATGATTTTCTCTTTTACAGGTGGTACAGTAATATTTTTACATTATTTCTACTTATCTTTAGAAGGACATTTTAGATTGTGAACTCTTTTATAAGAGTTCAAAAGGGGGAATTGTAGAATATAAACTATCTATGTGTGTAACTGGAATGTGTGGAAATAGGGGGGGTCAACCTTAAGGAGTGAAGCATAGAAGGGGCCTAGGGAGTGAGAAGCATAGAGAGTGCAAGGTCATAAATTAGAAGAGGATAGGGAAAGGCCAGAGACAGGGGAGGATAAGTTGCATGTTATAATCAGAAGTATTCCTTATTTGGACCTAAGGGACTGTTGTGTTATGTTATACATGTGTGCCATGATATATGTATATGTTGAACACATCCTTGAGACTAAATAAAACTAGCTGGAAGCAAGAATTGAGCAGAGTTGGGCTCACAGATACTTGGCTGGAGTCTCCATCTCTCAATCTGCAGAAGCGAACATAAGTAGATTGTACTTGTGTTTATTTCACTCTTTTGAAACCTGTACCCAAATCAACGGACCCGGGGAAGCAGAGACGGCTTCAACACTGTATTCAACATATACATATATCATGTCACTCATGTATAACATAACAGTTCCTTAGGTCCAAATAAGGAGTGCTTCTGGTTATTTTCTTCTAGCAAGCTTGTCCTCCCCTATCTCTGGCCTTCCCTGTCCTCCACTCAACTCTCTCTATCCTCTACTCCCTTGTCATTCACCAATTTAAGACCTTGCACTCTCTATGCTTCACTCCCTATGATTTTAATCCCCTCTCCTCTATCTGCACATTCCAGTTACACACATAGATAGTTTATATTCTACAATACTGATAGCAATATCAGTGTGATCAAATAAATGTGTTTGTAAAATGCAAGACTAGCTTTCATTTTTTATTTTATCTGAAATGTGTTAATGTTTTAAATTTAGGACAAGACTGTGTTATTATGTTTGTTGCAGTTAAAAACAAAGATCGTTACAGGTTGGAGAATTATGGCTTTATAGTGCTGCTAAAAGCACTTCTTAATACTAGGTAGGAATGCTAGCTTAAAGAAAATTTGTTTTTAAATGCAGTTTTCTAACCCTACCTAAAGTAAGTTGTGGACCTGGATCCAGAGTATTGCCGCAATTGTGGAACTAAAAATGAGTTAAATATATTTGAAAAAAAGAGGATGACATGCAAGGTAGAAAAAAAGGGATGCTACTTTTGAGCATCGAAAGCTTATGACACAAAACCTCATAATTAGAGTTAAATATTGCTCAGAATGAGTTTTTGCAGCTAGTTTTAAGTTTCCCCTTATCTTGTAAGGCTTGAGTAAAATGTCTTATTTCTAGAAATTGTCAGATTCTGCCATTTTGGTCTTTGTTTTTGGTTCTTTATGGTTTAGTAGTTTACTTATAGTATTTAGTTTATTTATTCCTGCCGTGTGCTTCTTAGTTTTGTTAGTTCATTCGCATTTCTGTCTTATTAGTTTTTATTAGCTGTTTTCCCCCTGGTTTGTTATTTTAGTATAGTACTCTTTTGTCTCGTTTCTCACGTTTTATTTCTGGTTTGTTTATTTTTGTCAGGGCTCTGTGTTGGTGCGCAATGTATGTGTGTGTGTGTTTTCTCTTGGTCAGCCCGTTCTGTCATAATGTAGCATTTCTTTAAACTCTGAGGAGAACACAACCACAGATTCAGGACAGCATTTTAACGGACTTATTTTGTGAAGAAAAAAGGAACAAGGCGAGACAGGGACCCAGGCAATGACAGCAGGAGACTGGTTCTTCTCTGGAAGGGAAGGGGACAAGGTTATGGATATCCCAGGAAAATTTCAAGGTGTTTTCTTTTAGAAGGGTTTGTTCAGGGACTTACAGCCAGAGCGGTTGTGGTTTAGCTGGGGAGGTAAATCTTTCCTCTGAGATGGCTCTTAGCAGGCAGAATGAGTAGGATATAACTATGGCTGACTTATTTTATTTACTAGCAAGCATTTTCAATTAGTTTCAGTTTTGTTGGTAAGCAGTTAAGTCTAAATTGGAAGTTTAAATATATCAGTGAAACCGGCAAACACGCAATGCCTGGGCTATCTCATTCTTTCTCAAAATGGAGTCAATGGACAAACGCACTACAATCAAGGGCTTCGTGCACCTGAAGTCGCAATGGGCTCCTCAATGAACTCTCTTAATGAGAACTTTATGAAACACCACCCGATGATTCTAGGAGTGACTCCGTCGAATGGATATGTTGGTAAAAGCCTTCCGGAAAGCGCCAACGGCGCCGACGACGGTTCTCTGCTTTGTACTCCGGAGCTGGAATTGGTTAGTGAAACCGACATTTCTCAGGGACACGCAGGGAATGCAGCGTTAAACTACAACACAAGGGAGCTTATTGGCAGCTTCCTAAGAGACTTTACTGGACTTTCAAAGCAAAATAAACCTCTTTCTACAATGAAAAGGGTGGTGGAGAACATTTTGTCGAAGCACAAATATAACTACAATGGCATGATCAACAAACTCGATGAGTACTTAGTTATGCCTTTTGGTTTAACAAACGCTCCAGCTGTCTTCCAGGCTGTTGTAAATGACGTCCTGAGGGATTTCCTGAACGTCTTCGTTTTTGTTTATCTGGATGACATACTCATTTTTTCAAAGGACCCAAGGGATCACTACAATCATGTCCGGTCAGTGCTGCAGAGACTTTTAGAGAACAGTTTGTTCATTAAAGCCGAGAAATGTGAATTTCATGTCCCCACTGTAACCTTTCTTGGATTAATTTTTGAGGGTGGACAGGTGAAGCCAGACCCCAGTAAAATTTCTGCTGTTCAAGAATGGCCGGCCCCCACATGTCATAAACAGCTTCAACGTTTCCTAGGCTTCGCCAATTTTTACAGATGTTTTGTCCAGGATTTTAGCCGAATTGCTTCTCCTCTTACCGCCCTGACATCCATTAAACAACCCTTTTTATAGTCTCCTCAGGCTGATAAGGCTTTTGCTACCCTCAAGAAGCGTTTTGCATCAGCTCCAGTTCTTACCCATCCCAACCTCAAGGAAAAGTTTATTCTGGAGGTTGATGCATCTGACACTGGAGTTGGAGCTGTCCTCTCTTAACGGTCCCCGACAGATGGCAAGTTGCACCCATGTGCTTTTTTCTCAAAGTGCTGAGAGAAATTATGATGTTGGAGACAGAGAACTACTCACCATTAAAATGTCGCTTGAGGAATGGAGATATTGGTCAGAGGGAACTTCGCAAACCATTGTTATCTGGACAGACCACAAGAATCTGGCTTACAACCAGAAAGCCAAATGCCTTTACCCCCGTCAGTCACATTGGTCACTATTCTTTTCTCGGTTCAACTTTTCTATCACCTACCGCCCAGGTCCTAAGAATTTAAAACCTGATGCTTTGTCCAGACAGTTCTCTGCCTCTGAGGAAGAGGCCGAACCTGAGCCCATTATTCCTCCATCCTGTGTAGTGGGAGCGTTGTCTTGGCAACTTGAAGACCTTATCCACCAAGCACAACAGGTTGAACCTGACCCAAGTGGAGGCCTGCCTGGCCGCCTATTCGTTCCTGAGACTGTTAGATCCAGAGTATTACAATGGGGCCATTCTTCTAAGTTTTCGGGACACCCAGGAACTAACCGCACTATTGGTTTCCTTCGCCGTTATTTCTGGTGGCCTTCTTTAAATAAAGACACCGCTGAGTTTGTATCTGCCTGTGCTATCTGCGCTAGAAACAAACCTTCTCACCAACCCCCGGCAGGTCTTCTTCAACCCTTAGCTGTTCCTAATTGTTCATGGTCACACATAGCCTTGGACTTTGCTACTGGACTTTCTCCATCCAGAAATAAGACAGTCATTCTGTCAATCATTGACCGGTTCTCTAAGGCTTGCCACTTAGTAGCTCTCACTAAGCTCCCCTCTGCCTCCGAGACAGCTATACGCCTGGTAAACCATGTTTTCAGGTTACTCTCTCTGATCGAGGTCCTCAGCTTATCTCACAGTTCTGGAGGGACTTCTGTGCATCTTTTGGGGATAGATCCCAAACCTCTTCTGGCTTTTGGGATTATGAATCTGAGATTATTTAACATTACTATTTTAATATTTTATCAAATAATATTTCGGTCTGTTAAGGGTTGTCCTGTTAATACCAGCCCAGTAAGGTGATGGTACTAGGACAAAATAGAAAGGTGTGAGACGAGTTCTGACATTATTGAACAGCATAAACTCTGCACATATACGGAATTAATTCACACAATTTCTTAAAATACAAGAATTTATTAACAAAAATAAGTCAACTCAAAGTAAAACATATTTCAATCAACAAACCCTTTACAATGCTAAAACAATCCAACTAAACTACCAAGCAGAATTAAAGAATAAGGAAGACTAATGGGCTATGTACAATATAAACAGGTTGATGAGAGATGATTGAAAATCATGACCAAAAGAGTGATGCAACATTACCATGCAATGTTTATATTTGAGAAACAAGGGTAATCTTGAAGAATCTGGAAATGAAGTTAAGTTAGTCTTGGAACCAACTTAGGCAATAATCAGCAAACGTTTAGACAACCATTCACAATGCAAGATCAGATAAAATATTATTTTGATAAAATTATGTTTTAAATAATGATCTGCTGAATAAAACCAACCTTCTGGATGACCATTTCTCAACGGTGTCTAAATAGCTGCCTTTATTTATTAAATAATATTTAAAGAAATATTATTAAGGGAGTATTTTGGAAAAGAGCCAAATCTTTCTGGAGAAATGGGGCTTAATGGTATTTACTTAATTATCAAATTTAGTCAAATGATGTTAAGGGACTATTATTCACTAGCTTTAAAACTAACAACCTTTCTGTTAAATATTCTTTAGTAACAAGCAGGTGTTCTTACTGGTTAGCCGTTGAGCTAACAAAGAAGCTGATAGCTTAGCACCAGAATCAAACCCACACCTTTACAATACAGTTAATAAAAGGGTTAAAATGCATAAGCGCAGACGGCGCGTTATGATCAACGTTCTGTTTAAAATCAGCCTTCAAATAAAGTTTGTCTTAACTTTAAAAACACTCAGACAAAGAACACAAAACTGAACATGTGTGCTGCAGATATCCTGCTAGCACCAAGATAGCTGAGTTCAACACAAACAAAACCAAACTTCATAAAATGAAAAACATTTAGATCATTTCAATCTAAATCTTTCTATATTATTCTGCCCAAACACTTAACCTCATGAACTGTGGTGAGGAATGTTGTCCAAGGCGGAGACGTTTGAAGAAACGTCCACAGTCTTTAAATGGTTAGCTACAGCTAACCTCCTTAGCTGTGGGGAGTGGCGGCGGTTCTGTCGGCCGGTCTGTGAACAAACGGTTAGCTTCTAACTAACCTCCGTGGATGTGGATGAAAGACGGCTCTTCTGTCCACCAACCACACTGCACATTACCGTAACCACGGTGATGGGGTCTCTGCTGTCTTCCTTCCAGACTGGGAGACCGCTACGCTCGGCTTCGTAGCGACCGCTTTTCTGTAGGGAACGTCTCTGGGACAGTTTGCTTCTGCAGACCTCAGAGAGAAAGTAAGCAATTCTTACACCTTAATTTCCCCGTTCATGAATGAAAATACTGGATACACATACAGTATTTCATTCGTACTTAACTTTGCATATGATCGTATGACATCCCTGGATCCAGTTGAAGAGGTTATGTCTGTTTGCCAGCAAAGAGACATCAGTGCACTTGTCTCCCCTATCCGGTCCCTGTGGAAGGCCGTGTGGAAGACCTCGGTTTGTTGGAGAGGGGGTGCTCTTATTCAGACAGTGGCATCATGGGAAGTCTGCTGCTACCCCCCTTTCCTCAGTTGCTGGAAGTCAGTAAATGCAATTTATTTTGAAAGTTCCAGAAAAGTGTGTACCGGAGTTTTAATGTTGAAATCCATGGCTGGGTCCCAACATGGCTATCACCCCCAGACCAACAGACAGTGCGAGAGGCTCAATCAAGAGATTGAGAGCACCCTTCGTTGCTTGTGTAATAATAATCCCACCTCTTGGAGTCAACATCTACCTTCGGTTGAATTTGCACACAACAGTCACATATCTGCTGCATCTGGCTTCTCGCCTTTTGAGGCTTCTATTGGCTTCCAGCTTTCTCTACTCCCTGCTTTTTTGACTGACCCCATTCTTCCATCTGTCCATAGTCACATGTTGTCCTGTAGAACAATCTGGGACCAAGCCAAGACCTGCCTCCAACGCACTGCTGCTCAAAACAAGAAGTATGCCGATAAGAAGAGAAGACTTGCCCCCACTTATTCCCCAGGACAGGAGGTCTGGTTGTCTTCTAAAAATTTTCCCTTGAAGGCTCATTCCAAGAAGTTGGCTCCCAGATTTTTGGGTCCCTTCAAGGTTGACTCCATCATCAGTCCCACCACCGTCCGTTTGCGGTTACCATCCCATTATCGTGTCCACCGGATATTCCATGTGGCCCAGATAAAACCAGTTGTGTCTAGTCCTTTGTGCCCTCCTTCCAGACTCCCTCCACCCGTCCGGGACATTGATGGCCACCCTGCCTAAACTGTCCGCCGCATTGTTGACTCCCAGCGTAGGGGTTGTGGCGTCCAGTATTTGGTGGACTGGGAAGGGTACGGACCTGAAGCTTGTCTTTGGGTCCCTCGCAGTTTAATTTTGGATCGCTCTCTCATCACGGATTTTGAGAGGTTGTCTGCTCCTTCCACCAGTAGGCCGCCAGGAGGCGCCCGTTGAGGGGGAGGTAATGTCAGGGCTGTGTTGGTGCACAGTGTATGTGTGTGTGTGTTTCTTTCCACCCTCTGCTCTAGAGCATTTCCTGGCAGGTGCTGCTGATCAGGGCCTAATCACTGGCCTTCTTAAGGAGCTGAGACCAGGAGGGAAACGTCAGCCGGTTGCTACATTTTTGTGGTACTGACCGTAATGTGCAGTGCTTGTGCATACATTTTGCTGAACCTAATCGGAATTTTCTCTTGTCTTTTTCCCCAGACCTTGCCTGATGGGTTTTTAAGGCTCCTAGTCCTGTGATCTGTTTTCTGAGCGAGCTTCAAGGTTTTGTTCCTCATCTCCCACCATGAGTCTCCCTGCCTTCTCAGCTTCTGGCCTTGGCTTGGGTGAGTTTTTTTTTGGAGAACCTTACTTCTGTTGTCACCTGCCTGTCCACCCTCCTACATGGGAACACTTAAAGAGAGTCATCACTTGAGAGCTAAAGGAAAGAAAGGAAACTGCCGCCTACCACACTCATCCTGCCAACCTCCATCTCATAGGAAAGACTTACCTCCCCAGCTAAACCACAACTGCTCTGGCTGTAAGTCCCTGAACAAACCCTTCTAAAAGAAAACACTTTGAAATTCTCCTGGGATATCCATAACCTTATCACCTTCCCTTCCAGAGAAGACCTAGTCTCCTGCTGTCATTGCCTGGGTCCCTGTCTCGCCTTGTTCCTTTTTTCTTCACAGAATAAATCTTTTAAAATGCTGTCCTGAATCTGTGGTTGTGTTCTCCTCAGAGTTTAAAGAAACACTACATTATGACAATTTTCTTTTATGGTTAGGAGTTTCCATGTCCTTAGAGTTATTTTGTTGTTTACTATATGTTGTTGTTTACGTTTATTATTTTATTATCTTACTTAGGTGTCCCTGCTCCTCCCGGTTGGTTTTGTATTTGTTCCTTGTATATAGTTTCCCTTAGTATTGTCACCAGTCTAGTTTCTTCTCAAGTCTCTGTATTCCTTGCTCTAGTAACCATAGTAACTTCCACTCCCTCAGTTCTATAAACCTGGGCATCACACCTGTCATTTATCATCTGATTACCTGCCTCCCGTCCCTTTGGTTCACATTGCACTTCGCTCTGTGTATTTACTTACCGTTTCTCCTTGTTCTCTGCTGGTTCCTCCTGTTATCTTCCTGTGTCTCCAGCTCCGTATCCTCGTGTCATTTGTTTATTTTTTATTAAAGAAAAAGATTCATAACAATGTGGCTTCCAAGCGTCTGTCTGTATCCCGGTCCCAACCAACCACATACCCTCAGCCAACATGAGTTTATCAAGATCCAAAATCAAGTTTATGATCTCATTTGCCAAGAGGTTGTCTTGTTTTGGAGATGTATGCATCCTTGACATTTGCATGAAACAAATCCAGTGTTTTGTTTCCTTTGGTGGAGCAGATGACAAAATGTTAAAACATTTGGAGTGTAGAAGAGACTGATGAATAGTTAAAATTATCTGATATTTTCACAAATACATTTGGGGTTTTTTGTCTATAGCTTAGAAACATCTGACCTGATGAAATAACGTGCATTGTCAGCAGCAGCTCATGGTGGAATTCATACAGTTGCGAAAATACCACTTCACACACTCTCTTGGTAAATAATCAGCTTTATTGGCCAAGGTTGTGTGCCCAAAGAAGAAATGTGTATGAAAACGTACCGGTAACAGTTTAATATCCTGCTGCAGAGACAATAATATATAGTAGCATATCCTGGATAAAACCATCTATTGCTGACAAGCACTGCTAATCCACCTCTGTTTCTTTTGCTGCTTTCTTTGTCTGCTCATATGGTTAGAAACCCGGGCAGATTCTTTGGCAATACTTTGGGTAAGTCCTTGTCAGCGCTTGAAGTTCATCCATGTTGTTTACCAAAGATGTCATGTTTGCAGGTAGAGAGATGTCTGAGTCAGTTGGTCTCAGTGAAGCACTTAACACTGCTGTTCTTTTGCTGGGGAGTATATCACATGGCCCATTATGATCAATGGAAGAGATGGTTCATTCATCCTCCTTGTCTGCGTTCTCTTTGTTTCTGCTCTGTATACACCTATCCTTCCTTTGAAGTAATATTCAACTTCGAGCTGTATGTATTATTTCAGCATTTGAGATTTTAATCATCTGTTCCCAGTTGAAAAAAAACACACCTTGATGGTTACACATTACAACTGTCCAAAAGTAAAAATAAAATAAAGGCAAAAATTCTTCTAGCTGCACAGCATGCCAAACCAGAAGGGTTAGGGTTAGGGTGTTAGGGTGAGGTGACTTTGGTGACAATGCCTTAACAAAAAAAAGGAGGAATAAAGGTTATTAAATCAGAATGAATGTAACAGAGCTACTTCAACAACCTGCCACTTTTTATGGCACAAATCTAGAGAACAATTCAATTCAATTCAAAGATACTTTATTGATCCCCAAGGGGAAATTAGAATTCCAGTACAACCCATCCAAACATACATCATGACAGAAATTATACCAATCATTACCCTTTATAAGTAACTTTCTAAATGTCAGTAATATAGGTTAAAATTACCAAAGTCAGTATAAATAATGAAGGCTTTTGTTTATACACATTTCCATAAAGCCTCCCTATAACTGCAATATTTTTCCTATTTGATGGAAATTGTGGGTCAAGGAGGCTGTAGCTGTTCTAGAGTGCCTTATAATATCTCGATGGATAGTTCGGAGATGACTGATGCTGCCTGGACCAGGTCTAATGCAGTCTGGTTTGTCTTGTACTGAATGTGACATCGGTTTGGTCTGGAAAATATTGATTGGGAATGGTTTTCGCCAAGCATAGATATGGGCTGGGTGGGTATATTGATGTTCACTGTGGCTCTCATTTGAGGCTCATCTTACCCTGTGTCTGTGTTTGCAACTGTGCATATGTGTGCATGAGTGTATCAGCGTGTGCATGTGTGTGCAACAGAAGGGGAGCCGGAGGCTACTCGGGTGTGAAATCGTGCAACATTTTCTCCATTCCGCTTCATTTAGCCACACATCGCCCATCTCTCATTCTTGACAAGTTTCTTAACTGCTCCAAAATGTAAGCGCCTCGGGGTGGGGTGGCGGTGTAGGCCTGTCAACGTGAGCTGTGTTTGTGTGGATGCATGAAAGTGTCTGTGTGCGTATGCTTGTGGGGGCTAAAGTGAGAGTCTAATAAAGCTAGCAGCTGCCATGGAAACCAGGGCAGAGGCTAACTCATCCTCTATGTCTAGGGACCCATCAGGGCCTCGGCCATGGTACGAACACAGACACACACGCGCACACACACACACAGATGGAGTCGTTTACCATAGGCATGGTAAATTACGCTTAGAGGGAGGTCTTTTTTACACACTCTCATACAAACAGCAGATGAAGAGCCATGAAATAAGCTGTGGCACCATAAGAAATAGGAAAGCAGGCTGCCTCTTAAATAGCCACTGAAACGCCTCACACACAGGTTTGATAAGGAAGGGGAAAGGATCATTATGGATATTGAGCATCTTGAGCTATTCTGGGTGTCATGCCATATTTCTGAAGTACCTAAAACTCTCTGTGTGTGTGTGTGTGTGTGTGTGTGTATACGAGCGCATGCGTGTCTGTAAAATAGGCAGATAAGACTGAGAGCATGCTCGGTTTGACAACAGTACAGCAGCATTGTCCATGTGACAGTTTTATTGCATTTCTAATCTCTGTTTGTGTAAACGCTAGAATGTTCAGCATACACGTCTACTGATGCATCAACACACAAACAATCAGACACACACGTCATCATCCCTTCCCTCACTGTCGCTCAGACTGTGGAAAGGGCAGAGGAAGCCAATCAAGCTGATCTCTAATAAGAATATTTTTCAGCTCTAATAAGAATATTACCTATCAGGTAGGGTGTGCATGTTTGTTTGTGTGTCTCTCTGGGGATGGATGGTTGAGGTGCAGGTGGAAAATGAAAGCGGAGGGGTTGCCAAGCTTCCTCTGACATTTATAAAATGAATTGCAGGGCATATGCTTAGGAAATAGCACAGATCTTCACATTACGTGAGGCAGGCGCTTCCCTGGTCCTGCACTTGACAAATCGTAAACTCTCACAGCGGACTGATGCGCCAGCAGGGAATTAGATGATTGCATTTGAACGCATGATTGAAAAGGAGATGTTGGCGGAGGAAACCCAGAGCACCACTCTGGGTGTGCCCAAAGTGTCGCTAGATGAGGAAAGATGACAAAACATACTGCAAATGAACAAGTTGTTTCCTTGACTTGACAGCAGATTTTCTTAGGTTTAACAAGATAGTACTTCAATAAGTCTTGTAGGGATTTGGGTTGGATATGGCAGTAGGGTACACGACAAAGATAAAGGTAAGTATAATGTTGATAACAAAGAGGAAAAGGCAAGTTAGAAATCAAATGCATCTTGTGCATTTCATCTCTTTTGGGAAAACAAATAAACTTGAGATTCATCATCACACCCAGATAAGTTAAATGAAAGCTTTAGGATTCTTCCTCTGTCTGTCTTACCTCCAACTACTATAAATGCGAGATGAAGGAAATCAAGCATAACTTCATTGCTACACATCTAATCCTAAATGCAGTGAAATATTCGTACACCTTGAAATCCCACCTCACCATCTCCTGTGGTTAGCTAGCATACCACAGCCTAGCTTGGTCCCTGTGGCCACAGCCGGCCACGACACCCATGAGCCATAGGCTGGCCCACAGGAACCACCACACTGGGACATGGTCAGAAAATCCACACAAACAACACTACACCAAGGCGGAATCGAACCCATGACAGCAGCATCAAGCACTGTAGCCTCCGTATATGGGTCATGCGCTCCACCCCTGTGCCACTGCCACGCCCATGTTTTTATCATTTTTATTCAGCTGAAATGATGTGTCTGCCCTCTTGACTTATAATCACCAGATCTGTTTAGACATCAGACATCACCAAGAGTCATATTTCAGGTGGTTATCGCAGGACAATGCCTTCAACTCACCACCTTTCCTTACAGATATCCCGGGTTTCCTGCATCTCTCAAGTTTCTGCAATCCGTAGAGAAAGCATCCATTGAGTCGGGGAAATAAAGATGATGTTTTAGTCCGAGTTAAGGCTCTCCAGAGGTTGTCTGGCAGGGATCCGTGATGTTTTGGGAGTTGTTTTTCATTCTTATGCTGAATTCTGCCTGTGGTTCCTGGAGCAGTGGTGGACCAAGTGCACCTCCCGGAGGCAGCCCCACCCCCACCTCTCTCCCACCGCAGGTCCTTGCAGCTCAAACCCTGGGTGGAGCTCACCAACCTCTAACCACTGAGTTTGGCCTTGTCCACTGCCAAGGAAGACATGATCATCAGCTTATTGATTAGCATCTTATTGATGCTAAATCGCTAGCTAACAAGACCTTTATTCGGAATGACTTTTTTTATTTCACGAGAGTTGGATTTAATGTTCCTGACTGAGACATTGCATTGAACTAGTGACTTTACTTTGTTTTCAGAGCTCCTTCCTCCGGACTGCAGTTTCTTCAGCACCCCTTGGACTTCAGGTAAAGGTGGAGGAGTTGCTGTTCGACAGCTTCCAGTGGACAGCTTTTTCAGATTCAAAGTCCAACCAGTGGAAATTAAATGTGACTCTCTGGTGTTATGTGCGGTGGTCTACCGGCCGCCAAAATTGAATAGTGACTTCCTTCAGGAATTTGTACCAACTGTCATTGATTGGTTTTGATTATGATTGCATTTTACTTGTTGGGGATATTAACATACATATCTGCTACAAAACCAAGCCACTAACTAGGCACTTTTTAAAGGCAATCAATTCTTAGAAGTTAACTCTGTTAGTGAGTGGTCCCTCACATGATACAGGATACACTTTGGGCTTGGTTTATCTTATGGTTTACACAGAGTAGTCGAAGAGATATGTTACTATGGCATCTCTGATCATCAACCTATTTTACTTGAATTTTATCCTTTAAAATCTCCATGTGGCCCGTACACAGCTACACTTGCCCATTATCTTGTCAACTCATTTACGGTGCCACAGTTTTCAGCTGCTTTTACAGATTCTGAGTTTCCCTCTCTGGAGTGTCACAAGGATGGAGATGCTGATCAGCTCCTGGATGATTTTAACACTGTCTGTTCAGGTATATTGGATGTTATTTCTCCTTTTGGGACTAAACGTTGGAGAGCATCCATGGAGCAATGGCTCAATGAGCACCCCTGGGTGTTTAGACGCACCTGCAGGAGAGTAGAGAATAAATAGCAGAAGGATAGTCTTCAGGTTTTGTTGGAGATGTCAAAAACTGTTGCTCTTTGATATGCTAAGACTTATTTTATTTCTAATTTAAGGTGTATTCACACCTGCCATGTTTGTTCCTCTTTAAGGAGATCAGAGTTTGTTTCTTCCTTGGTCCACACCACATGCTGGTGTGAATACACTCGAGCAAACCCTGGTTCGGACCAAACAACCAGATTGAGACCCACTTTATTGAGGTAATCTCAGTCTGCTTCCAAATGGACTCTGGTGTGGTTTGCTTATGGTGTGAATTCGAACTTGCCTAAATCTAACACAACTACAGGACTTAACGAGTCATCGTCGCAGGCCATAATGGGAAAAACTAGCCCTTCAGTGTTGCTAATGCTAGTACTGCATGGATGTAACAAGCAATGAGCCATTTACAGATCCGGAGCAACAAGGAGACACTGTGCCTCCTCGATAGTTGGACAGATGCACACATAACCCAACTGCTAGAAAAGAAACAAAAGAATGTGGTCATGTACAGCATGTTTACCAAGAAATTGAAGGAGAGGGGTGTGAGCGGTCTCCCGAACAATGTTGCTTTAAAGTGAAAATACTTCTCCAAAGTTATCTAATGGCACGATTGCATTAAACAAGAGTGGGAGTTCGAGAGAAGAAAAAGACAAATGTCCCTGGTTGATTAACTTGTTAAAATATTAAGATCAAGACCAGCAGTTTGTCCTGTGGACATAATAGAAACAAACAGTCTGGCAGATGAACCTTCATCCTCAGAAAGGACCCCTTATAACTGTTAGCAACAAATACTCATTTTTATTTTCTTTATTATGTCAGTCAGTCAGTCATTTACTACTGCTTGTTCCATAGTGGGTCATGGGGAAGCTGGTGCCTATCTCCAGCAGTGTGTGGGCAGGAGGTGGGGCTTTTCTGTTATGATAACCAGCTATTGTGATTAATTAATAACAAAATATTAGTGATCTGGTTTCCAGTTACATACATCTACCTTAATTTGAGTAATTTTAGCTTTGTTTTATACTGTTATGATTATATACTATGAGTGACTTTAAAAAAAAAACATTTATATCCCTGTGTAGTAAAAACAACAACCAAGCAGACAAATACCAACAAACTACAAAAAATATCTTTGCAGAAGGCAATCTTAATGCATCATCAAAAATATGAGCTTCATTTCGCAGCATTGCAATCCTTTTGTATTTCACTTACAGATAAGTAGACTCCCAAACCCTCAGATGAAAGGCAGATGCTGATAGAGGACCACAGTGCCTTACCCAGCTGTGATGGTTTAAATGAAAAGAAAGAGGCACTTGGGCAGAAAGGGCAAAGATGAAGCTTCAACGTCTGACACTGGTTTGCAAGCTTACTGAATATTGTCTAGCAAACAAAGCAGCTGCAACAGATGTTTGAAGCTGAGCAACACCATCAAACACAGGAAAGTACTGCTCTGGAGAACATTGTAAAGAAACACCAGGTGGCAGAAGATAAAAGATTCCAAATTATTCAAGCACAACAACAGGACATACACAGATGGTCAGTCAAATACTGGACACAGTTGTTATTTTGCTGTCCTTTTGTAGTCAAACATAAAATCATTCTACACAGCGCACCCAATATTGCCCCTCACAAACATCAACTTCAACTCATTGGCTTTCAACAGCTTAATCCAGGTCTACTCCTATAAGTTCAACACCTAGCAGCACTTGGTCCCTTCTTTAGTGTCCAGTGTCCTAAACACAGTAGCCCACAGATCCCATGCAACCACCTACTGTCAAAGCAGATGGAGAAGCACAAAATGATACACATGGTAACCAACCAGTGTCAGACATCCTGCATCGAGTGACTTACAGTCAGTATTTCTATGACCTGTAGGTTGTTTGGTTGCACCTGTAGGTTTTTTTTCACTGTTGGTTATAGTTAAAACTACCTGTCAGTTGACTGTTCAGTCTGAATGTTCGGTTCAGGTTTGCACGGCAGTTTATTTACACAAGACAAAAAAAATATCTAAAATTAACTTTGTCCTTTATTTTGTTTCTTTGGAAACTTGTTTTCTTTCTATTTTTAAGTATTTGTGTATAAAGCTTGTCTGCACATGCTACATTCAGTAATAAAAATATATATATTTTTGTAAAAGTTACATAATAGCCAAACAATAAAACGTCTTTGTGCAAAAACTGTTGTAAGAGCAATATTGCTGTTATTGAGGTAGAGTACGTTGATATATTTTATACATACATATGATCCTTAAAACTTTGAAAAATAAGATAATTTCTGAGCCTATCCGGGCTACAACCTGTGCAGGATGTTGTCCACCTGCCTCTCATGCCTGATCTTCTTGCTCTTTGTTTTCCTCCCCTTCTATGTATTTCTCATGATGAGCTTGGTGCTGCCAGGGGCTGGGTGCGGCATTTGCACAATGGTGACAATGGAGCTGAGCTGGTTCTACCTGGGCTAGCACTGCAGTGGCAGTGATTTCGTGTTTGCAGGGGTGTGGTGGTGGTCATCAGCGCTGGTGGCATGCCGCTTGCCCGGGACTGCTTGGAGGGTAAGTTGATCCCATGTTGGTGTGGGGTTGGTGGGTCCGGTGTGAGTATGGGGCTTGGTTATGTCTGCTCTGTTGCGTTCATGTGTGGTGGCCAGGGTAATGTTGTGCAGGGTCGTTGAATTGCCCTCACAGAGCTGTGTGTGGAAGAGGTGCTTAGAGAGTGGGCTGTGTGGGCTTGCGTTCTGTGGATGTGTCTTCATCTGCCTTTTGGGATTGGAGCTCTCTTGTGGGAGTGTGCCCCTGTAGGGAGGGGATTCATGCCATATGTGTTTGGGGGCATGCGTTTGATATTTAATTCCTGGTTAGGGGTGGCCCTGTGGGGAAATTCATGCTGGTTTTCATGGGAGGTTCATTGGGTAGAGATTGGGTTTTATTGGGTGGTTGGGACTGTTGGCTGACTCATTTATTTATGTTTAATTATTTTTGTGGCCCCGTCTTTGGATAGGGTTGGGGGTCATTAGGGGCTGAGGTCAGGGTCTGATGGTTGTTTGGGTTTGAGCAGTGCCTGGCATCGTCTGGTCTGGTGGGACGGGCAGACTGCCTGTCTCCAACCCGGAATGAAGAGGGCCACCTTCAGTGCTGGCTGCCCCTGTGGGGTATCGGTATCTGAACCTAAGAGTATACAGTGTATACTCCTAGGTCTATTCTTGTGTGTCTACTTTGGGTGTGTGGATGTTAGTGTTTGTATGAGTATGCATGAGGATGGAAACATGTTACTGTGACTGTGTGTTCTTGTTTTTTCTGTTTTTAAGGCTTTAAACCTAGTCTGGGGTTGTTTAACTGGGCTCAAAGAGATAATATAGTTTATTTTAGAGAAGACCATCATTTTTAATGCAGACTCTCGTCCCATGAGTGAGAGAGGGAGAGTTCCCCACCGTGTGAGGTTGTCTTCTATTATTTTGACTAATGAGGTATAATTTAATTCTGTCAGCTTATCCAGCCAGTTAGAAATATTGATGCCCTGTTAAGATCCTTAGATGTTGGATCAATGGGTTTCTTTCATATCCAGGTTTTCTTAATTTCCCTGTTTTGACATTTAGTTAATTTGTTTACTTATTTCTCAGTCTATTCTTGTGTTTTTTTATATGTAGATATTCCTGTTAGATTTATCTGATAGACTTTTTGTTTCTAGTGTTTCTTGTGTCTAGTGTATGGGTTTACCCCAGTGGATGAGAGGGTCGCATCCCTGCGCCTTCAGGTTGGGGAGAGGTCTCTGACTATCATTTTAGCCTACGGGCCGAGTGGTAGTGCGGAGTACCCGGCCTTCTTGGCGTCCCTGTTGGGGGTGCTGGATAGTGCCCCTCCCGGGGACTCCATTATTCTGCTAGGGGACTTCAACGCCCACGTGGGAAACGACAGTGACACCTGGAGAGGCATGATCGGGAGGAATGGCCTCCCCGATCTGAATCCGAGCGGTGTTTTGTTATTGGACTTCAGTGCTAGTTACGGATTGTCCATAACGAACACCATGTTCAAACATAAGGGTGTTCATCAGTGCACTTGGCACCAGGACACCCTAAGCAGGAGGTCAATGATCGACTTTGTTGTCAACAGACCTTCAGCTGCATGTTTTGGACACTCGGGTTAAGAGAGGGGCTGAGCTGTCCACTGATCACCACCTGGTGGTGAGTTGGATCCGCTGGGGGAGGAGAAAGCCGGACAGACTTGGCCCTTTGTAACCGGTCCTGTTCATAACTTTTATGGACAGGATTTCTAGGCGCAGCCAAGGGCCGGAGGGGGTCTGGTTTGGGGACCAGAGGATTTTGCCTCTTCTTTTTGCAGATGACGTGGTCCTGCTGGCCCCCTCTAGCCAAGACCTACAGCATGCACTGGGGCGGTTCGCAGCCGAGTGTGAAGCGGCAGGGATGAAAATCAGCTCCTCCAAGTCCGAGGCCATGGTTCTCTACCAGAAAAGGGTGGCTTGTCCTCTTCAGGTTTAAGTATCTCGGGGTCTTGTTCACGAGTGAGGGAAGAATGGAGCGGGAGATCGACAGACGGATTGGTGCAGCTGCCGTTGTGGTGAAAAGAGAGCTGAGCCGAAAAGCGAAGCTCTCGATTTACTGGTTGGTCTACGTTCCTACCCTCACCTATGGCCATGAACTTTGGGTCATGACCGAAAGAACGAGATTCCGGATAAAAGCAGCTGAAATGAGCTTCCTTCGTAGGGTGGCTGGGCACTCTCTTAGAGATAGGGTGAGGAGCTCGGCCATCCGGGAGGAGCTCGGAGTAGAGCCGCTGCTTCTCCACATCGAGAGGAGCCAGTTGAGGTGGCTAGGGCATCTATACCGGATGCCTCCTGGACGCCTTCCTCGGGAGGTGTTCCAGGCATGTCCCACGGGGAGGAGGTCCAGGGGACGGCCCAGGACATGCTGGAGGGACTATGTCTCTCGGCTGGCCTCGGAACACATTGGGCTCTCCCCGGAGGAGCTGGAGGAGGTGTCTGGGGAGAGGGACGTCTGGGCGTCTCTGCTGAGTCTGCTGCCCCCTCAACCTGGTCCCGGATAAAGCGGAAGACGACGAGTACGAGTACTTCTTGTTTCTTTCTGCTCTCATTCTGCTCATTATTCATTTACCCTCAGTTCCCTCAGCTTTCACTGGTCTCATCTTTTCCTCGTTTCCACCTGATTACTCTTACATACTTCCCATTCCCTTCTCCTGACATCCTACCTGTTTTTAAGCTCTCAGCTTTTTTCAGTTACATTGCTCCATCCTCTATACTTCATTTTTTTGCCTTGCAGTCCATTATCCTGTTTAGTTGTTTTTGATACTAATTAAAACCCAGTCTTTGCCATTCTGTCTGCACTTCCTTCAACATAGAAGGTTCTCTTGGACCAGTGTTTCTGTGTTTTCTTTTTTTTTGGCTGTCTCCTCGTTGGCGTAGATGAGCTTGGTTCTGCTGGAAGTTTCTTTCTGTTAAAAGGGAGTCCTCTTCTCCACTAGCACCAAATGCATGTTCAATATTAAGAACTGCAGCAAAGTTAATATGATGCCACCAACTGTCCACTGTTGCCACATGCCCATCCAGGATATGGTCATGAACAAAAGAAATCCAATAATGCTGTTATTATCATCTTTTGTTAAAAAATTTAAACTACCAATATACTGAAATGTTAAGTCTTTTAACCACTCTCTTTCTGGTAGTACTATTGATGTAAAGGGTTTTATCACCAGCAAAACTACAAATGTGGTCTATATAATACAATGGCAAGTTAAATACATTAAACATCCATTTCTCTTAAAGAGCAAATTAACACAGGCATTTTAAGAGAATGATTTAACCAGTTCTGCTGCAAGACATTTCGATGTAAAACACCGTAGCTCAATTTTATTCTTTTAGGCCGTTAAGCATAGCCAAAGAAATGGTAATTTATTGGGAAGAAGAGAGAGATATTTTGAATATTGCACCAAAAAAGTTTATTCCATGTACATATGTTTGAGGATGGTTTTAAGCTGAGGCGCTGAGACTAAGGGTGTTGGGAAAAATTGATTAAAGTCCGAATCACAATTTTTATTTTATTAAGGTTCTGAATCAATCCAAAATTGCCAAGAATCAATATTTATGAAGAGTCTGTTTCATTTCCGAGCTTACTCGCTGCACTTCCGTAATGCATTGTTCCAGCCAGGAGTGGGTCGGCACCGCACGCCTAAATCATTAGCTAAGTAGATTCAGTTAGTAGCCTAGTAATACTGCATGGAGGAGGGAAAATAACTACAGCCTGCCCCGTCTTCACTGAAGGCAAATGTTTGGGCGCACTTTGGATTTTACCATTTCCCGGGCAAGAAGGAGCTTCATATGATATATGCAGTGTGCAAAATATGCAAAATAAAAGTCAAGTACTTCGGGAACACTTCAAATCCCCGAGGCCACATCTTACGCCATCACCCAGACGAGCCCTTTCGAACAATATTCTTCCCTACAGCGTTGTGGAGAATGAAGGCTTTAGATTCATGGTGCATAAGATTGAGCCAAAGTATATCATACTGTTGCGTCAGTTTTTTACAGAGAAAGCCATACCACAATTTTACGAAGAGACAAAAGTTAAAGTCGAGGAAGCCTTGGCCAAAACCAGCAGAGTAGCGCTTACCTGCAATGCGTGGACTTCCAGAGCAACCCACTATTTTGTCATATTCATGTCTCACTGCACCACCGACACCTGGCAGCTCGAGTCGTGTGTTTTACAAACACGAGTGACACTTGAAAATCACACAGCCAGTAACCTGAATTTGATGTTCCACACTGTGGCAGATGAATGGAAACTACCAATAACGGATATGGTGATAGTTACTGATAAAGCTGCAAATATGCTGGCCGCTGTGCAGCTTGATAAATTAACGCATATCAGATGTTTTGCGCACACATTAAACCTGGCTGCTCAGCGAGGGTTGAAACTTAACTCTGTATCACTACTTCTTGGGAGGATAAGGCGAATCACCGGGTTTGTCCACCAAGTACTATCGCAAGGCATGCGCTGGAGGAGACACAGAAACCTCTCCGATTACCAGCACATAAGCTGAAAACCGACGTAGCAACAAGATGGAACAGCGCTTATGAGATGGTTGAAAGATTTCTAGAGCAGCAGCCTGCAATCTGTGCGGCTCTTCTTACTCCTCAGGTGTGAAAAGGTGGAAGTTCAGGTAACATCGGCACACTCAGTGAAATTGACATGTCCCATGCTATGCAAATGGCCAAAGCACTGAAACCATTAAAGGATGCAGCAAACATCATGTCAGAGGACTCCCTGCCCACACTCAGTGATTGCTCTGTTACATGCTCAGCTGCTTCATGACATCATAGCAAGCTTTGCTGAGGATGACGCACCCCTTGTGCAGGAAATAAAAAAGACCATCTATGAAGATCTTTCTAAGAGATACACAAGTGTGCAGACTAAAAATGTTCTTCTCACTGCCTTCACACTGGATCCCAGGTTCAAAGCCCTGCCTTTCCTCACCAGCACGGAGCAACCGGATGTCCATGTCAAAGTGACTGCAGTGGCGGCAGCTCTTGAGGTAATTATTTGTAAACTTGTTGATAATCTATATTTTTGAAAATGTGTGGACTACATGCAGTAGGAAGAACAAGTATTTGCACTGTAGATGTTGTAGGCTTTCCCACTTGCAAAGCATGTAGAAGTCTTTAATTTGTGTAATAGGTACTCTTCAACTGTGAGTGACAGAATCTAAAGCGAAAATCCAGAAAATCACATTGTGTTATTTTTAAGTAATTAATTTGCATTTTATGCCATGGCATTGGCATTTTTATCGAGGATGGAGAATAACCAACATAAATGTTTAAGATCTCTAACTAACATGCATACAAATTTTATTTAATGTTAAATGCACATGTAACAGAAGAAAAGCACCTGCACTGGCTGATCTGCAGAAAGAGGTGGTGCAAACTGAGGTTGGGGGTAATAATCCAGAGACTTTGGAAGAAGAAAGCCCTCCTGCTCCTAAAAGACCTTCAGCACTTGTTAACCTGCTTGGAAGGACATTTACGGAGGTAAGAGTTGACCCCAAATCTGCCAGCACCAAAGCTGAAGAGAAGCTGAAGGAAATATCTGGAGGCCCTTCCGCTGTCTCTCTCAGAAGAACCCCTTCAGTGGTGGAGTTCCCATGAGGCATCTTTCCCTCTCCTGGCCACATTAGCTAAGCGCTACTTATGCATACCTGGCACTAGTGTTGCAGCAAAGAGAGTATTCTCTACTGCAGGGGATATAGTGACTGTGCAAAGGAGCAATCTAAACCCAGACCAAATTGACCAACTCCTCTTTCTGCAAAAGAACTTAGACATTGCTAATTATGAACATTGATCCTCACATACAGTAAGCATTCTGTTGAGCAGTAGTGTCACAGTGTAAAACTTGTACTAAACAGGATTTTATTTGTGTTCATTTTTCAAATGGCAGTGGTCTGATATAAGTAAAGAACTGTTAGCACAGCCCAAATGTTTTAAGTTAAATTAAGCTGAAGTTGTAACATGTTATAATTTAAGTTAATGAAACTGGAGAAGTAATCAAAATGAATCTACATTAAAGTTAAAACTTTGTTTTATGTTTTAGTCTCAAGAGTTGAGATGTATGTGGATATTTATGTTGGAAGTTATTAATTAATGAGTGCTAAAATATTTTATTACCAGAAATTTCAGAGGAACAGATGCCTTGAAGCCACTTTCGAATGAGAACTCTAATGTTTATTTAGTTACAGATTTGAGATGCACTTTTTTATTTTTATGTTTCTAAAGTGAGTACTATTTTTTTATTTTTGTAGTCTCATAGAATTGAGATATACTACTTTATATTTGAAGCTGCCATTGTGTGGGTACTTAATTTTTGCATATACTAATTTGAAATGTTCTCAAATATTTATTTTTGAAGCTACTGATAAATTGGTACTCATATTTACTTTTGTGAACATTAGCTGATTTAAAAAATATATTTAGGTATTGATAAATAAGTTTACATTTTCCTTTGCTCTAATAAATCTGAGACATTCTAATTTTTTATTAAAAATGTTTTTTTTAATTAAATGTTACCTCTTTTGGCAGCATATCATCTCTGTGTATTTAGAATTTTACAATTAGTTGATGAACCTTGTAAAACTGAATTTTCTTAGAAATAACCAGTTTTCTTTAAAGTAATATAACAATTTTTCAAAGCTTTTTCTAACATATAGAGGAATGTAGTTCATCCTGGAATTGGGACCCTTTGTTAGAGTATAGAGTATTGTTTGTGAATCAAGAATCGGTTTGAATCGAAAATCAATTCTGAATTGAAACATCACCCCAAGAATCAGAATCGAATTGAATAGTAAGTTGTTAAAAGATTCACATCCATAGCTGAGACAGCTACCGTCACAGAAAGCAGTTTTAGAAAGTTTACTGCAATAATATTAAAGGATGTTGTTTCTTCTTCCTAGGTTATTCTGGAGGATGGGGAGGAAGAGTAATGGATTAATGAAAGGTTTGGTGAATGATCAATAAAAAGAATTGGCATAATTTTGTCTCTGTTATCAAACTAAAAATGGCCGTAGGGATTAAAGTGGAGCACTCTTTGACCTGGAGAGGGGTAGCGTGTGAAGTGCCTAGACGGTATTTAAAGAAACGGCACCAAAACGAGTTGCTCTCATACGCAACTCAGCGCAAACGTAAAAGAGGACAATAACAAGGAATTCAGACCAAAGCATTGCAGTTCCACTTTATACATAGCATACATAACATTTTACATAGACAACAACTGAGTGATTTAAGTGTGAAAAGGAAGAATTTAAAAGCATGATATGTCCCCTTTACATGTGTATTTATCAGCGTTTCTAAGTGCAAGTGTGTGAAAGGTTGATTTGATTGTTTTTTTTTTTGCTGTTCACTTTCTATTAAATTAGTAACTGATGTTTTGTCATGTCCCAGATGAACACCACAAAGTTGATTTCTCAGTATTTGTACTGAGTACTTGTTTCGCTGGAGTCCACACATTATGAAGTTTTTCTCAGTTAAAAAGTGATTTTCTTCCACTGTCTGTGCTGTCTTTGCATAAGTCCCTCAAAAATCAAATTTAAAAGGGCTTTCTTAGATAGATAATGTTTTACAAACTGGCATTTAATGATCAACTGACTTTGATTGTACTGTGTTATAATTAAGATTAAATTGCATTGTATGCAATTAAATCTGAAAATGAGTATACTTAATGACTGGATGTATAAAAAAAAATCTGTTTTAAACTAAGTTTGGATGGAATTGGTGTCTTTTCATATAGATATGAATTGGCTTCCAAAATGGCTGGAAAAGACATCTGTTGTAATTTGGTACTTACAGTACTCAAAACAAGTTAGGGATATTTGGCATCAGGTGAAATTCCAGGATCAACCTAAAATGCACTATAACCTTTACAGTTTACTTCATGTGACCTACTCTAAACTTTTGGAATGGTGCACATGTCCAACTTTCTAATGTTTTAGTTATTTTTGCACAACTTGCTGTCCTCTAACAAGGAAGTTAACGCAAAATTCACAACAAGTTTCCATGATCCATGAATCAACCCAAAAATGTTCACAGACAGAAGTGGCCACTGAGCTCAGAGTGGTACAGTGTCATCAGCAGGTTGCAACAGTGATACAGAGAAACTGGAAGAGTCAAAGAAAGGCATAGAAGTGAACGTCCTTCGCCCACATCGCACATTGTGAACAGTGCTCTGTGAAACCGGATGATGAATGCCACTCAAGTTTAGGCACTTTTAAGGAAGGTGGGAAAAACCTAAGTGTCATGTCAAAGTTTCATTTCCTGACCCAGATGCAGAAATCACTACAATGGAGGTACATAGCACAAATTACCAGTCCATCAAAGGCCCAATAAAAATGCCCCTTTTCCATTAGTACCTAATCTGCTTGACTCAGGTTAGGTTGACTACACATTTTGGTTTGTTTTCCATTATAATTTGCCATTTCAACATTAGCAGGATCGGCGATAACAAGGTGTACCAACAATCTGGAAAGGTACTACTCTCAGTAGTGCATCCACGTGCAGAACTGCGGTTCCGAAACCTTTTTTTCCAGGTTGTGGGAATAACGCTTCACTTGACGTAAGGGACAGGTTCTCTGCTGGGAACTCTCATGAACACAGGTTGCTCTCTTTAGGCCTCAAGAGGAAAAGCCACACTTATGTATACTTAATCACCCCTTTCTAATGCTAGAGGAGCAGATCATACTTAACTTTGTAGTTGCTTTCAATTTGTGGGTATTCAACCATCAGATCATAGTCACTGTGGATCCAAGTTTGAAGAATGATGCCTTCTCGCCTGCAAGGAGACATTCACGCGCGTTGCTTCATCCTGTCTGGCTCTCGGTTGAGATCCGCGTGGAAGAGAAAGAAAATGGCGCCAACAGAGTGGTTTTGTTTCTGAGTGACGTCACGGGGATCCCAGCTGAGACTCCTCCTCCTTCCTGGGATGCTAGAAGTTGTTAGTGATTTAGAGGTGCAGAGAGGTTCATACCAGCCTTTGATTGTATGCAATTCAGTCCATGTTTCAGATCCATGGCTGGGGCCCAATATTGGCAACAGTAGAGAGACGTTTAAGGAGAGCCTTGAGTTTCCTGAGAGGAACTGAACATAGCCTGGAGAGTGGGAAGACAGGCAGCTACAAAGGAATAGTGTTGAACAATTGATTGTACCAGGTAAGATCTGTCACAAGGAGGAAGTGGCTTGAGAGAGCCAGTGTTCAAATAGGAACCAATTGCATCTTCAACCTGGGAGGCACAGAGGATACAAGGAGCTGGTAGTGCAGAAGTAAGCAAAAGATCACACAAGAGAAATAAACCCATCCACATGGGATGAGAAAAATAATTTGAGGACAAATGAGCAATAACACTAAGAGGCTTGACTCTATCACATATAGTGATTGTCAGACAAAGGCTGGCTGTGAAAAGTTCCTTATATCCTCGGCAGTCTGATGATAGAATTGCAGTAAGGTACGAGAGCTGCAGCTCTCTCCTTACTGTATGGTATGTCTTTAAAACCAAATTAATCAAAAATCTGGACTTCTCTACATCTGTAGAGTGGGCTGGTAGAGATGGCAAAAGTGACATCACATACATTTGTGCTTGAGTGGCCCACAGAGCGTCTAAGAGGTATGAATAAGGCCTTAAAGTCTGGGAACTGGGTTCGTTCCTTCATCACATTAGTTTTATCAACGTGGAACCAAGATACTGCTCCTTAGTTGTGTGTTAGAGGTCATTGTCTTGTGAAAACACCAGTTTCAATAACCTTTCCTCTTCAGCACAAGGCAACCTGGCATCTTGAATTTTTGATGTATTCAGACAGGCCCATGATTCCTGGTATGCAATAGGTAAGCCATAGTTCACAGTGATCACAAGAGGTTATCTGACAAATGTTCTGTGGCTCAAAAGTGAACAGTCTTGCTTTGATTAGTCCATAAAATTTTGTGCCATTTCTCTTTAGATCTGTCAGTGTGTTTTTTATCTAATTTTTAACTCTTTAACACTTGCTGGTTTTTCAACACTTTACTTAGATACCTTGGTTTCACATAGGTGTCTTCTACATTCTTTATTTCACCCTCGGGCTGATTACTGGCGGAGCCTTTGACATTTTGGCTATTCATTGATCCATTCCAAGGGTTATTTTTTGTTTTCTTCCACATCTCTCTGGTTTTGGTTTTCATTTTAATGCATTTGAGATTATTTTAACTAAGCAGCCTATTATTTGCTGCTCTTGCTTAGGTGCATTCTCCTCTCAGCATGTAATTCTCCTTAAATAACCCGTTTGATGTTTGCTTTTCACATAATGACGGACCTCGCGGATGCTTCAGTTACACAGAATCCACATTGCATGTGTGGTAATTGTTCACTTTCTATTACTCCACCATACAGAAAATACAGTAAAAACAGTGATTGATTATTAAATGGTTATTTGAACACAAATGTAACTGTTACCATGTGACTAAAGAAAGCTTGTGACATTTTAAAGCAGCTGATAAGGACACTGGACAGCTAAATGCTACAAATAGAGCAATGAATGAGTCATGCATGTGGTTCATCATTTGTGGCTGGGCACCCACTGCCTTTTTGGGTGTTGATGTGTGTTTTTGGTTTCACCTAACTTATTCATTGAGTGATTCTTTGCCTGTATCTGTAATTAAATCCCTTGTTGGCTGATATTAAAGATGGAGTATTGTGACTGTTTTTGGTATTTATACCTACCATTAATTTATTACTTCATTGTTGTTTAGGTGGTTGTACCAGTGTTTTCAGTAACGTCACCTTTCTTAACACATAACATCCACACACAGATGCCAAGTCTGTGATCCAGATCAGCCATCAGAGTATATGACACGAGGAGGAGATGTTGACTCTCAGTACTCTGACATACATAGAGGAGATGTGACCTTTTTAGAAACAGCCCTGTGTGGAAATTTTTTACACTTTTTCAGAGACACATGCTGTGTAAAATAGCCTGTGATGTTGTTTTTATTGTATTCTCTGTCGATGACCTTTAGGTTTTTGTGGATATTGGATACTGTACCCCAGTAAACAAGTCTTTAATTTATTCCAGATACTACCTGTGCTCTCACAAACATAAATTAAAATCCTCTGCAACATTCCAGTATGCTTGTTCTTCTGGGAGAGCCAGAGATGTGACTGTGGAACTACTGCCATATTTGCTGGGATGAAGTCTGATTATTTGTTCTTGCACCTGTTTGGTAATTTAGTGGCTCCAAAAGAACGCTGCTTGTGCTGAACTCCCGAGTGGCGCAGCTGTGATTGTGCTTTTGTAGTGCTGTATAAAATTGCACCTCTTACCACAAACAAAAGCTCTAGAAGCATGTTTTTATTTTTTATTTTAGTTGGTTGAAACACACATACCTCAGACAAGATGTCACATCTTTGAACTTTTTCTTGTTCGGTACATTCTGATTCTGGGTCCATTTAGGCCACACTGAAAAATTATCCCATGACGTCAAATGACAACAATGATCTTCTTCAGGTAACCTACTAACTGCCTATAACCTTCAACAGCTTTTCACATTGAAAATACTGAACTATGCTTTAAAATGTGAATGTGTGAAAATATTGGGATTTTTTCAGGTTAATGCTCCAATTTTAGCTTAAATGTAATTTTGTTTCCTTGTTGTGGCTTGGTGCTTGATTTCTTACTTACCACTGGCAAACATGAAAACGCTGAGTATGGACATTTTGAATGCCTTTTCATCAAGAAAAGGTGAAGGTGAGTGAAGCCAATCACAAGCGAATCATTCTCACAGTCTTTAATAGATACTTAACAAAAGCTTTGAGAGCACATTTCACCAGCTAAATTAATTATTTCCACTTAATTGCTGCTTGGCTGCCAGCTATGTAATCTCATTAAAGTGGACCCACACAACACAATGACTTGCTTTAATCAGTTGCCCCTATGTCGGAATAACTGCAAAGAATCAAAGCATTTTGTAGTTACTGCTGTGTAGATGTGTGAAAACAAAGCAGCAGTCCAAACTGTTTAAACAATTAAATGACATTAACATTTTCACCATGGCTTACTCTGATATTTTATATTGTCACTTTGCAGCTAAAGACCTGATGAGTATATTAATGGCAGAAGGTGTAGGCAGTGAGTATCTATGACATACGTACATACAAAAAACTATTGAAACATTCCATGTGTTTAATGTCTTTATTAGCAAACATCAAATGTAAGACAAGAGTCAAAATCTGGACAATTTTTCGCAGATCCAGAATTTAAAGGATTTGATCTTTGAACCTCCTTGTTATATTTGCCTTGTGACCCGGTGTGACAAAAACGACATATATAATCACTAAATTGAATTGAAATTGGAAAACACAAAGAAAATTCCCCTGGTATCTGTTTTGATCCCAATGTTTCTTCAGGGCAGTGGACAGAATTGTGAGTAAGCTCCCATGGAAGAGAAACAACCTGACACATGAATTGGATCAAACTGACCAGCTGGGGGTCAAGATTAACCTGGGCCAGAGATGAAGCGATGTTTCATATCAAGGAACAGGCTCTGAAGGCTAAGCCACATATCCACCCACCTCCAATCATTGTCGTTCTGTGTGTCGTTATCCCCATGTTTGCATTGTAGGATAGCTGCCTCATCTTTAGTTATCGTGTGCACCTTAGCAAGTGTTATGGGTTGAACAGAGAGAGGGACCTTCTGCAACCAAACCCTGAGCCTCCAATAAATCCTCAACACAGAGATCTAATTTTGTGGTCAGTTTCGCATTAACAAAAACGGTAGACCTTTTTTTAACTTGACCTCAGATGTGTTGTGAGATACTCAAGATATGACAAGACTCAATATTAAAAGGAAGCTTTTTGATCCAAAGTCATTTTGAGAAGAGATTTTTTTTCTCCTGTTATCCATCCAGACCGACTAATTTCCGGATGCAAGACCTCCAAAATAAAGTAAGCAGAAGCCTGTTATTTATTTGCCCTTTAACACCTAAACTTCAACATGTCCGTCTATTTCAACTGTAGAAAGGACAGAAAATGCAGCTAAACACTATAAGAAAGCCAAAAAAAACCACTACACTAAATGTGACTGACTATTGCAGGGTCTCAAACTCAAATAAGCCGAGGGTCAGTATTGATACTGTCACCTCACTGGAGGGCCACTTCAGTGTCAGCATAGTACAATGATATATATATCAAGGTTTACCAAGATTTTTATAAATAAAAAGGGAAAAACAAGTCATTTTCAAGTCAATCTTTTTAAATAATTATTTTAATATTACTCTAAACAAAAGCATTCCCCCTGAGTCAGTTTGTCCATAATTTCTTGCCAGATATTTGTCAGTGCTTCTGCTCACACAGCTGTGCCGCATTGATTCAGATGGTCCTTACAGTGTAAACTCTCAGTACAGCTTCAAGTTGGGAATTGGAAAGTCTAATCATGTATCAGCTCTTGTCAAAGTTAATTGTTTAGAAGAGATATGTGGTCCCAAAAAGGTACATTACCAGACTGAAAACTCTGGACAACTCTGATAATGATGGAAGCAGCTCTCGCAGGAACTTTCTAGTTAGGTATGTCTTTCCCCGGATCTCCCTGAATTTAGCTTTCAGTTCACTGCTGCACTGCAAGTCAGTCAGTTCCATCTGCAGCATGCTGGGCACAGTCTTCACATCAGCTGATAAGGGGTCTGCAAACAGCTGGAAAAGGTCACAGTGAGTCTTGAAGTCTGCAAACTGTTCATCAAACCCATGCTGCAGATCTTCCATAGCAGACATATGCATCACTTCTGAAAGCTGCACCATCCTTCAACAAAGATCTGCATACAGCAAAACGACTGAGGTCATTTGCAGCCAGCTGAGCTTTCCACAGTCTCAGTTTTATAGAGTAGACTTTCACACTCTGAAAGGCTGTTGTGATGAGCTGATTAGGAGTCTGCAGCTTTAGGTTCAGGATTTTCAGCTGCTGTGTTATGTCTACAAGGAAATCCATCAACTATTTTGCATCACCCAGTTCAGGAACAACCAGAATGCCATCTTCCAAGAATGTCTTCACTTCAGCTCTTAAAGGGGACATCCACATTTTTAACCCTTAAATACATTGTTTTTGTGTACTTGGAGTCTATAGGAGTACAGGAAAGTTAAATTTAGTCTCTCCTGGTGCTGCGTAGATATCTTTATATTATTTTCTCCCGATTTCCTCCATCACACTTACTGTAAACAAAAACATGTAGTGCAACCACAAAAACTTTCCCCTGTCAAATAGGTGACATCTGAACAGTATATAGTTTTGGCATTTGAGTTATGATGTTTTCACCTACATCAGATGTTCTACTTGAAAAAATCTGCTGAGTCAATTCTAATGACTGCTGGCAGCTGAGTACACTACTATTTAGTAGCAGAATTCAGCCTACATGGTTTTACCACATATCGTTTTAACACAGCAAAGCCGTAGGTAAAGCACATTTTGATCCTGTGATGTTTGTGCTCTGCTCTGGTTAATTAGTCTTCCTCCTTCAGCTGCTTTACCTTCTCTCTGCCACAGCTGCTCCTCATTTCACCTGATTAGCTCTCCTGGTTTGCTTGCCTTTTCTCCTGCCCTGCCTCAGTGTACATAAGCTTGTGTCTTCTCAATATTTGCAGCTGGATACTTCCTTCGCTCTCAGTCATTCTTCTTGTCTCTCTCTTGGATTACTATTCCATGCCCGGTCCTGTTCCTGTGCTCCTCGTCTGCTCTCCTCATGTATGACCAGTTTTGACCAAGATCTCAGCCTCACTTCTGTTCAGCTCTGCATTTGAGTCCTTATTTACCCAGTCATGACAGCACAAGGTTATGAAACATTCTTTGTAAAACAAATAAACTGAACGGGTTCGAGATGGTTCTGTTCTGTTGCCAAAACTCTTCTTCAATAATATAATTAAAGCTCCCAATATCTGATCAAACATGATGTTTCTTATTTAATTCAGAACCACAGCAACAGCCTCCGTCAGACTTTATTTAATCTCTCACTGGTTCTTCAGCTCTCTGTTTACAAAGTACCAAAGTAAAGCTAAACAAAAAGCATCTGGAAATAATGGTTTCTTCCTAGTGACTTTCAGAACACAGACATATCTTATATTTCATCCAAATGAATTGTAAATGGAGACTGATGTACAGTAGTACTGCCATGCTGCCTTCAATAGCCCATAACTCTCATTCTGAGGTCTATGGCATCTTGTGAGAAATACTACCGGACAGCTGAGAGGCTGGGCTTTCAGATCATCTTTAAAGCCATACTGTGTTGTAATACTGCTGATATGTGAAAATAAAGGCAAGTACATTTTGATTTTGACATGCCAAAGCACCACTAGTCTAGAGCAAGAAGAAATGTAATAACACCGTCCCTCATCACTTGTAAACCCCATTGGATTTTTTTGTCTTTTTTAATCTAGTCACTTCACACCTGTTGCCAAATTTTTCTAAAGCAGCAGGTTCAAAGAGCTACCAGTCAGTCTGGAGTCACAGGTTGAAGACCACTTGTGTAAACTATCTTTTGATCCAAATTTTTAAACTGCAGTTAAGATACTGACTGCGTATGACCTCTCAAAGAATGCAATCTGTATTATTCCTTTGTCATGCAAAAAAACTCATAATGTCCAGTATATGCAAAGCAAATGTAGTTAATGTTCTATCTGAATTATTGCTTCTCAAACTGTTTTACATCACCTACATAACTACAAAGGTTTTCAAATACCATCCCCTTTACAGGCTTTTTAAAACAGAAGTATAACAGGATTTTTTCCAGTCTGCTATGCTGTGTCATAAGAAAAAAAATAGACGCCTCTTATCCATTGGCATTGCATTCCATTTTTACTTAAAAATGAACACTTCAGTGTTTGAAGTCGGAAAATTCAACAGAAAGTGAGAAATATTTTTACCAGAATTCAAACTTCACGGCACCTAACGCAGCCTCTAAATCCAATATGGCCACATTGCATTTTTTTAAACTGGGTTAGAGCCACATTAGGTATCAGGGAGACGAGCAAAAACCCCATGGCAACTCTGAGCTCCAGCATTCCTCTGTGGAGAGAGGAGAACCTTTCAGAAGGAAGGCAGCATCATGCTATGGGGATGTTTTTCATCAGCAGGAACTGGCAGACCAGTCAGGATAGATGGAAAGATTAATTTAGCAATGTACAAAGAAATCCTGGATGAAAAACTTTTCCAGAGAGCTCTAGATATCAGACTGGGGCAACGGTTCATTTTTCAGCAGGACAACGACCCAAAGAACACATCCAAGATCTCAAACGAGTGACTCCAGAACCAGATTGTGAATGTCCTGGAGTGGCCAAGCTAGAATCTTCTCTTGAGAGATCTGAAAATGGCTGTGCACAGACTTCTACCATCAAACCTGGTGGAGCTTGAGATGTACTGAATGGGCATAACTGTTTAAAGATAGGTGTGTTCAGCTTGTGGCATCATAATCAAGAAGACCTGAGGCTGTAATGAGGCTGCCAAAGATGGATCAGCAAAGTATTAAGCAAAGGGTGTGAATAATGTAATTGTGATTTATTTGCTTTCTATTTTTAGAACAACTGCAACCATCTCAAACAAACCCTAACCCTTTCACATTGTCATAATGGGTTATTGTGTCTATATGTTTCAGGAAAGAGAATAATTTGATACAATTTGGAAAAAGGCTGTAACAAATGTAACTAAATATATAAATGTATATGTAAATGTATATATAAATATATAAATAACTAAATGTGGGAAATGTGAATACTTTGTGGATGCACTGTATATATTATAATAAAACATTTGTACATTTAAAGTATTGACTTACATGAAAATACTATATTCTGGGAAGTGCATCACAGAACTCTGTTCTGCCACAAAAATAAAAAACCCAACAATAACTTCTCTTGAAATACAAACCATTCCTTGTGGAGCTACAGTAATTAATTTTTAACATCCGACAACCCAGATTGTTCTCTCGATTTTCTCAAAAGCGATGAAGTTTGCATTACAAAAACAAAACTTCTGAGTCAATCTCAGTATATTCATCCTTGTTGACTTGACTGATTTCAACTTCCCAAAATAACCTGAGTGACAATAAATACTTTCAAAAAGTACATCCGATCTGTCTATCAAACACAGAAATATGGATTCTTCCGGAAAATGCTGGGATCTTTTCACCATTTTCCCGTTTCAGAATTCACAAGTTTTGGCTAACAGCATTTAATCAAAAAATGGAATGGGCTCTTTCCTAGAGCAGACACACACATGCAGCTTTTCAGCTGCTTCACCCACAGAAAAAGAGCCCATGTGCAAACTTGTTCATATGTACGCACACTGGACACAAAGACTTACTTCCATAGACAGTCAAGAGAACAATAGATGCAGAGAGGACACCTGCTTGTCTAACACACTCCTCCCTCCTTCTCCTCCTCCTCTTTGTCCCGCTCTCCATCTCATCTATTAAGATTCAGTTCAGTGCTGGGCTCGTCTCTGTGAGTAGTTTAGCCATGCACGTCAAGGTGAAATCCCGTGAATGATAATGAACTGGCCAAAGTATGTGTGTGAGAGTTTTTGTGTGTGAATGGACAGAGAAGAGGAGGTGGCATGCTTGTTGAATCACTACTTCTATCTGCAGCATCCCATCCATCCATCCATCCAGTCCTCCTCCTTTGCTTCACCACCTCCTCCTCGTTGGTGGTGTGTCGGCTGGAGGGACAGCCCCCATACTCTGACACACTCACACACGTAGACACACACCTCCGCGATGTGTCACTACCCATTCCACCTGCCTCTTCCTATCATTCCCCGCTCATTGCTCTATCTACCCACACTTGCTACTTCCCTCCCTCGATTTTTGCCCTTATTAATTTCCCTGGTCCGCTCTTAGTCCTTCCTTTCACTCCTCCATGTCCTCCATCCCCCCTATGCCTGTGTCACCACTGCCGTGAAAAAAGAAGAAACATGCTCCAGTCGACAAGTGAAAAACGAAAGAGAAAACAAAGCCAAAGAGGAGAAGACAGTAAAATCTGGAGCGTGTGTGTAGCACAGCGATGCCTTCGACCGCAACGAGCCAGAGTCTTCTTTGATGGAATATCCCGGACGGCGGAGGGCAGAAGGAGGGAGAAGATTAAAGGACTGCCAGTGATTGCCTCAAGAGGGTACGAAGACTCAAAATGAAAGAAAAAAATATTTGACATTCTCTTACCAGTCGTTTCTCTTACAACTTTGACTCTTCTGTCCCATTCGGCATTTTTAATTCGGGTTTTCATCTCCCTGTTTGCAGCTGCCTCTCTATGTCTCTGCTGAGTTGTGTCCACAGGCTCTGTTCGAGACTTTGACTAATTGTGAAGCCATTTCCAGGACTCGGGCGAAGACGAGCCTTTTTTTTTCCACTATGCTGTTTTTCATTCTAATTAATTCCCCCTTGTGCATACCCTCAAAGAATCCCTCTGTCTTTCACTTTCTGTAAGTCTAACTAATTCTCCTTTCTAGCAGTTTTTTCCCAGCTCACCCCATCTGTCTGCCTTTGAGAGGCAAAGAATTTGACGTGGAGCTTGGCTTTTCTCTGCTGAAGCCAGAGGATGGAAGCTGCACAAAAGCACAATTACACACTTGCACACCTGGAGCACAATATGTTTGCATTGGTCCGGTTATGTATTTGCCTCAATGTTAGAGTTAAACTTTAACCCAATCTTCTGATTGGGTTAAAACAAAAGCCTTGATTCAATTGCCTTAGCGTTTTTGTAGAGCCAACAGTTGATTTTGCAGGACTTTCCCAAGTTCTGCGTAGTTTAAATATCATTGTGTTGTTTTGTGGGCTGAGAGGTGCGTTTAACCTTGTAACCATATTTATGGTGCTGGTCTTTTTCCTCTTTTTCCTATATTTCATACTTTTGCAGTTTTGGTTGTTTCAGACATGACTTTTTCCAAATACAAAAAGGAACATAACATTGAGATGTTCAATTATTTGAAACCTGATCATTTAAAAATATTTTTTTTATAATCTGCTCATACTCTTTGTAATGAAATGTGCTTATGTGACACAAATAATTGTTACTTATCAGCAAGGTAAATTATTTTAGTTTGATCTGAGGTCATGATCTCTTATATTCCATAAGAGTAGATGAATCCAAGCGGGACGGTAATCACAATCAGTGAAAAATAAAGAATTTGAATGTTTATGAATATTTATCTAATTAATTGATTAAAAAATGGCTAACTACGCACACCAATAAACTGAAATGCAATGCCTAGATACATGGGTACAAATGGTTTGCTTATAGGTATGAAATAAAAATACGTTTGGATGTAATGTCAATATGTGAGTTCTGATTGGAAGCCCTATATTGTAAATACATAAAATATTGTAATTAAAGGTTATAGATACATTTATAGCTGGTCTTGGTCCAGGAAGTACCAATTTTTTTAAAGTTTTAAGAAAAGATGTTCACTTCTGCTCGGCATTTTACTTTGTTCAAGATATTTATAATTTTGCGATTCACTTATTTGACTTGTAAGTATTTATTAATGTGGGTTTCTCCATCCAGAAAAGGTAGAACTCATATTTATGATTTCAAATGAACAGACTTGTTGAGGCGAGGATGAGGAAAATGGAGAGGAGGTGTTTAAGTGGGAAGATCTGTGATGTGTTGTCATGCTGGCCACATACGGGCCCATTGGAGGAGATTAAAACACATGGATAGGCGCTCCGAAGGAAAACAAGGCTTTTCACACCTCACTTTCTGCTCGGAGGCAGGACGCCAAGTCTCCGGGGACAATCAGAGATCCAAACTCACAAAAAATAAAACAATCCAATATTCTGCTTTAGAAATTTTACATACAGGGTGGCAAAATTGCAACTCCAACTGCAGATTCCTGGTTTGTAAGCCAGTTGTTCAGCCACTGCGTTCCTCTTTTTATAATCTCATGCAGTATTACGTTATTCACAGTCTTTCTTTCTCTCCATTCTCTCCTTCCAGCCCAACCATACATCTCCCTCCTCCCCCTCCTTCTTCCCGTGCTCCATCTCCTAACGCACAGCTCTATCCAGTCCAGCCTCATTGTCCCCACACATTCACACACCTCGCTGTGGAACGTGCACGTGTGTGGGCACTTGTCACAAGTGCAAGTGTGAGTGTGAGGATTCAGCCAGTCCTACCAACGCAGCAGCGTCTCGCACTGTGAGGTGAGTGTTTGTCATCCTCTTATTTTGTAGAACTTTTCTCTTTTAGTCTGTCCTGTTGTCTGTGAGTTTGTGTGTAGAGCTAGTGACAGTGGTGTAACGAGTGTGTTTGAGTGTTTGCATTAACAGGGGTCAAAGACACTGGTGGTGATATTTGAATGCCTGCAGGATTTGATATGGAGTTGAGATTGTGCTAGTGTAATTTTCGTGTGTGTTTGTGTGTTAGGGGTTATGTTGATCCGCGTTTCTGCCAAAGGGTGAGCTTGGCTCAGTCAGTACGTGCTCTGGTTAAGAATTACTGACCACAGCTTGAATCTTTTCCCCACCAGATCACGCTACTCCAAGCCTGCAAAGCCTCCTTTACATTTTTCCCACTTTTGCATCTCTTTATTCTTTTTCCAATCCCTGTCCGTGGCTGACGCTAACTAGTTTCACTTCAGGGACTTAATTTGAATTCCAGTTTGCAGGCAACCGTATTGCTAACTCAGTGTGCTAATTATAAATTTTCACGGAAATAATTTATTCATTGAATTATTTCTTTTTCTTTCTTTCACCGTATCTTTGTTGCTCTCTTTTTTAGTTCCCCACGCATGTACATACAGTCCATGGCAGATTTGAAAATTTCCCGGCGGGGTTGGAGGGTGAACAGAAATAGATCTAATTCTAAATCAGGACGGAGCGCTCGGCTCAGGCAGCCTTGCTATCCTCCCTCCCTCTTGCTACTGCCAGCAGCTACTACACTTGTGCTCAAAATGTAGAAAAAAAGTTAAAAGTTTATACAGCGGAATTAAATGCGAGGTAGAAGAACGAATCAGCGAAGCTCCCCAAATCCCGCACACATGAATTCCATTCTATCATGAAATGTGCGAATTAATGCAGCCGGAGGACGAAAGGACATCCTAAATGATCAAAATGAATTACAAAGACCACCAACTGTTAGACAAAAATGCCAATAAACATGGGATGAGTTGAAATGAAGCAAAACTGATAAATTCCTTTTCAAAAGTAAACTTTGTAAAGATTTTGGGCGATTTAAGCTGTATAGATTTGTCCGTTTCGCCTCCTGGCTGTTGTACCAGCTGACTGCAGACGGATTAAGACTCTCAGGCTGGAGTTAAGATACGGATCTGAAGCTGATGAGTTTCCAACTGCCTGTCTGTCTGCCCACCCCTCTGTCTACCTGCCATATGTATATGACAGGCCTGATCCCTGAGCAGTGATAGGATAGGTCACAGCCCACCAGCTGCCTCCGGCGGTCCATGAGAGAGAGAGCTGGAGCGATGAGAAGACAGTGATGTGGTAAAGGGGAAAAAAAGGAAGACTGATCGGGGGAGAGCCAGGTTGAAGCAGTGTGTGTGTGTTCATATGTCAAACTCTACATTTGTGGCAAGAAGGTGAGAGATAAGTGGGATGGGGGTGGAGGGGTAGAATAAGATGTGCTGAAGGATAGATAAGCAGCACCTGGCTTTAGACAGATAACAAAAGACAAAAATGAACAAAGAGAGAGAAAGAGAAAAGAAGAGGGAGTGATGAAACCCCCAGTTCCTACCTACCCAGGACTGATGTCATATTAAGACCGACTCATCTTCTACCCCCTTTTACACTCAGTACTTACTGTTTTTCTTTCCTTTTTGCTTGACAATGAACTGACAGCAAAGAACAAAAGAAGATCTAATATATGCAAACCCTCCTCTCCCTGCAGTCAGCAGCAATGAGGATGCAGCAAAAACATTAGCCTGAGGAAAGTGTAACATACCAGTTGATTGTGTTTATTGCACCATGACCAAAAACACGAAATAACAGCTAGTAAACAGAGTAGATGCACCAGAAAAGAAGTTTCAAGTGAGAACTGCTTGGACTGAAATTCACATTGTACCAGATACAGCCCTTCACGAGTTGAGCCATTTCAAAATTAAATATTTTTTTCTTATGATACATTGAGTGAAAGCTTGAATATCAACTCAAGGCATTCAGCTGTATTAAAGTGCTTGTGTTTGACTTTGCTAAACTTACTTTTTACATTTCCTTTTTTCTTCACCTTACAACAAATAGTTTCCTTGAGCAAACCTGAAAGAGCAGATATATCTACATCTAGTGGTAGACATGTATATTGCAACTAGCTGAATACCAATGATCGCAAGTTGCTGTTATGCCACGTTTGATCGGAATCAGAAGTCAGAACTCATATCCGTGTTGCCTGTTTTCTGGTTGCACGTTGGAAAACCAGTGGGATTTGCTAATTGTTGTGGAGCGAGATATTAATAGCAATAAAAGACACCACAAATGTATTTCTCTACATTTTATGCATGTAAACACTAAAGGTACATTATACAAGGTAGATACTAACAGCACCATATGTGTCTCTAGTTTAATATTTTACGGAGCAACAGTAGCGCTCATAAAAAGTTTATTCCTGCAATTTTCTTTTCATGTTTTAATAAGTAGGTAGGCATAGACCAGTTACTCGTCCAAAGATATACAAAGGTTTCAAAATGTTGTGGTTTCAAAAGCTCTAATATTTTTCATCGTACCATTTCTATTGTCTTTTAATGAGATGCCAGAAAACATGTTGGAGCGTTTCATACAGTTGTATGAAGCATGGAGTAGCATTGCGCAACCCCACCCCCACCTGTTGCTGTATACTGCCAGTCACTCCAACTCTTTACCCTCGGTCAAGAAAGACAAAAGGTGCTGTTTGGAGGCATTTTAACTCCTTTCTTCATATATTTACTTGCAATTATGTAAAAAAAGTACTTATTTGTGTTTTTACTGTGAAGCCCAAAGGTATTCATACCCCTGGCAGATTTAGGCTTAGGGTGATGGTAAAGAGGCCTTCTAACATCAAAAACGAAGATTCCATCAGCAAATATTATCAGCAAAATACCGCTGGAACTTCCAAAAAGCTGTTCAGCAGTTATAAGACGGATTTGATTGCTGTAATACTAATACATATTTTACATTGATTTTTTGACATGCTATTTTTAATAAAATGTAAATACAAACTGAAAAATTAAAGCTGCAGCTGCAAGCAGCATTGGGAGCACCTCACAGTTTCACGTCGCTCTGCCTGTGTTGCGACCATGGAAGTCTCGCATCATTACCTTCACGCCACCAGCAAATCCGTCGCTCAAACGTTGCCACTAGGTGGTACTGTGAGCAAGAATTCCCAATACCTTTGGTCTTGCTGAGTTCTGCTCTGATGAAGCAGTTCTGAAGACTTCCTGTAGCGTTTTGAAAATTTCATTTGAAATTGTTATGTTATTAGAAAAAGTTTGAAACTTCTACAAAGTGTCAATGAGGGCCACTCAACAGAGAAACCGGTGACTTTGTTTTCAGTAGGCGGGGCTAAAGTGACCATACCAGCATGTCGAACAGTTGTCCACGATGAAGCACACAAAATTTGGGGCTGATCCGATGATGCATCCGTGATATAGCCATTGGAAATATTGTAGGGGCACAATTGAGTTAAATTCCAATGTAATACAACTGAGGTGTTTGGTGGTTGGCAAAGATTATTCATATCCACTGATTTAGAGCCGACCGTATGCAATGCTTGAGTGCTTGAAGCTTGTATGTATGAGCGTTTAAAAGGAGGACATCTAACAGTGAAACATGTCACTTCCTGTTCTAAGTGGGTGGGGTTAAAATTATGTCAGTAAATGAGAATGTGAAGATGTGGAGTGCTGGTCTGAGATGACACAAAGAAAGTCTGGTAAAGCTTTGACCTTGTTTGTGGAAATTATTACACATTCATCTGTTATGGTGAGAAGTCAGATGTTGAGGCTTCTCCAAGCTCTCATGCTTTGATGCAGCAAAGGCCTAATCCTATCTTCTATTTGTCTCCAAGAGACTTTTTTTTTGTTCCGGAGAAGTTACGTATGTGTACCCAATTTCGTAATCCTTGGTCAAAGCATGGCTTGAGGCTGATTTTTTAAAATGTTCTAGGGGTGGTGTGGAGGAATTAGGACACAAAAACCAAATGTTTCACTGGATATCTTTTGGGTCCCAGACTAAGATGGATCATTTTGAATTTGGTGCAAATCATGTTATGTATATTGAAATTAAAGCCAAACATATGGCCACAGCGTGACGTCTCACTTTGCCATGCCGCCATACCCTCAACCTCCAGCAAAAACTCTCAGTGTTAGAAACAAATACAGGTCCTTCTCAAAATATTAATTTTAATATTAATATTAAAATTTAACATTCATATATTTTAGATTCATTGCACACTAACTGAAATATTTCAGGTCTTTTATTGTCTTAATACGGATGATTTTGGCATACAGCTCATGAAAACCCAAAATTCCTATCTCACAAAATTAGCATATCATTAAAAGGGTCTCTAAACGAGCTATGAACCTAATCATCTGAATCAACGAGTTAACTCTAAACACCTGCAAAAGATTCCTGAGGCCTTTAAAACTCCCAGCCTGGTTCATCAGTCAAAACCCCAATCATGGGTAAGACTGCCGACCTGACTGCTGTCCAGAAGGCCACTATTGACACCCTCATGCAAGAGGGTAAGACACAGAAAGAAATTTCTGAACGAATAGGCTGTTCCCAGAGTGCTGTATCAAGGCACCTCAGTGGGAAGTCTGTGGGAAGGAAAAAGTGTGGCAGAAAACGCTGCACAACGAGAAGAGGTGACCGGACCCTGAGGAAGATTGTGGAGAAGGGCCGATTCCAGACCTTGGGGGACCTGCGGAAGCAGTGGACTGAGTCTGGAGTAGAAACATCCAGAGCCACCGTGCACAGGCGTGTGCAGGAAATGGGCTACAGGTGCCGCATTCCCCAGGTCAAGCCACTTTTGAACCAGAAACAGCGGCAGAAGCGCCTGACCTGGGCTACAGAGAAGCAGCACTGGACTGTTGCTCAGTGGTCCAAAGTACTTTTTTTGGATGAAAGCAAATTCTGCATGTCATTTGGAAATCAAGGTGCCAGAGTCTGGAGGAAGACTGGGGAGAAGGAAATGCCAAAATGCCAGAAGTCCAGTGTCAAGTACCCACAGTCAGTGATGGTCTGGGGTGCCGTGTCAGCTGCTGGTGTTGGTCCACTGTGTTTTATCAAGGGCAGGGTCAATGCAGCTAGCTATCAGGAGATTTTGGAGCACTTCATGCTTCCATCTGCTGAAAAGCTTTATGGAGATGAAGATTTCATTTTTCAGCACGACCTGGCACCTGCTCACAGTGCCAAAACCACTGGTAAATGGCTTACTGACCATGGTATCACTGTGCTCAATTGGCCTGCCAACTCTCCTGACCTGAACCCCATAGAGAATCTGTGGGATATTGTGAAGAGAACGTTGAGAGACTCAAGACCCAACACTCTGGATGAGCTAAAGGCCGCTATCGAAGCATCCTGGGCCTCCATAAGACCTCAGCAGTGCCACAGGCTGATTGCCTCCATGCCACGCCGCATGGAAGCAGTCATTTCTGCAAAAGGATTCCCGACCACGTATTGAGTGCATAACTGTACATGATTATTTAAAGGTTGACGTTTTTTGTATTAAAAACACTTTTCTTTTATTGGTCGGATGAAATATGCTAATTTTGTGAGATAGGAATTTTGGGTTTTCATGAGCTGTATGCCAAAATCATCCGTATTAAGACAATAAAAGACCTGAAATATTTCAGTTAGTGTGCAATGAATCTAAAATATATGAATGTTAAATTTTCATCATGACATTATGGAAAATAATGAACTTTATCACAATATGCTAATATTTTGAGAAGGACCTGTACTTTCAAGTTTATCAGGTTAGAAAGGTGAGTGAGTGACCTTTCCAAGTGAAAAATGCAGCTTGCTATTCTCAGGGGGCATGGCTTTGATGATGTCATAATTTGAACACATTGGATCCTTTGTCAGAGCAGGACGGGGAGGGGGCATGTTTAGGAGTCTTCCTTGGAGGGTTATCGTAAGAGGAAGGTGGAATTAATTTTCTTTATTCAATAAGCCTCCGGTCACTAGGTGGCAGCAGTGCTCAAACAAATCAACTGTACAAATCTGTACCAGTGGAAGAAGTGCACAGCACCAGTGTAAACAGAGCTGATGAAGGAGAGATGGAATAGTTTGTCATCAGAGTAAAAAGAAAAACAGAGGAATTGTCGGTGGCAAGATATGGGGGAAGAAAGACCTGTTTGTGTCAAAAAACTCTGGTAGGGGATAGCATGAAACCAAACAAATTAAGGCAGCACCTGGAGGCATTACACCCCAGTTATACCAGTAAGTCATTGGACTTCTTTCATCAAAAACTTGAGTATATTTTTTTAATCTGTTTTAACAATGAAGTGAATTTAGGCAGAACGCTGGTACCAGCTACTCATACAGTGGTTTATGTATAAAGAAAAATGCATATTATCAAGTTCTCAATTTAGGGGGGGACATTAAAAGAATTCTGCTCCCTGGTTGGGTATGATAGAAAATAATTGAGAACCACTTCCTTAGCGATGAATCATACCAAATGTGGTGTGATTCAGCCTTGCTATGTAAAAATTACAGTGTTTAAAATTTTTTGTCGAGAAGGCAAATTGTGAGGCCTTACCCTGCCCCTTGAGCATGCTCAAAAACTCATGATTTTGATCACTTTTAATCCCCCATGCCTTAACTACATATTGACCAAATATGAAGCCGAAAGCTCAAAATCCCTAGGAGGAGTTTGTTAAAGTTCGACGTGTGTGAAATGTCAAAATCACTCAGAAATTACCCTTTGACAAAAATGGCTGACTTCCTGTTGGTTTTAGGGCATACCTCCAAGAGACTTTTTATTATGATTGAAGGGATCTAACTATGTACTAAATTTCAAATCTCTATGAGTACTGCGTTTATGGGGCTATGTAGCGCTGTTTGGCCACTCCCATTTTCAATTCCATTAAAACACAAACATTCCACGCAGGGAACAGTTTTCAGTGATGTTTGGTGAGTTTTTAAGATGTTAACGCCTCGAAAAGCCACTTCATTTGTCAGGAGAATAATAAACGGAGCAGTTCCAGCACAGCGTTTTCGCTGCTCGGGCCTAATTATCTCTCTTAAAAGTGACACTCCTTTTACACTGTTTTTTTTTTTTTTTCTCTTGTGAGAAACAAACTTTTTGGTTGAATAAAATGTTTTAAATCTAAATCTGCCAAGTGTATGAATAATTGTGGGCCAAGCTGTGCAATTGCCACCTTGGCTATGTCACCATTACAGGCAATAATTGTCTACGAGCCCTTAAGTCTATTTTTACTCAAGATTACAACTTTTTACCGACTATCAAGTAAATATTAGATGTTTTTGTAACATTCTCTATTCTGCCTTAGGCTTTAATATCTTCTACAGTTCCCAGTAGCATATGTTTTGTTGCTTCCCTGGAAAATACAGTTTTCTTGGACAAACAGAAAGGAGAGAATAAACACAAGCTGATTTCATTCATTTGTTGGATCTTACTAAAGAACAAATTTAGTCCAAACCATTTTTACATTTTATTAATTGATTAACCATAATTGTCATAAGTAAATCTAACCTTTACAGTAGAGCAGATGAGAGCTCCAAAGCGTTTTTCTTTAATATTTTATTTTAATATTAGTGGCATTTGTTTACAGGAAACAGGCAGAGAAAATGGGGGGAAAACATTCAGGGTTGCCTGATGAATACCTACATGCAGTTTGTCCATTCTCCCCCGGTCTTGTTTTTGGTTGAGAGTATGTGAAGACCCATCAGCATGCCTAGGTGTTTAGACCCACAAAATATCAAAATATTATATCTTTGTCATCTTTGCAAGGATCATATTCCATTTTTTTAAACATGCCTGTGTGCAGGTATCAGGATACAGTATTTACAACATTATTACTGTAAAAGTCAATAGGCGGATTTATGTTCTGGTTACCAAACTGCAAAGGTAATCAGGTTTAAGCAGAACTTCAACCTGATAAACTGATGAACAATGGGATTATATTGTACGTAGATGTACAGGATTCTTTGGCTTGTCAGTTTGTCCACCCTCCCTTTAATCTCGCAACTAGATAATTGATGGTTTCTCAGTAAGACACATATTGCAGGGTCTCACACACACACATACAGGTCCTTCTCAAAATATTAGCATATTGTGATAAAGTTCATTATTTTCCATAAGGTCATGATGAAAATTTAACATTCATATATTTTAGATTCATTGCACACTAACTGAAATATTTCAGGTATTTTATTGTCTTAATACAGATGATTTTGGCATACAGCTCATGAAAACCCAAAATTCCTATCTCACAAAATTAGCATATCATTAAAAGGGTCTCTAAACGAGCTATGAACCTAATCATCTGAATCAACGAGTTAACTCTAAACACCTGCAAAAGATTCCTGAGGCCTTTAAAACTCCCAGCCTGGTTCATCACTCAAAACCCCAATCATGGGTAAGACTGCCGACCTGACTGCTGTCCAGAAGGCCACTATTGACACCCTCAAGCAAGAGGGTAAGACACAGAAAGAAATTTCTGAACGAATAGGCTGTTCCCAGAGTGCTGTATCAAGGCACCTCAGTGGGAAGTCTGTGGGAAGGAAAAAGTGTGGCAGAAAACGCTGCACAACGAGAAGAGGTGACCGGACCCTGAGGAAGATTGTGGAGAAGGGCCGATTCCAGACCTTGGGGGACCTGCGGAAGCAGTGGACTGAGTCTGGAGTAGAAACATCCAGAGCCACCGTGCACAGGCGTGTGCAGAAAATGGGCTACAGGTGCCGCATTCCCCAGGTCAAGCCACTTTTGAACCAGAAACAGCGGCAGAAGCGCCTGACCTGGGCTACAGAGAAGCAGCACTGGACTGTTGCTCAGTGGTCCAAAGTACTTTTTTCGGATGAAAGCAAATTCTGCATGTCATTCGGAAATCAAGGTGCCAGAGTCTGGAGGAAGACTGGGGAGAAGGAAATGCCGAAATGCCAGAAGTCCAGTGTCAAGTACCCACAATCAGTGATGGTCTGGGGTGCCGTGTCAGCTGCTGGTGTTGGTCCACTGTGTTTTATCAAGGGCAGGGTCAATGCAGCTAGCTATCAGGAGATTTTGGAGCACTTCATGCTTCCATCTGCTGAAAAGCTTTATGGAGATGAAGATTTCATTTTTCACCATGACCTGGCACCAGCTCACAGTGCCAAAACCACTGGTAAATGGTTTACTGACCATGGTATCACTGTGCTCAATTGGCCTGCCAACTCTCCTGACCTGAACCCCATAGAGAATCTGTGGGATATTGTGAAGAGAACGTTGAGACACTCAAGACCCAACACTCTGGATGAGCTAAAGACCGCTATCGAAGCATCCTGGGCCTCCATAAGACCTCAGCAGTGCCACAGGCTGATTGCCTCCATGCCACGCCGCATTGAAGCAGTCATTACTGCCAAAGGATTCCCGACCAAGTATTGAGTGCATAACTGTACATGATTATTTGAAGGTTGACGTTTTTTGTATTAAAAACACTTTTCTTTTATTGGTCGGATGAAATATGCTAATTTTGTGAGATAGGAATTTTGGGTTTTCATGAGCTGTATGCCAAAATCATCCATATTAAGACAATAAAAGACCTGAAATATTTCAGTTAGTGTGCAAGGAATCTAAAATATATGAATGTTAAATTTTCATCATGACATTATGGAAAATAATGAACTTTATCACAATATGCTAATATTTTGAGAAGGACCTGTACATACACAGCCGTCCTACTTGACTGACTGATGATTTTAGCTGTGCTAATTAAAGAAGCATCAGCGGTGAGTGAATATAACATGCATCAATCCCTCTCCCAATTGTTTTGACCCCTCCATTCAACACTGCAGTTGTTTGTTTCGTTTTATTTTTTCTCATCTATTGGAATTTTTTGTTTTATTTCATCATTCATCCCCCATCCTATTCTCCTTTATCTTTATATTCTTCTTTCTTCAGGCTCCCCTCCTATTTTTGTGCTCATATCCGCTTCTCCTGTTTTTTTTTTTCCATCTACCCCCATTTCCTAATTTATCACTGCCTCTGTTCTTACACATCACCTCCTCCCCTCTGATTCCATCCTCTTGCTTCTTATGTTCAGTATTCCCTGGAGAAGAAACAATGTTCTCAGCAAGGCTGATTTAGATAGAGCTTCAGTAGCTTCATGTGCACGTCTATGCGCACATGGAGACATTTTGAAACGCAATTTATCTAGCACACACGCACTGCAGGTGCTGCATCAAGATAAATGAGCTGTCATTAGCCAATCAGGTCAGCCGGTGGGAGGGCGATGGAATACCAAGGAGCAAGATCAGCCAGTGGAGGTCAATCCATTGACAGGGAGGATGTTTTTGTATTTCTGTGAGTCTGTTTCTATGTTACCTTGTGCTGATGCACACTGTGATATTGAGAGGGAGGATTCCCTGATTAGATCTGAGCTCCAACAAAGTTTTCTTCTCCTCCTCCTCACAGCCCAAGCTTCCCCCTCTCTTCCTTCCGCCATTGCTGCTTCTTCTCTTTTTTTCCCCACCAGCACTCCTATGGGAAGTGCAGGAGTGCTGCAGATTGTTGCTGCTGCGATTTGATGGCCTAATTGGTGTCTCCGGCCTGTTGTTTTTATCTCCTCATCAGCAGCTCATCAAAGTTAAAAGAGATGTTTAGCATTTGCCTTTGACTTTCTGCAGGATAGAACAGTAGACTTCATCATTTGTGTTCTCTTTGCATCATCTCAGGAGAAAAGGCTAAATAAAGTAGTACAGAACAAAGTTAAACTGGCACAGGTTTGTATAACAGCTCTGTTATCAAAGGCTATACACATATTTGTGTATTGTTAGACAGACAGACAGACAGACAGACAGACAGACAGACAGACAGACAGACAGACAGACAGACAGACAGACAGACAGACAGACAGACAGACAGACAGACAGTAGATAGATAGATAGATAGATAGATAGATAGATAGATAGATAGATAGATAGATAGATAGATAGATAGACAGACAGACAGATAGATAGATAGATAGATAGATAGATAGATAGATAGATAGATAGATAGATAGATAGATAGATAGATAGATAGATAGATAGATAGATAGATAGATAGATAGATAGATAGATAGATAGATAGATAGATAGATAGATAGATAGATAGATAGATAGATAGATAGATAGATAGATAGATAGATAGATAGATAGATAGATAACCACCCACACATGCACTAACATAAAAGAACATTTGTTCACAAATCATGGTTTAGGTCACAGGGACTTATTTTTTAACACACGGAAAATACATGTCTCCTCTATGGAGAAATTAGTCACATGCATTTCTAAGGAGTGATTTTGACCCATTCTTTCACACAAGATGTCTTCATATCTTTAAGGTTCTAGCGGACATATGTATTCTGATCTTCAGTTATTTCCATCGCTTTTCAATTGGATGAAAGTCAGGTGTTTGACTGGGCAGTTTCACTTTCTTCCTCTAAAACTGATTAAGACTTTCCTTTGCTGTGTCTCTCTATTGTCTTGCTTGGAAATCTGCATTCATTTCAGCCCCAGAAGCTTGGCATTGATGTTCTAGTACATTCCTCCATTCATCTTTCCTGCAGTTACATGAAGCCTTCCAGTACCATATGCTGCAAGACAGTTTGTAATGTTCCCACCTGCAAAATTCCTTGTTGGTATGTTTTTTTCAGGGTGATCTGCAGAACCACTCTTCTTCCAAACATGGTGTGCAATGAAATAGTTCTGTTTTAGACTCATCTGACCATACTATATTCTCCTAGTACTTCAGTGGCTTGTCTTCTGCAGCACACCTTGTACAAACTTCAACGAGTCTTGCACCGGGAGTGTTTCTAGAGGCAATTGCAATTGAGTGTGTCATTGTAACATCTGCCTTTTTACTAGTGCTCCTTGGTTCTCGGCCTACTTAGTCATGAGGGGCAAAGGGTTTATGGTGAAATGATATGCTCTCTATTACTGGATTATGGATTATTGCTTATACCAGTCGTATTGTTCAATCTACTTTATTTCACCAAATTTAATTCATAGACTTGGTTCTTTTGACATCTTTGTATATCTGTATTACTTGGGTTATTATGCTTTTCATTCTAATAGAAATATTAGAAATATATTTTCTGAGAATAACATTAATGTTTCCAGTACCTATTTTACCCGCTGTACACGCGGGTAAAATAGGTACTGGAAACATTAATGTTTTCTCCTCTGTACCTCAATCACTTTGTGAACATTGTCATTTTGGGCATCATCATTTGTGTCCGATGTGATCCTGAGTTGCCGTGAGACTCCAACTGACTGAATATTTCATTAGCATATAAAATGCTAGTTTGTTACACTTGGAATATATTAGCTGACAATTAATGCACTCTAAACAGTCCTTTGCAATATGAATATTGCACACACTGATATTATGATGACGATATGTTTACAATAAACTGTGCAGCCTTAGTGTGTGTGTGTGTGTGTGTGTGTGTGTGTGTGTGTGTGTGTGTGTGTGTGTGTGTGGTTTTCTTTGATCACTAATCCTTCCTATGGCCTGACTTTCTGTCCCTTAGACATTTTTTCCCTCAGCCTATCTCTGTCTTCCCCTCTCATCTCCACCCCAGCACTTGCTTCATGAGCCCTGCTGCCATGTCTTCATAGAGAGAAGCTTACAGCCAGATATCTAGGGCAGGGTGCCCTCTCTCTCAGTCTTTCTGATTCGGTCTATTTCTCATTTTTTCACAGGCCCCTATTTTACTGTTGTTGAATTTTTTTTAGCATTTCGAATTTCAGGCTTTTCAAATACAAACAACACTTAGATTTCATGGATTTTTGTTCAAAGAATTTAATCCTGTGAGCTAGAACCTTTCCACCACCACCTAAATACAACATAGCAATTGGTTTTAAAGGCACATGCATGATTTTTCAAATGTTTCCTGGCTTATAAGATTTAATGCTTTAAATTACACTACATTTACCTTATAAGTATCATTCTGTATTGAAGAGAAAATCAGTGATTAGGACTGGCACATTTGAAAAATTATGAATTAATGTATTAGTTCCTGTTACAAGGAGCTCTGTTTTGTCAAAGATGCCAGTTACATTGAAAGGACAACGACTCTTACAAGGATCACAAGATCATCAGCAGAAAACAACCTTTCTCATGTTCTAGGCTGAGCTTAAGTGAGTAGCAAGTTATTTTAGACCCAATCATTGTCCTATACAAGCTGCTATGATTGGGTTTTAGGTGTGTGGGCAGTTAACATTTGTAGTCACTGAAGAGGTTAGCAAACATGCTGCTGTACCATAAATTACATCAGAAAATGAAATTAAAGCACTGTTGAAAAAAAAAGCAATGAGCAAAACTGTAAGTGTTGGATTTCACCAGCTCTACTACTTTGATCCAACTAGTTGCGCATAGCAAGTTTAGATGGTAGTAAGAGGTGGAAATAGATTTATGAATAATTCTATCGATTAGCAGATGTATCTAAAATGTTCCCCTCTCCAAACAGTTACTTCCAAGATGGTTGGATTTTAATCTCACTGTAAAAACTGAACATACAGCAACCTTGTGCTAATGACTACTTCAAGTTTGCAGAAAGAAATGTTCGTCAGAAGCTGACAAATTTAATTTATAGTGTTCCATCATCCAAACATTTTTGTTTTAAAGTAGTGCTCAAAGTGGCTGTTACACATATTACAACAAACTACAGTTTATTTTAGCAAGTCTACCCCTACCACTCCTTTCTCTTACTGTTAGTAGATAGCAAATCGTGTCGGCCTGACGTTTTCTTTCTCATAATTAAGACACTTAGGATTATTATGCCCTGGAAAACTGGGATTCTACTCCAGTGTTCTTCCAAAATGAGTATCCCATTCGGAAGTCTTTTACTTCTCTCTTTAGCTCATTTTAGAAGACAGCTTTCTTATGAAACTGTAAACCTTCTATTACAAAAATAATTAGATGATTACAATTAACTTTTATTGTAGAAATAAAAAACAAAAGTTCCCTTTAAATTTTTTTTAAGTATGAGGCTACTTTGGATAACTATGAAACAACTTACCTTATCATGTGACTTCCCTGAAAACCGTTAAAAAAAAATTATGTCTATCAGGCAAAAGGACACTGCAACTTTTCACAGTTTTATTCGTACATGTAATGGTGACAATGAAAAGGATATTTTGATTCCAATTGCATTATAGTCTGATCTCATGGTATGACAGTAATGAGCTGTAATAACTGGACATCTTCATCTATATTCTCTTTACACAAAGTAATTTGCCTAAACCAGGACCAGGTTGAGAGTGACTGTGACTCGCTTTTCTTCTTTGATGCAGAAGTGAAACATCGAATTTTATAAGAGAGTTTCTGGGCTATTTTCTGACTTGTGGCTTTATTTATATTAACAGCAGAGGAAACATCACACTAAGAGAGATAAATCTCTGTCAAAAGGGGTTTACTATCATTTTAAAACTCAAAATGACTATAGAAATGAAGTTTAAAGTATCTTATTAGCATGTTGCATGGTTAGCATTAGTAACTATAAACATCAGTTTTTTTGTGTATTCCCAAGAGAATGTAGACCCCTATCTTAACTCAGAAATTTCAAAAAAGGATGCCAATATTTCTAAATCCATTATTAAACAAACAAAAAAAGTTGTGGTACTACATTCAGCCTTACTGTTATCTGCTGAACTCAGCTCGTCTTCCTTCAACAGTTTAAAATGGCCATAAGCCAGATATAAATTCACCTGTAGTGGACAAAAATTACCAATAGTGCAAAGTATTGAATGCCAAAGTTGTGAAAATATTACTCCAACTCCAAGTTGTAGCAACCTGAATGAATAGAGGACATGCCACCAAAGAGATGTGCATTCCTTTTAAACTGCTCCATAGACCTTTTGTGCTTACTTTGACCTCCTTTAATAAATACCTTACTGATACTGAAAATAGCTAACTTTGCCTCATCTTCCTGCACAGACAATGTCCTATTTAAAGAGTGTTATGGTTACCATGACCTGGTAATGGTAGCTTAGGAATGGTGCATTCACTAATCAGATCAGAGTTTAAAGTTTCCAAATGGCCAGTCACTGGTCATGATTGATCAAGCTGAAAATCAGACAGTTTTCAGTCACCCACTAATTTCTTGGTGCCTCTCTATGATTTAGCATGTAAAAATAGGTTTTAGTTGTGGTCAGAGCCTCTAATTTTATATACAAAGTCAGCCATCAGCCAGGAGACAGAATAGCATAAGAACAAGGCAAACATTGAAGTTGGGTTAATTTGACATATGATCACAAAGGAGAACATGACGTTCCAATGGGTCGCATCTATACATTCCCTCTTTCTGGTTTTACTTTAGATTTTTTGATTTTTTCTCAACTTTTCCAAAACAAGAGTGGAGAGTGATTTAAGCATTTGATCAGCTGCTAAGGCACCTATCCCCTATCATTATATGTAGCACAATTCTTCATGGTCTATTAATGTAGATTTTTATTCCCAGGACGTTTTCCATGTTTCCATTACTATCATCCGCATTGTTTTACTCGGCATGATTGGCTAATAGTTTCAGTCCCATAATAGCAGCCACATAACTCCTGGACAAACTGCGGAATGTTTCAATAAGTTGCATGTATTTCAGAAATAAATTGTAAAAATACCTCTGCATGTAAAAGAGTAAATGAAGGAATTGGTGTATAAAGAACCTCGGGTTGGCAGTGTCCGAGCTACCGCACCCTGCTGGCGGTCCGACGCCTCAGAGTTCCTCCGGATCTTTTTCCCTAGAAGCCACCCCACTGTCTACAATACTTTCTCTGAAAGGAACGACTCTCAAATAGAATTAAACTTTTAACACTTTTAAGCTAAAGAAGGCAGAGGATTGGTTACAGACATCAGCACTGAGGTTCCATTCCTGGATTGTCTCAGATATCAAAGTGACAAATCAGCCCTGAAAGAAGGTCACATGTAGTTTTATATCTGCTACTCCCAGCGCAAGGGATGTACATTCCCTCAGTGTTTATCAGTAGACTATGTGTCACCATTCTGGTGTCTATCTGAGAGAGTGTGTAATACCAGGTGTCCAGTCATTAATCTAAGTGCTGCTACAGCATTCTATTCAACCCAGTAACAGACTGTTCCACAATCAGACCCAATGTACTAAACCTCATGTATAAACCGTAGGTCATTTGTCCTTGTAATGTACATCAATGGGGATTCTTATCCATATCCTAACAAAAGTGAAAACATTAGCATTTATATTTTATCATTATACTGTGTGTGTGAAACCTCGTCTATAAGTAATTATAAGAAAGGGTTATTCCTAACAGCAGGAAGAATTAAGAAAAGGTGGAGTGGTGATGGAGCAATATTTCATGTGTGTATGGGGGAAGTTAGAGATGCGTGCATGTGTGTTGGAGACAAGCACAAAGCAGAGGCCTGTAGAGAAAAGAGAAAGCTTCTGTGTGCTACAGAGTCAATAGGGTCTTTGTTTGCGAGCATGAGAGGCAGTTAGCCATTAGAACAGACTGGGACTCCATCGTACTAAAGCTTACCTGAATATGCACACACCTGGTTTGGCATACCAAAACACTGACAGGATGTCATAAATTATTCCCAAGTATGTTGTCCTGTGTCAATACATATTTTTTAAGTTTTGAATCTTTGGAGAAGCAGGTCTACTCTTCCTATTTTCTTGTGGCCTTCAGTTTATTTGTCAGTTTTTGGGGGAGGGTGGTGCAGGACCGTTTACCTGAGAATTGGACAGGGAGGCTTTCTGTGTTGGACAAGGGAGAAAGCAATGGTGAGACAGAGTCGGGGAAATAGAGAAAGGGTGGAGCAAAAGATAAAATGAGGTTGGGGGGGTCAGGAATGCAGCCTGTACAGGTAAAAGCTTTGTGCAGGTACCAAAAAACTTGAAAAGACTTCCTGGACCCACACAGGTTTCAGTGTTCATGTAACGGTACAGACAGTGAAACTCGAAACAAAAGATGGATTTGGAGGATGGAAAATCACCAGTTTGTACTACTACTAAGGGATGGGAACTCAGAACAGTTTGGAATAGTTGCTGAGGAACAGAATGTAAGTTTTCTTTTCATGTTTTCTAAGCTTTTCTGCTTTTAAAAAGTACTTTAAATTTTAATAGTCTTTTGAATTGTACAACTGCATTTAATAACCCCAAATATTTGGAGATGAAAGCAATTCAGAATTTCCAAACCTGCTATAATTTATAATTTCCAGTTTATGGAGAAGTTAGAGAATGTTTAGAGAGCTTAATGGTAAATATTTTAAACTCATGTTTCTCAGAGACTAAATATGCTGCACAACAAAAAGTCAAACAGGTTAGAATGAAACAAATGTATTTATAAATACATTTATAAATTTAGAAATACATTAAAAGAATTCTTCTTTATAAGAGTTTATTCACATTTTTCACTCTCATATTTGCATTTTGAAATAAAAAATACAAAAGTCCAATATAAATAAACTTAGTATGAAACCTGCGAAAAACCAGAGGGGATGGAAGGACGGAAAAAAAAAACAAGGAAGGAGGGAAGGGATGATGAAAGACAGAAGGAAGGATGTACACAATGAAGGAAAGACTTAGGGAGGCACAGAAAAAAGGACAAAAGGAAAAACCAAAGGATACAAGGAAGAAAGAACACAAAGAAGGAAGGAGTTATGGAAAGACACAACATTTAGGGAATGGGATATGCAACTTTTTCCACTGGAACCCTGCATTCAAAGGCAGGGTATGACTTTAAATAATTGAAAAAAAGCTCTGTGTGGAAAGTCTCTGGAGTGTTGACCATTGGGATCAGCATTAGGATTCTGTCACTGAAACTGAAAGGCAGAACGCTCAGCTTATCTATGCTTTACACACAGACACACAGCACGCACACGCTCACATGCCTGTATGCGTTCCTACAAACACTGATCGCCTTATCTCCTCGTCCAAACAAGAGATTACAAATAAGGCACATTGTCTGTTTCCACAGTGGATCTCGATAAGACTCAAATCAGCTTGAACGCTCACGAGCACACACCCATGCATATAATCACATAAAGGGAGGCAGAGTATGTATTCACACGAAGCGTCCTGAAAAACTGGGATTAAAAAAGGAACAGATGAGTTTGAAAGCTATCCTACCTGCTTCAAACTCTTTGGGTGCTCATCTTTCATTTTTAAACCCTTCAGATACTTATCTTTCCAGCCATTTGACACTCCAATTCACAGGTCTGTTAATAGAGCAGCCTCTTGAAATGAAGGAACTAATCTCTGCAAAAATCTGATGCAGTAGTTTAAAAAATATGCATTATAGTTTGTTGTAATTGAGCTGCTGCTGATCTAAATAAATACTGATCTAAAGGTAGCTGCTTGTTAGCTTACCTTAAACACTAGTAAAACAATCACTACAGCTTCAAACAAAAAAAAAAACAGGTCCCTTGCTAGCAAGGTGTTGCAAACAATTGACTCAAACTGTGCAGGATGATAGTAAAATCTTTTACACAACCACAAGTTATGATTGGTCAAACTGTTCATAAGGAAGATTCTTTGATTAAAGGCTTCAGTGTTGGACTTGAAGGAACCTACAATTTCTGCAAATTCAGGTTTTAGGAAGTTGGTTCCAGAGCTTAAAGCATAGAAGCTAGATGCTGGCTGTTACGTCCCAGCTCAGAGGACCGTAACAAAAGAACATGGGGGGGACATGACACCAATAATCATTTTCAAACTCTATTGGGGCATTTATTTCATAATTCTAGGGGAGGAAGGCAGCGGCCTGGCACTCTGGCATACACCCAGGAACCACTGCACCAGCGTGTGCGTGCCTCTGTCTGGCCCTCCATCAGTCACAGTTCTCCCTCAAGCATCAGAGCAGCTCACACACGACCTCCTGCATCTGACACACAGCTGCACGCGTCCCACGCCGTCTGTGTATCGCTAGCTGTCTGCGCGCACGCCCCCATGTGTAGAACGAGAGCCCCTTATAAATGGTCCAGGTAGACCCATGTCCCCACATGACCTTAGGCGCCTCCCATTCCAGGACCTTAATGACAAGACAATTAACAGGCCACATTGCACCAGCACGGGCCGACACACTGGCTGTTCTTGATTAGGTCCTTAGAGGTCACAGAACAAGCATGTCTCTGACCTGAGGTGTCTACAAATGTTTTTCATTCCAGGACAGTTCAGTGCTTCATAGATCAAAATCTAACTTTTTTACAAACAGGAACTTAAGAACTGACTTAAGAACTGGTGTAATGTTAACCATGTTACGGTTGGTCAGGACTCTGGCATCAACAATTGGATGAACTGAAGATGCATGACTGATTTTTTACAGAAACGTGTAAAGACCCCCAAAAATAACCTAACGATCCATTGTCTAGATCTGATTAGCCTTGCAGGATCAAACAACACACAGGACAAACAACCATACACACACACTCACACCGCTATGAAACTCCAGCATGTCCAGTACGGTCTAAAGGGAAATGCACATTGGAAGCTCTGCGGTGCATCTAATCAATTTACGCACGTCAGCTGGCATTTTTAATACACTTTGTGCTGAGATGGACTTGGACAGGGCAGATTATTGGAGTCCAGCCTTGGATAGTTGTATCATGATCAATCAGCCACTGTGCTCTTCTGAGTTTGTTCGCACCTTTAACAAACTAGAAATAAGAGGTGCAAGTTCCTGGATAACTATTTTAATCTATAACTTAACAGAAGCTCCTGGCACAGGAATCTTACCATATTCCTCTTTTGTCAATACTTTTGTATTGAATTAAAATACCAGACAAGTAATGTATCAACTTTAAATATTATCAGTAAGCTTACTCTCAGAAATACTTAAGATGTCCTTTAAAATTCTTCTTTATTATTACTGCTTTTGAGGTGACTGAGCCAATTAGTTGTTCACAGATATGGATATCTGGACATATCACTGATTTAGCATTAATAATTCACAGCTGAAACATTTATCAGATTATTACATAATTTAGACTCATGACTGATCCCTTGTTTTTGCCCCGGAAAGTTTTGTGAACAAAAATGAAAACAACCTTCCTAGCCATCATTGAACCACACTGTGGTCCTTTGATGTGTAGCGCAGCATCCATTCTTCTGCATATTTGTGGATGCATGTAGGTTGTGTTGCCTCCCTCTTCCTCTCTGTTTAACATTGAGTCATCCACTTTCAGCTGGTTAGTAATTCTTGGGGTCTATAAACTGAGTTTCATTTGTGTTTTCTCTGCACTGGACTTTAAAAGGAACCCAAGAAATGACACTCCACCAAACCAAGTCATGGCTGAGAGCACATGGCTGTGGTTGGTCCGACATTGCGAGGGAGGGGGTGGATGAACGTGAGTGGAGGAGAGAACGAAGGATGGGAGATAGGGATATGTGCGAGACAAGAAGGATACAGAGTGGAGAGAGAAGTGTTTCAGCACTGTTGTAAATCCTCTGCTGGGTCTTGTAAGCTGTCAGACAAGCTGAGGGTATTAAAGCTATAGAACTGAGAGCTTCACACACTTTTTGGGATGCACACACACACATACACACATGGATCATTGTGAGGAGAGAAAACTTTACTCCTGATCTTACCATGAGTGACTCACTGCTGTGTTTTATGGCTTTCTATTCCTATGTGATTTTCTCTGGTGTGTCACATAGGGTCTAAAGCCATTGGGTACAGAGTGGGAGATCTGCAGACGAGGATTAGAAGGATATATGGGATGGCAGAACAGGGATAAAAGAAGAACCCCCTGAGGTTTGATGGTATATATGTACACATACACACACAGTTATGTACTGTGTAGCCTGGGGCGATTTTGATTCTCCTTGTAGGCAGCTTGGAGAGAGGTTCAACTAATTGCCCCCATATGAACCAAGCCAAAGAGTATATCAATTCCTGGAGCCACACACAAATAAACATGCATGCTTGAATGCAGAAATTTTATGTTCAGTCTGTGCCTGTGCTTTTGTCACCCCCCTGCTCCCACTTGAATCCAGCCTACATACACACATACAACACAGATATTGTATGCTCACTAGTGAGGCTTGCTGCTGCTGCCACCTCTGCTGACTCAGGTTCGCATTTAATGAAGCTCTCAGTTTCACCTCGTGTCTCCTAATCTCACTGCTCATTTGTGATTGGCTGCAAGTACACTGGCGAAAACTGTTAACGTTGGGAGTTTAGTGAGCCTTAAGACTACTCTGGTATGAGTGGGGAAAACAGAATGCCTGGGATGGAGAAGCAGTAGGAGAAAGTTCTTTGCAGATGTAGAGAGTTAGGGTGAAAAATGTGCAAAGACGCATAATGGTGAAGAACTTTTTCTACCTGCTGAGTGCCGGTCCATACACTGCAGTAATGTGTGTGTGTGTGTTCCTGTCTTGGCATCACAGTGAGAACCCTTTTCCCGATATCACCATTAAATTAAGGACCGTTTGTACCAAAGTGAGGACATTTTGCTGGTCCTCACGACCTATTTTGCTAACGGTTAGGTTTAGGACTAAGATGTGAATTGAGTTTAGGTTAAGGTTAGGGTTAGGCATGCACTGGTAGTGGTTAGGTTTAGGGTTATTGTCAGGGTTAGGGCATAGAAAGGGTTGAAAATGACTGAAAATCAATGGAAGTCAATGGGAGTCAACACATGGTCCTCACTACATATAGCAAAACAAGAGTGTGTGTGTGTGTGTGTGTGTGTGTGTGTGTGGACTGAGCTATTGACTGAAACTAAACAAGCTTGCCTGCATAATTTTTGCCAAAGGCAGTACATAATTGGGAAAGATAATACACACATTACCTTAGGAAGCACACTCCTAGGTGTTATACTTTAACTTGATTAGTAGGGGTTAAATGATACCTCCAGCACACAAGTCAAGGTAATATTTTTAGGAAAACTAAGAATGGCTAAGAATGTTTTTAAAAAACAAGCATTCACAAATAACAATCTGTTTTATTCTGTAATTACTGCAAAAGTTTCCACACCATGTTGACAAGGTCATATATTGTCAAAAGATCAGTAAACTACTCCCTTTTTGTGTTTTGCCAAATAGACTAAAGCTTTCATTAATTTAAAACTGTGTTTAAAATATTCTCTGTTGGATTATGCTTGATCAGTTTAACAGTTTTATATTTTGAACTAGAGTTCATACTGAAACTGTGAAATAGCCCTTTAGCTTAGCAACGATAGGAAACTCTAACGCTGCTCCCAACCTTATTATTGTCAGCTGGTAATGGTTAGCCAGTCACAGAATTCTCACAGTGCAAGTAATTATGTATAAATAACTTGCTAAATGCTGACATGGTTCTGCTAGTCATACTCCTGACTGCATAAGCTAGAAGGCTGGTGGTAAATGTTTTGCCACTCAGTGGCAGATTCAGAAAAGTGGCGTAAGTGCAAAACATCTACAAAGTATTATTTATTTCACATGTTTAAGGGTAACACACATCAAACTATTTCATTAAGCAACCTACACATGTTCAATGACTAAAGCTCTAAGGTGCAACATACAGCAATCCTCATTATCATGAAACTATCCACCAGGGTTGTAATAATTCACAAAAATCACAGTTCAGTATGGTTTCGCTAAGTTTCAGTTAAAAGATCCTTAAAATATCAGACAAAAATAACTAAATACGTAAATATGAAATGTAGTTTTAAATGGGTATTTACTTTATTATATGAAAAAAGCTATCTAAACAAACCTGGCCGTTAATGAGAAGAAAATTGTCTTTCTTGCTATAACATAAATTAGCTGTGATTAACCCTGTTTTTGTTTATTTTCATTAGCCACACTGAGACCTGATTACATCCTGATCTGTAAAATCTGGAAATCACTTAAATAGAACCCGTCTGACAGCATGAACTTTGGTTAAAGGATCTCATACAGCAGCACATCATGCCTTGACCTAAAGCAATATAAAAACAGATAAGAGACACCCATTGTTATTTATCAGTCTGAAAAGGGTTGCAATGTTGAACTGTGGTGGACCTTCCCAGGTCTGGTCGCCCTGCCAATATCACTCCAGGAGTCCTTTAGTGACTCATCCAGGAGGTCACACACTGTAAAAACTGTCAGCCCCCCTGAAGTTAAATTCATTTTATCTCTAAAGCTCCACTAGTTATGATTAGGGTTTTTTTCACAGAACTCAAGAGTATGTGTTCTCTAGTGTTTAAAATATGACTATTCTTAAGCTGTCAGAGTTGAGACCAGGCAAATCTAAAAGTTGACTTTACTCATAGTTTTAAGGCAGCTTTTGAACTTTTATTTCTAAGTTAAGAAACAAAATTTATCACAGTGCAAAATAACCAAGAAAAACACCCAAGGAAACTGCAGACCTCCTGTCTCAGTTAGGTTCAGTGTTCATGATTCAGCAATAAGTGTAACAATTGCATCTATAGGAGAGTTCCTTGGCAAAAAACCTTGCTGACCCAAAAACATAAAGGGTTATCTTACATTTGCCAAAAGTAATAACATTGGGATGATCCACAAGGGAAATTATTGTCTGAACTAATGAGACAAAGCAGAACATTTTGGGAGGTGTGCACCCAGTTACATCTGGTAGCATTTCAGAAGAAGGACCTCGTACCATCGGTGAAACATGGTGGTAGCAGAATGAAGGTCTTGGGGTGCTGTTCTTCTTCAGGACCTGGATGACTTTCCGTACTTGTTGTAATCATGAATTTATTCTCCCTAGCTGGAAATACTGAAGGTGAATATTCTACCATCAGTTTGCTACCTGCGACCCAAGCCGAGGAGCACTTGGGTTATCTAGCAGGGCAATGATCTGTCTACTTTGAATGGTTAAAAAAAAAACGTTTGGTGTGGCCTAGTCAAAGTGTGGACTTTGTGGTGGTACTTTAAACAAGCTTTTCATACCCAAATAACCTCCAATGTGGCCAAGGCCAAGGGCCAAGGGTGTGGCGCTGGTGACGCGGGGGGTTAAGCATGCGACCCATGCACTTAGTCCTTGAAGCAGGCTGTCTCAGGATCAAGCCCCACCCAAACATTTAGTTTGACCAAAAAAAGCATGCAAATACAATTCATAGCACTGTTACTGGGGCCATTTAGGCACTGTGATCCAAAGAATATTTTTGTACTTTAAGTTTTTTGTGCCTTGAATTTCAGCAATTAACCAAATCTTTACATTACATTTACATAAGTTCATTTCAAGTTTTCTTGAAAGGAAAATTCAGCTTTACCTTGATAATCTTCAAAGGGAAAAGAAATCCCTTACCTCTTTTTTTATTTTTTAGATAGTCATAGAAATCTGGGAGAAAATGTTTCATTGTTTTTGTCATATCCTTCAATGAATAAATGTTAATGAATGTCATTAATTAATAAACACAAATTGTCCCCCACCCCCCACACCCCATCTGTTCTCTTCTACAGGTCTACGTGGATACGCGGTGTGTCAGATAGACCATGCCCTTCACTTGGGCCTGCTTCTGTGGTCTGAATGGCTTCTGCCACAGAAGAAAAAAAAAAGGGGGGGACCAAGTGTCAGAAGACGAGGTTGATGAGGATGAGCATCACAGGGATGAGGAAACGGTGGTATGACAGCAGTGCTGTCAGCTGAACTCTCACCAACTTTCAAATACTGTAAAATATGACCCAGACTGAGAATGTTCCCACAGAGGGAGTGGAAGGTTTTCAGGCTTTTATCTAAAATTCACAATGAAATGGGCATTTTTAAGCAGGTTTTTTTTTTCAGTTGTATCATGGAAAAGGTTTCATGTTCTACTGCTCTTTTACTTTCTGCTCTCTGAAACCACAAGGCCATTCCAATCCATTCTTCTCAAGATACATAAGACTGATGAAAGTAAAAGCTCTTAAACTCTTTGCTCATTCTCCATTACCCAAACTTGCAATACTCAATTTTTTACTGGCCAGCTGAGTGAGTACTTTGCTTTTGCTGATGATTTTTAAAAGAAAAAAAAAATAGCCTGATAAATTTCTTGCCAGTGTGCGAGGAGACACAGGTCTCTCATAATCCATTATCCTGTTCAGCCATACCTCTCAGCAACATCCCATTTTTCCCTTCTCAGCCTTAATTGCAGCGCCTCTGTGGATGCTGGATTGGAACCAAACCTCGATGGAGCTCTGCACCTACTCACCTGCCTACTTATGTCAGATCTACTTAGTGAAAACCAAGTGAGAAAGTATAGAGCAATTTCCAGAGTCGCCCACAGAGGGGCCTGAGGCCATCTCACATTTTCATGCTGAGCTGACCTCGATCTAAAGCCAAGCAGCTGTCCAATCAGTGGCTTAGCTGGAGTGTGAAGATGGGAGTCAAGGGTCAAAATGAGAAACAGGGTTTGCAAAACATCACTCCTCTGATGCTACGGCCTTTCCATGTCTCTGATATCCAGTCAAGTAATTACAGAGAGGAACACCTACAAATTCAGATCCTTCAATTAATGTTTGTTGCTGTGGGAGCTAAGTTCCTTCCTGCAAATGCCACCACAATCCACTTCAAGCTGTCACCTGTTAGGGCATAGCTACACAAACATGCAGGGTGCTCATGTTTCTTCTTGGCTGCCACAATAGACTTTCAAAGCAGAAACAAGTGGTTGATATATCTTTAGCCACCATGCTAGAGGTTTCCTGAGTGAACCCGGACGCACAAAGACAAAGTGTGCAGGTCTCATTAGCATGCATGATTATGCACTGCACGTCCAGTCAAGCAGTGGAGATGTAATTAACCTTTTCCAGCAGGAAACAGATGCCTGGATCTCACACACAGACACACACACACACACACACGTCTGCTGTCAGGGAAACAAAGCCAACGTCACGGTGTCACGGAAACAAAGCCCCAAATGCGCTGCCTGGCACTCTCTGATAATCCCCTCACGCTTATTTACATTCAGGGCTTAGAATATGCCTCGGTGACACTATCTCCACCCCACTCCTCTGTTAGTAACCACCAACCCAATCCAACATTTACCATCCTCTCTCCTTTTGGCCCTCTGCCTCAACACCCCCCCATCAATTTTTCATCCCTGCTATCTTCCTCTCTCACAATATCTCTCTAAAACTTTATCCTTGGTAGGATTCATCAGTTTATTATCGGTGGGTGGTACATGGCCCTGCATGGCAGCATTCATAGATTAGTCCCCACTCTCCACACTCCCATATCAGGAATTTCTTCAACCGAGTAAAAAGGAAAGAAAGAAGCTGCTTTACGACAGATTAATGGACGGCCCTGATTGTGTCTGTTGTCGTGACTCTGCACCTGAGCTGAATCAACTGTTTACTCATTCTCCCGCTACAAGCAGAGAAATGAAACAAAGCTAAAGCCATTTCACAGTGTAGAGCACCTATTATGATTCAGAGTGTTATGGTGCAGCCCTAATGAGAAAGAGAGAAAATGAGAGGAGGAGCTCAAGGAGGAGAGAAAGTGACAGTAATGAGAGCAAGTTGGATATATAAGAGGGGGGCTAATGCTAGACAGAGCAGTCATGCTAATTAGCTACAGTGAATAACTTTCTTAAGTATTGTGGAGTGAATCTGAATGTGTGTGTGTGTGTGTGTGTGTGGGGGGGGGGTGTTAGTATGGGGTGGTTAAAAGAACTGCCTTATCTGTCTGCATTGCTCTCATTTAATGCTACCTCCATTTCACCTCTCTAATGAGGGGAATCTTCGCTGTGGTAATGGCGAAAAACTTGGAACTGATGGCAATTTGATGCTCACGGACGCACGCTCAGAGGCAGGGATGGCTAGGCATGTGTTTTCCTTTGCGATCGGCAGCCCAGCCCCTTTATGGATCATGACAATTTTCAAGAATTGTAACTCAAGGACAAACAGCTAAAAATAGAGGGGTGGTACACGACTCCTGCGGTAGCTGTGAGGGGGGAGGCGAGTGCGTGGGGGACCGCGAAAACGACTCCTGTCGCATTAGATTTGGGTCAAAGGCAAGGGAAAAGCTGGCGAAGCGGAGAGTGTTACAGATGGCTGGGAGATTCATCGCTCGCCACTCCATGCACCTCTCCTCTTTTAACACCTCGCCTTTCTCCTGCACACACCTGCACAGCAGAGACAGGGGAAGATGACAGGAAAAGAAACACCAAGTGAGATGAGGAATTAATGGGCAAGGCATTGTAAAACATTGGGAAGAAGAAAATTAAAAGGAAATAAGGAGGCTGTAGCAGGTTAGACAAGGAGGATAAAAATGTAAGTGTGTATTGTTGGATACACCTTGCTTAGATAATACAGCTTAATTTATGCAATGGTGTTCAAGTCTGTTTGTTGCGTAATTCATAAGATCCAAGTATGAAGTGAACCTAATGGCACAACTTACTCAAGAGTTGTATCAGTGGTCCTGAAATAAACACAAAAAATCCACCAATGTCAAAAAGTCACATTTGTGAGTTGTAGAGTTGAATATGTTACCCCAGAGTAATTATGCAAATAGACCAGAAACAAATGCAGCAAGAACCCATACACAAATAAATATGGGACCCATATTGGTTGGAAAAGCGCCTTCTTGTGGGATTGTCCATAGGTTTAAGTGCTATTTGCCTATGTAGGTTTTGTAATATGTTTGTTTCTTAAAGTGCCTTGGGACCACATATTTAGTGTCTATATGCCCATATGGTTTCAATGTAGGGTGATGTGGAGAACTAAGTGGGCCTCACCTATGAAGAAAAACCAAAACCCATCTGGGTCCCATGTTTAGGAAAACCTCAACCAACTGATTTAACTGTTCCTTTCATAAAATACTTCTCATCTTAAATGCCAAACTAATAAATATATTGCCTTATTGACTAAAATCAAATTGGTAAATGGACAGTTCAGATTTCCTTTAAGTGGGGCTGTGAGCAGTTCATACTTGCATAGATGCAGAGCAATAATACTAATAGAGTCAGCGGGGGAGAGCAAAGATCCAACCTCTCAGAGCCTCCACCATTACCAGGCCATCAGAGAAGGGCTTTACCCACCTAGACAGGATATAAGAGTGGAGGACAGTAGGTGAGCGATATATGTCGTAATTTATATTGTAATATGTCAGAAGCCCCTGTCGGGCAAAAATAGCTTTAGTGACAGAGAAGAAGCAGGGAATGAGGTTGGGAAAGCAGGCAGAGGACCAGTTGGAGGAGTAGGATAGGTCTTTATCCATGTCAACAACATGGTATTCTCAATTTGTACCCGTCTATAGTAATCAAACATTAGCAGATGTAAGCATGCTAATACTGCAGATTGGACTTTGACTCACATATGTAAAAACACACACCGACATCGGCTTATTGGACAGATCTAGCCATTAAACAGGATTTCCACGTTGCAGACCTGAGCGTGTGATTCTGAAGATGTGACTGGCACCGTTAAATATCTAATTCTCCTTCACATCTACATGAAAATAAGGTGCAGCACTGATTAGATGGCTGCCTGCTGTGCCAGCCTCGGGGGTGGGCTGTGTTCATTACCAGCCCCGACCCCCCTAACCAACCCAATCTCCATCCATGTTCACCTGCCTGCTGCAAATAGTCTCTGATAGAAAAGCAATTCTGACACACTTGAGAGTAAGGGTCGATGCCTGAGGAGTGATGATATTAAGTCAAGTAAGATTTATTTAGAAATTGCCACTAAAGCCACACATGGAGATTTAACGTGCTGTCAGGCTTGAGTGGCTCTGAGAAATAACTGAAATTTAGAACGTCAATCACCAAGAGTTCAGTAAAGGTGCTGTTAGTAAATGTAAAAAGTGTTTCAGATCTATTACTTTTAGGACAAAAGTTATACTTCGTTGTTCCTTCAGGGTTTGAAATTTCACTTTAAAATATTTCACAATATAGAAAGTTTTGTGACTGTAAAATATATATGTTTTTGGTCAACACTAGTACAGTTGAGGTAATGTGTTGTGGTATAGATTAAAATCCTCTAATCATTCACTTCCTCTCATAGTCCTATTGGATGTGCCAATCTCCTATTTTCACTAAACGTTCACCGCCTGATGCAAACTTTGGCTAATTCTGATTTCATTATTAAGAATTGTAATATAAGAATAAATAAGACAAACACTGAAAATATTTTTCTAGTCTTTGTCCCATTTATTGTTTATGTTATGAGCAGAGACAACATCATACTGCATGTAGGAGCATGATAGAGTAAAACAAGGTTTTCCTAACATTTCAATATAAAGACAAAGTAACTATAGTTTCAATTTATTAGAAATTAACAGTTAGAATGGCTAGTCACAGTCTCTGTGTTTTCTCTAGGGATTTTTACTTAAACCCTGAAAGCCTCAGGGTTTGCCAACATTTCTCTATCCAGCATAGTCCACAGACGCTTAAAGCTCAAAAGGATAAAACAGAGCAACTGTGCCTTCCTTTTATTTAGTCCTCTGTTGCTCTCTTGTAGCCTGAATAAACTGCAAACATGTCTCTGATGTCATAGGAAATACCCTGCATATTTCTGTGCCTTCTCTGACTTAATTTAAACCCCTCACTTATACTGAAAATAACATTTCAAGTCTTCTTTATACATTAGTAACTTCCACATCAAACACTGTTGTTGTTAGAAAGATTTGGTATACTTATTGTGTAGTTTGTTCAGTTTTTCAGTTAATCTATTAATTGACAAGTCTAGTTTGCTGGTAGGTGTGAGGGTGCACGGCTCTTTTTCTTGTGTATCTTGTGGTGTTTTCCACTAGTACCTACTCAGCGTGGTTAGACTTGCTGCCTGCCTCTCTGGCACTTCTTTAACTCTGAGTCTGACAACAGCCGTAGACTGAGCAGCAAGTCCTCCATTGTTGTTGTGGTTGTATCACTACAAATCATGTCACATTATTTTCAGACTGGAGACAACTTGCTACTGATGTACTAATGGAAAAGGTCCATTGGTGTTGGGCCTGTGATGGACTGGTGACTTGTGCAGTGTACATCCTGTCTCTTGCCCACCGAATTACAAAGTTAGGCACCAGCCCCCACGAACCTGGACAGGACTAAACAGATATTGATGGATGGATGGATGGATGGATGGATGGATGGATGGATAAAATGTCATGTTGTGTTGCAAATCCTCATCTAATAATCTTATGGGAAATATGATTTTACTTTGAAAATCTTGTTTACAAACTCACCTAAATAAAAATGACTTTTCTGGGTTGTGCAGTTGTCTTGAAAACTTAACACAAACCCAAAACTATCTTAAGAACAAATCAATACATTGGTAAAAACTGTTTTCACTGGAAGTGTTATGATATTGTTCTTTTTCACAGATACCTTTTGTAAGAGAGGGCCAGATAGAACTGAAATGTTCCATTATAAATATGAGCTCTTCCAGAGCTCCTCCACTCCATGTATACTGCACCATTGCACAACTGCAAAAGCATCAGCGCACCTGTGGCTTAAATATTGCAACAATGACCCATAATATTTATTCTCACACTATGCTCCACTCACCTCAGCATGTAGGATAATTGAAACGGAACGTGAAACTTATAACTTAGAACACTGAAATTTAATTGTCAATTGTCAATTGTTCCTGTAATATAAAAAAAGAGAGAGAGTTACAGTAAAGGAAACATTCTTTTCTGGCACAGTTGAATACGGAATCGCAAACAATTCATCGAAATACACATAGGCGCCTTAACAATGAAGCAACAGAGCAAGTGCTCCCCGATTTCTTTTTTCATGGTGGGGCAAATTTAATGTTTTCATTGCCCATTTTTTTGATAAATGAAATAAGTCAGAGCAATCCCGGCAGTCTGACTAATTCACAAAGTCTCTGTTAATTCTCAGAGTATTTTTCTTTTCAACTGTCACACAAAAAATGAATTTGCAAGTAATTGCTAAATCCCACCTTTCTTCGCCTCTGAGTTGGTTCGATTAAACTCGTTTTCATGTGCCACAGTCTGAGTTGGAAAATAAACGTAAAATCATCTCAGCATGATCTCTCAGAAACTTTTTAATTATGGATTGGAAAGGTAAAATCTGAATGGGCTTGTTTAAACATTTTAACAGTGCTGCCTCTCTCTCTTTCAGTAAATCAGAATCTCAGTACAGTAGAAATCTTTGCCTGACATTGCTGCTAATGGGTCTGACCTGGGACCAGTCTGTGACAGCTACCATGCAGTTGCTGCTATTGACACACATTTAAATAGCATCCCAGGGATTTTTAGAAGACGTTTGAATTTGGGTGCTGCCAACTTAAAGGACAGCATCCTAGAATAAGTGCATTGATTATATTAAAAGTAAAAACCAGTGATGTTGTGTCATAAACTGTTGTATTGGAGGTTTACTTGCATCATCGTTATCATTGCCTGTGCATAGTAAACAGAACTTTTTTGTGTTGGTTTTTAACTGATTTCTTTCGTGTGCTGGGGGACAACTTGAGTGACAGTAGGGAGGTGAAGGGGGGGTTGAGGAGAGGAGGCATTTTTTCCCAATTTGTTTCCTCATTTTCTATCATAGTCAGGTGCCCAAGGCAATGCTCTCACACATGTGCCATAAGCAGAGCATCGGAGCAGGAGCACATGAGAAGTGATGCACTTATTTTAAAGACCTGACAGGAGTTGATGTTCCACCAAATCCCCTGCATTTCATCACATTTAGATTCGCCTAATGGTACACAATAGATGAGCATACATGGCAAGATAAGAAACAGTCTTGACAGCAGCTTAACTGTTAGCTTAGGATAAAGGTTGCCCTCAGCTTTAAGTTACCTAAGATCTAATAGCAGATGAGGATTAGAAATTAGGCTTTGTTAGATTTAGATTTTTAAACAAAATAGAACTGGTTACACATTTTATTATCCAAGCGTCACAGTTTCCATCACATTGTTGGATGCTATAGAGTCTAGCTGTTTAATTGCATCATGCCCTGGCCTTCTCACCCATTTGCCATTTTGTACCTTGGCAACTCAATTGTTTTTTATTTTATTGATCCCTTTTTGGTTACAATATGGAGATGGTTATAGTTGGAAGTTGCATATAAAACATATGTAATTGGTTCCTGGTGAAACAATTGATAATTGAAATTAATTTTCTGTTCTCTATGCATAGTCATAGATCAAGAGTTAGAATCTGTTATATTTGATAGGAGTCAATTGGCCCAAAAGGGGATCAGAACCAAAATAAATGAAAATACCATGTAATACAAAGCTTTAAGAAAATTTTAAATATTCTTCATGACTATTTGTCACCATACTTCAATAAAATACTTAACTACAAACAAAATATAAACTGATACACAGCAGTGTAAGTACCAGGACACAAAATGGTTTATGTGTGGGTATGAGATGGTGACATGTGGGTTTAAAATGGGAATTTGTGAATTTGCTTTTCATTATTAGTAAGCTCGTTCAATTCTGTAGTTGTCTTAGAGAAACAGTGAGCTTAATTTTATTAAACATGTGCTCAGTTAGTTTTCCATACCTCTCTTCATATCAACATTAGAACCAACATCATGTTAATTGTTACCTGGCAGATTTTCACTGTTAGGAGTTGGTCTGGGAAAACATTCTGAGAATGAGGAATATACAATGACAATCAGAGAAAAAATGTTTTGTATAAACGAACTATTCATTGATATTAACCAAACCATGTCTGTTGCAGTTTTCTAACGTATCCTGCAGCCTTTAGTTTTAGTGAGCTGAAGGTTAAAGAAGATGCTGAGTGAGATAGGCATTTTTTACCATCAACTTTTAGTGAGTTCTCCATAACTCTGAACAACTTACACAGCTGCTCTGGGCTATGGGAACTTTTTTCACAAAGCTGCTTATCCAGTGTTTTAAACTAGAGAAAGTATGAGTGAAAGAGTGTATATTGAGCTTTTAAAATGTGCAAGGAAATCTTTTACACATTGGTCAGAGGGCTGGAGAAAAGGTCAAGTGTCCCACACAGTTGGTGCCATACCATGATAAGCTAGGAGCGATAAATTGATTCTTTGCTGCTTTTTTCCTCCGATTCTTTATCCTGCACACTGCTTCACCTCACATTTTCTGTTACACTCTTTACTATCCTCACATTTCTCCTAGAACTGGTCAATACCGGAGCAGCTATCGAGCAGTGGCTAAATGAGACTTTGATTTCTCCTGGGGTGGTGGTGGGGGGTTATCCCCTGGACCCGTGGTGTCTAGTCCTTCATCAGGGACCTCTTCACTCATTGATGAAGCGTGTGCGAGCGTGCCATTTAAACACCATTTGATTTAGTCGTGGTGAAGAACAACACTTTTCATTAGTGAGTGATAGTATTCATCAAGAGCAATTCAGCATGGCCGCTAATGAGCTGATCTCCTCTTGAACAGTCCATTTCGTCTCGGAAACAGTGAGGACACACAGACAATGCTGTGTGGTCGCCAGTGCTTTATGAGTCAACTCCCAAAGCCCTTCATCCTTTATTTGACATTACACAGTTTCTTGTAAAAGTATTCACACCTTTTTGGACTTTTTCATGTTTTGTCACAGAAGAGACACAAACTGCAGTGTGTGTTATTGGGATTTTACATGATAGACCAGCAGGAAGTTGTGTGTAATGGTGAATTGGAAGAAAAAAAGGATTTTTCATTTTTTGCAAGTGATAAAATAGAAAGGTTTGGTATACATTTGTATCAGTTGCCCTTCACTCTAACACCACTGAATAAAACCCAGTGCTGTCATATAATGTTACATGAAATGTAATCTCTTAGAGCCTTTTTAGATTATGCTGGAAATCATAAACTATTATGAAAACAGACTGGCCAGAGATAATGTTCTGGAGAAGTGTAAAGTAGGGTTTGATTATAAAACAATCTCCAGAGCTTTGAACATCTCACAGAGCTCAGTTCGAGCGATCATCTGAAAAATAAAGTATGGCACAACAGCAAGCCTACCCAGACATGGCCATCCATCTAAATGGACATGTTGAGATAGGACAGCAGTAATGATCGAAGCAGCAAAAAACATGGAAACTCTTGAGGAGCTACAGAGATTCACAGCTCAGGTGGGATAATGTGTTGCCAGGACAAGTGGTAGGTGTGTACTCGACAAATCTGGCCTTTACCATGGATCATCAAGAAGAATGTCAGTGGTCAAAGAAACCAATAAGAAGTCTCATTTAAAGTTTGCCAAAAGCCATTTAGGAGACATGGCAAACATATAGAAATAAGTGATCTGGTCACATATGACCAAACACGAAGGTTTTTCTGCTCCTTGTTAAGTGTTATATGTGCAGTAAAACTACTACTACACATGACCGTGAACACCACGTTGAAACATGATGGTGGTAGCATTATGCAGTGGTGATGATTTTCTCCAGCAACAGGGAACTGGTCAGAGTAGATAGGAAGATGGAAGGAACTAAAGATAGGACAATCCTGGGAGAAAAAAAAAACTGTTAGAGGCTTTTAAAGGGCTGGGTTCACCTTCACAAATAAGCAAAACTTTGTGTTGGTGTATCACATTAAAATCCCAGTGAAATATATGGACGTTTGTGGTTGTGACAAAATGTGATTAAGTTTGCAAGGCATTGTCCTCATTTTAGCCTTTTCATAACATTAAAATTGAGGATACTGTCTCTGCCCAATTTACTCACAGACCCATTGAGCAAACGTCTGTTTTTCAGAATCTGGCTATAAAACGGCCTCCCTGTGAGCCTTCAGGTTTAGTTTGAAAGGATTTTGTTTTCAACTATTTTGTGGTTCTTTTACCCCTGTTTTCCCCCGCCCCTTAACAACACACATACAAAAACACACAATAGCCTTTTAGAAGAGCAAAAGTGTTACACTGTCTTCTGTTTGTGGAGTTCTTCTATTATTCATTCCTCTGGGCCTTTGGCTGCGGGAAACGAGCAAAGCTGAGATGGAAAACGTAAAAAAAAAAACAAGAAGGGACCTTTGACAGCAACATTGATGAACAGCCCCTACATAGAGAGATACATAAACATGAGGTCAGAGAAAATTGCAGTGGGAGATGGAGGAGGAGGAGAGGGTAGAAAATGTGTGAGAGAGCGAGAGTTGCGAAGAACTGCGGAGAGGCAGAAATAGTGCTTTAGAAAAGGCTGCATGTCACTGACAAGCTCACGGTTTATTCAGGAAACCCACCAATCAATCCTCTGGGATAACACACACAGATCAACCTGTGTGGTATTATGTGTGTGTGTGTGTGTGTGTGTGTGTGTGTGTGCACGCATGTGTGTTGGTGATGGAATACACACATATAATCTGAAACACTGCACGGTGCAGTAGAAAGTGTCTTTGAAATGCAGAACACATCAAGAGTCCTAGAGAGCTCCGTTTTGCAGCAAAGCCTCATTAAAGAGACACTACACTTGCCTTAAAGCGTGGTGGGCCACACACACACACACACACACACATTTACTTATAAATGCACATGGATGCACACACAAACACAGAAACATGCTAATGGAGCCTTCGACATTTACCAAATCGAATTGAAATCACGGTGTGGTAAAAGTTCTCCACTCTAATCCTTTCTGCTATTTTCTCTCCTTGTTTTCCATATGAATAAAGTTTCATTTACACACCCACATCCCTTTTCTTCCACCTCACCACTAATATTATATTCATGTATATTTGATTGTGTAAACTCTGTGGAGATTGGCTGTGCTGTATCTTGTGTGCCTTTTAAAAATGCATCTATGAATAAATAATCTCTCTCCGTTGATTGAAAAAGCCATATTGCCAGAAAGCCATGATGAAATGATAATGTAATATCTGTCCCCATCCTGATTAAAGCCAAGGATTCCTTTCTCAGCCCACTACATTTTTTTTTTCTTTCAATTCCCTCATTTAATGAAACCTAAAGCTCTGCAACTGCATCTTACACTGGCTGATGACGTCCTCCTGTGTGGTATGCACTGCGGCTCTTTGTGTGTTTTAATAAAGATAAAGCTTCTTTCTACACATCTGAGTGTTGTGTGGTTGTTTGGAGATATTAATAAAGAGCAGTCAGCCGCCCCCATGAGCAACCCCACCTTGCTAATTGACAGTGATAGCAGAGACCCGTCTCCTGGGCTGATGTCGGTAGCCTAATAAAGACGCATTACTATGAGGCTGGGCGAATCGTATCACTCCCCCCGTCTCCTCCCGTCTTCTCTCTGCTCCTCTTCCGATTCCCCTCCCCACGCAGCCTGATTAAACTGATAAAGTGTGCCAAAAAAGAGCCAGAGACGGGGATGTAAATAATAAAACAGGCTCGAGTAAAAGGAAGAGTCAGCAGAGGTGGGGGAAGAGTCAGTGCTGAGAGAAAAATCCCATTAGGAACAGCTCCATACCCAATGAATAAAATGCTAAGTTTCTTATACTGCTCACCTAAATTCACAAATTTTTAATTGGTGTGACATTTCAAGTTAAAAGGTTTGGCCTCTGGACGACCTTAAAGTGTCAGGCTGTTTAATACAACACACACAAACACACACTATGATGCCTGCAATGACAGGCAGTTACAGGCGCTCGTGACTTTGATATACTCTCATTAGCATAGCAACAGCAGGATGACCATCCACAGGGGAGTCAGTAACCCAGGCAACCAAAGCTGGCGGGTCCAACTACTGGAACCAGAGGCACAAATGCAAACCCAATCCCTGCCTCATGCTAATGTTTTAATCAATGTTGTGCAAGTTAGCCTTTTATGAGAAGTACTATCTTCGATTCGATAAGACCACTCAAAATATTGGCTTCACAAGACTGGATTTTAACTGTGTTTCTGAAGAAAATTAAAAAGTCTCATTTTGCGGTTTTCACAAATAGCGCAAAGGTTTAAAAAAATCATACACTGAGTTTAAGAAAACCTGTAATGAATGTAGGATATTTTAGGCCAAGTTTTACTTGTCCAAATATTACAGTTATTAGACTTGTCTAATTTTAATGTGATGTGAATACCATTAAAGTGGAGTGTGACAATACATCCAGCTCACAAGATAGACAGAGGATACGATGTGTACAAAACAAGATTTTAGTAATGTTTCTGGAAAATATTTTTATGCTTAATCTATTATGCTTTTAGCAAACCTTTGAAAATGCTCAATTCTGTGAATTCTAATGTAGAATAAAGGATGTATGGCCTTTTGCAGCAAAAGGTTAGTCAGTCGTCATGTTATCACAGTATTTTCTAATCCTTCCTTGTCTGATTCTATACCACCATTTTTGTACCCCAAAGTACCCAAAATACTGCCAAACAAACAAGTTAAAACTATAACTTTTGAATCCAAGTGTTATCTGAGAGCCTAACTGCAGTTTCGACATAGCCTCTCAACACAACCCGTAAATTTGAAAACAAAAAATTGTATTGTGACATAACTGCTTATTGTGATTAAATTCATAATTGCAGAAAACAAACTGAATCATTAGAGTTAGTGGAGATCACTCTCTTACTGGAGGCAGACTATTCGTGACATACCACAAAACACTTGTGGCTGTAGCTGCGGCAGAAGGTGATTTTACATCATTTTGAGAAAGTAGGGCATAATACCATGTATGTTGTTTGTTTTACTTCATAACTATGCTATAGTGTAAAATCCCAATAAAATGCATTTAAGTTTCTGCAATGTGACCACATGTGGAATGGGTGAATCCTTCTGCAAGACACTTTATGTAAGATGTGAGCTCCACAAAAATCAATAGTGCAAGAGTCATGTACTTGTTCCAAGATACCAGTTATGGTCCCTTGACATGGCTGGTTTGAGTGTTTTATGCATGAAACAATCAAGGTGGTTGAAAAAGGGACTCCTGATTGTTGCCATAACGCAAAGGTGTTTTGAAAAACATTTTTACAGATATTTTGACTCACACATACAATATTCAGAAACGGAAACATAATAATTGTAGAACACTGACCATCCTGCACATATACAGCAGACAACCACACCCTATCCTTAAGGGCAAACATTGCAGCTTTTTGGTGCATGAATTGGGCAACTGATGTCATAAAATCTTTCCGTTTACAGCAGCTGTTCAGTCCCAAATAGGATGTTATTAAACATCACCAATAAGCCGTGCAAACTTCAAGTTCCTGGGGTAAAAAAAACTGCCTTCATAAGTTGAAAATCTTTTTAATGAAACTCTGGGTTTCATTAAAAGATCATTAAAAAGACATCTTCTTTTGAACATACACAACACTGGATTGTACTCACATTGATGTGAGCAAACTAATACTTACTTCTAAAGATGTAGCAACAAATTGGAACAGTTATTGGTAAGTAGAAAACATTAATTATGGACATTAGCCTCAGTTTAAATTCAAGGGTACAAATTTCATAAATTTGTAATTGCTTCTACATTGTCCGAAAACCACAAATAAAAAAAAGTATTTTATTTTGAATGTAATTAAACGGGAAAACTCTGTGTTTTATTAAACCCCAGTACTTAAAGGATAAAAATGTATAAAATTCACTGTCAGGCATCAAAAGGGTTTGACTGAAGCTTTTATTCCTCAGTTGCCCATAATGACCTATGGTAATGCAACCATATCAGCACAGACACCACACAAGGTAGCTGCTAAGTTTCTGCAAAAAGATCTGTTTCTTTTGATGATCAATGCCAATATCTTTGAAGTTCAACCTCTCTGTAAAATGTACACTAGTCCATGTGTGAGAGGAGAGGAAACATTGTAAACAGTGACAACCAGCCATCACAAGCAAAATGGTTAGGCTAAGATTTCCAGCATAATGGGCTGCACGGTGGTGCAGTTGGTAGCACTGTTGCCTTGCAGCAAGAAGATCCTGGGTTCAATTCCCACCTGGGGGTCTTTCTGCATGGAGTTTGCATGTTCTCCCTGTGCATCTTTGGGTTCTCACTGGGTACTCTGGCTTCCTCCCAAAGACATGCCTGTTAGGTTAATTAGTCACTCTAAATTGCCCTTAGGTGTGTGAATGGTTGTATGTGTGTTGACCTGCGATGGACTGGCGACCTGTCCAGGGTGTACCCTGTCTCTCGCCCATAGACTGCTGGAGATGGGCACCAGCTCCCCTGTGACCCACTATGGAATAAACGGTAGAAAATGACTGACAGACAGGATAAGCTACTTCTTGTTGTTATTTGTGTACATCAGTCATGTGATTCACAGTAATACCAAATCAAGGTAACGCCAAGGGGAACTGACAAATGCTTGACAAGTGATTCCAGGAGGAGTATGAAAGATGACTCATGTGTCTCAGAAAATTATGAATTTTTGACAGGAAGCTACTTTAGTTTGTTCTAACAATCATTACACATCTCATTCAGCAAAACCAGATAAATAACTACAGATACAGTGGCATTATTGCTGCATTTTAACAGGCTTTTCTAATCTGCCAAACTCAAAGTGTTGCTCAATCAAATAAATTGAAGGAATGCTTTTTTTTTTTTTACCTTGATTTGGTATTACGTTAACTCACACAAAGAACACATCCAAGCCTTTATAAGATTGTTAACTTTATGGGGTGCTGGTGGTGTAGGGGTTAAGTGCGCGACCATGTCCAGAGGCTATAGTCCTCGATGCGGCTGTAACAGGTTTGAGTTCCGGACCTGGCAACCTTTGCCAAATGTCTCCCCCTCTCTCCTGTCTACCTACTGTCAAAAAATGGAAAACAAAGGCCTCTAGTGCAAAAAAATAATAAAAGGTCAACTTTGTCCCATCAATTTGCTGGACTCTGATTTTTTGTGTCATATTTAGCTTTTGTGATGTTGATTATGTTTGATTTGCCACGATGCACAGTTTTTATCATACAGTATGTGCAGGAATCCGTAGTTTTCACCATAGCAACTGCCAGGAACAACCAGTAACATTAGGATGTGTTGCAAAAATAATTTCAAGATGGTTATTATATATACAGTGATATGTTAAAGTGTAGCTACCAGACAGTGCAGTATGTTTTGTCCCCAAATCAGTCAGTCAGTCGTTTTCTACCGCTTATTCCATAGTGGGTCGCGGGGAAGCTGGTGCCTATCTCCAGCAGTCTACGGGCGAGAGGCGGGGTACACCCTGGACAGGGCCCCCAAATCATTTTCTTCAAAATGATTTGAAAAAAATTGTGTAGTGCTTTGTATGTTAATGTGAGAATGTTAAAACGACCCTTGAGAGAAGCTAATTCATCAGTGACACTATAGTTGAAGTCAGGGATGGTTTTGACAAAATGGTTCTCCGTAGAGAGAATGGCCAGTGCATTAGGAAGGTCCTGTGACATTTTGTTCCTAAGGAACGCCTTGGTTCTCTTGAGTGTTAAGAAGCACCTCTCAGATTCAGCTGTGGTCATAGCATAGCAGGCACACAATCTTACACTGCTGCCAAGAATCCATTGTGTATCCAGAGAAGAACGTCCCCCCTGGACAAGAGGGTCTTCTTTACCCTGTCGTCCCATAGGAAAAAAAAAATTTGACCAATTACGTTGAGAGTCCAGCTGACCAAATACATAATTTAAAAGTTTGGAGGATATGCAAAGCGAGGCTCTGAGAAAAATACAGACAAAAGCAGAAGCAGGGATCAGCAGGGAGGGAGGGAGAGAAAACGCGTGTGTCTTCCACCGAGAGCAAGAGAAAGTCTTTTAGAATAAGAAGGACCAGAAAATTCTTTAAAAAATCCTAATACTTTGCCTTACCATCACTCTAGTTAAATGTAGAGCTATGACACTTATGTGAAAGCAGCAGACTGTTTCCCTTGTAAAAAAAATCTTATTTCAGCACTGAAAAAAAATCTCAGCTCAAAACTCTTTCCTTACTGAAATGGGGTTTTGATGCTTCATTTTATCAGCATATTATTTTAGAAAACAAGTAGAGGCTGTATTGTTGGTAAATTATCCACTCCTAATTATCAGCAGTTTGCTTATTTGCGACCCTGTGCTGATTTGTGCTTCACTCAGTGGATTACATTGGTGATTATTTAAAATAGGCTGACTGCGTTCAAAGACCACAGCAACATTAGTGGATCATCCACAGAACCCACCACTACTATCTGCACTTCATCTGGATCACAACCATAAGTTTTAGCAATTCCGGTTCTCAGTGTACAAGGTGTGGTAGCAGTAGATTGTTAAATAATGTACAGCTTTATTTTTTTTAGAACCCAGAATACATTAAATGCTAATCTCTATCTTAGATTGTGTATCTCGAAGGTTTTACTTCAAAAAAGAAAGTCTTGTGTCCTTGTGGCCCCAATTTGGCGTAGATGACATTTTTCATTTCAGTCATAACAAATGAAAATCTGCCTTTGCCCACATTTTATGTTATGATCTGTATGATGTTTGGGTTATGGTTATAGTGTTTCTGTTTTTACCACCTCCTTGTTGTTTATTATGTTCTATGTGATCTTGCCTTATTTAGTCCATTCCTTGTGTTCATTCATTCATTCATTCATTCATTCATTCATTCATTTCCTTTATTGAACCACAAAAAAACTTATTACGAATAAAGCTTTTCCAAGAATGACCTAGCCAAGACAGCAGTGTAAAACATACAACATACAGCAAAACTGAAAACAAGACCAAATACAAAAACATAAACAACAGTTTCACAATTCATAGGGTACTCTTGAGATATCAAATTCCTTTTAACATATGGGCAGTTACAAGAGCCAAATGAGCTAATTTATCTGCCCTTTAAAATAGATTTAAAGTCAGCAGAACATTTAAAGGCCTTCTTACCCACGTCAGTTCTGACTTTTGGGACCTGCATCAAGATGATATGCTGAGAGCATAGGTCATAATGGTTGAGTTTCCTACACAGAAATTAGCATAAATATGTAGGATGAAGCCCAGGAATGCATTTATAGATAAACAACACCCAGTGAAAGAGTCAGTGGACAGGTAGAGATGGACAATTTGCTGTAGCATAAAAAGTACAGGTATGTACACAATAGATGCAATTAAACATAAAAAAAACAGAGCACAATGATACACAGTATCCAATTTTTCAAATTCTGGCCTGAAGTGTTAATGAACAACAGATAGAGAGAAAGGTAGATGTGATCAGGTGCTACCTGGCATTCTGTGAGAAACTTTTTTTGTTTCTAAATAAAGAAATCTATCTATCAGAATACCTAAATATTTGTAGCATCCGAGGCATTTGTAGCATCTGAAAAAAAATATATATATATATATATTATATATAAGAAGGTCCTGGGTTCGACTCCCGGCCAGGGGTTTTCTGCATGGAGTTTGTATGTTCTCCCTGTGCGTGCGTGGGTTTTCAGGGGGTGCTCCGGCTTCCTCTCACAGTCCAAAAAAATGACTGTTAGGTTACTTGGTCTCTATAAATTGCCCTTAGGTGTGAAAGAGTGTGTGCATGGTTGTTTATCCTGTATGTCTCTGTGTTACCCTGCGATGCACTGGCAATCTGTCCAGGGTGTAACCTGCCTCTTGCCCTTAGACTGCTGGAGATAGGCTTTTTTCGGATCAAAGCAAATTCTGCATGTCATTTGGAAATCAAGGTGCCAGAGTCTGGAGGAAGACTGGGGAGAAGGAAATGCCAAAATGCCAGAAGTCCAGTGTCAAGTACCCACAGTCAGTGATGGTCTGGGGTGCCGTGTCAGCTGCTGGTGTTGGTCCACTGTGTTTTATCAAGGGCAGGGTCAATGCAGCTAGCTATCAGGAGATTTTGGAGCACTTCATGCTTCCATCTGCTGAAAAGCTTTATGGAGATGAAGATTTCATTTTTCAGCACGACCTGGCACCTGCTCACAGTGCCAAAACCACTGGTAAATTGTTTACTGACCATGGTATCACTGTGCTCAATTGGCCTGCCAACTCTCCTGACCTGAACCCCATAGAGAATCTGTGGGATATTGTGAAGAGAACGTTGAGAGACTCAAGACCCAACACTCTGGATGAGCTAAAGGCCGCTATCGAAGCATCCTGGGCCTCCATAAGACCTCAGCAGTGCCACAGGCTGATTGCCTCCATGCCACGCCGCATTGAAGCAGTCATTTCTGCAAAAGGATTCCCGACCAAGTATTGAGTGCATAACTGTACATGATTATTTGAAGGTTGACGTTTTTTGTATTAAAAACACTTTTCTTTTATTGGTCGGATGAAATATGCTAATTTTGTGAGATAGGAATGTTGGGTTTTCATGAGCTGTATGCCACAATCATCCGTATTAAGACAATAAAAGACCTGAAATATTTCAATTAGTGTGCAATGAATCTAAAATATATGAATGTTAAATTTTCATCATGACATTATGGAAAATAATGAACTTTATCACAATATGCTAATATTTTGAGAAGGACCTGTATATATATAAGTAGAGACCAAAGGTTTGAACACACCTTCTCATTCAAAGAGTTGTCTTTATTTTCATGACTATGAATATTGTAGCTTCACACTGAAGGCATCAAAACCATGAATTAACACATGTGGAATTATATACTGAACAAAAAAGTGTGAAACAACTGAAAATATGTCTTATATTCTAGGTTCTTCAAAGTAGCCACCTTTTGCTTTGATTACAGCTCCACACACTCTTGGCATTCTGTTGATGAGCTTCAAGAGGTAGTCACCTGAAATGGTTTTCACTTCACAAGTGTGCCCTGTCAGGTTTAATAAGTGGGATTTCAAGCCTTATAAATGGGGTTGGGACCATCAGCTGTGTTGTGCAGGAGGTGGATACACTACACAGCTGATAGTCCTACTGAATAGACTGTTAGAATTTGTATTATGGCAAGAAAAAAGCAGCTAAGTAAAGAAAAACGAGTGGCCATCATTACTTTCAGAAATGAAGGTCAGTCAGTCCGAACAATTGGGAAAACTTTGAAAGTGTCCCCAAGTGCAGTCGCAAAAACCATCAAGCGCTACAAAGAAACTGGCTCACATGAGGACCGCCCCAGGAAAGGAAGACCAAGAGTCACCTCTGCTGCGGACGATAAGTTCATCCGAGTCACCATCCTCAGAAATCGCAGGTTAACAGCAGCTCAGATTAGAGAACAGGTCAATGCCACACAGAGTTCTAGCAGCAGACACATCTCTAGAACAACTGTTAAGAGGAGACTGTGTGAATCAGGCCTTCATGGTAAAATAGCTGCTAGGAAACCACTGCTGAGGACAGGCAACAAGCAGAAGAGACTTGTTTGGGCTAAAGAACACAAGGAATGGACATTAGACCAGTGGAAATCTGTGCTTTGGTCTGATGAGTCCAAGTTTGAGATCTTTGGTTCCAACCACCGTGTCTTTGTGCGGTGCAGAAGAGGTGAACGGATGGACTCTACATGACTGGTTCCCACCGTGAAGCATGGAGGAGGAGGTTTGATGGTGTGGGGGTGCTTTGCTGGTGACACTGTTGGGGATTTATTCAAAATTGAAGGCATACTGAACCAGCATGGCTACCACAGCATCTTGCAACAGCATGCTATTCCATCCGGTTTGTGTTTAGTTGGACCATCATTTATTTTTCAACAGGACAATGACCCCAAACACACCTCCAGGCTGTGTTAGGGCTATTTGACCAAGAAGAATAGTGATGGGGTGCTGCGCTAGATGACCTGGCCTCCACAGTCACCGGACCTGAACCCAATGGAGATGGTTTGGGGTTAGCTGGACCACAGAGTGAAGGCAAAAGGGCCAACAAGTGCTAAGCATCTCTGAGAACTCCTTCAAGACTGTTGGAAAACCATTTCAGGTGACTACCTCTTGAAGCTCATCAACAGAATGCCAAGAGTGTGTGGAGCAGTAATCAAAGCAAAAGGTGGCTACTTTGAAGAACCTAGAATATAAGACATATTTTCAGTTGTTTCACACTTTTTTGTTCAGTATATAATTCCACATGTGTTAATTCATAGTTTTGATGCCTTCAGTGTGAAGCTACAATATTCATAGTCATGAAAATAAAGAATATATACACACACACACATATACACACACATATATATATATATATATATATATATATATATATATATATATATATACACATATATATATATGTGTATATATATATATATATGTGTATATATATATGTGTATATATATATATATATATGTGTATATATATATATGTGTATATATATATATATGTGTATATATATATATATATATATATATATATATATATATATATATATATATATATATATATATATATATATACACACATGGAGGACAACTATCACTGTGCATCAATTCCAACACCCCCCTCTCCCAATGAAACATGGTGAAGGCAGCATTATGCTGCAAGGAAACATTACTCAACGCAACTTTATTTATCAATTAGGTTACTTCTGGAGGTATGTTTCATTGGTGTGCTTAGTTGTGTCAGGGTAAAGGGTACCAAATACAAATGCATACACTTCTAAGATTTTTATTTATAAGATAGTTATATTGTTATCCTTCCTCATCACAATTACGCATATGTTATGTTGGTCTATCACATATCCCAATAAACGTATGTAGTATTGTGTCTGTAATTTGATAAAATGTAGAATAGTTCAAAGAGTATGAATTGTTTTTTCTTGTTTTCATCACAGTACTGTCTTACTTGAACTCATTTTCATACAACTTGTGACCAGAGTGCCACTTTCACTCTGCATTCAAATCAAGTTTAAATCAAATTATTTTAATTATGAAGCACATTTATAATAAACAGAGATGACCAAAGTGTTATAAACATAATGAATCCACTGTGAGCTACACAAAACAGAAAACAAACTCAGTAGCCCAAAAGAAAAAGGCAGAAACATTAAAACAGAAAAAAGCCTAGTTATGTAATGAGTTCTTAAAATATAGTAAATGTTAATATACTCAGAGTTAAAAGCCTTCTGCGTTGTATTAAAAGTGGGGCAGAAAGGATGGATTTAATTGGCAATGGAAGGCTGTTCCACAGCTTTGAAGGCAACACTGCAAAGGTACAAAAATATATCTGCCTCCTGGAGGTCAGTGAACTGATAAAAGCTGTTTTCTTAGAAAAAAAAAGAAGCACACTGGTGATTTTAGAATATCTCTCAGGTTCCTGACTGTGTAAACCTAAAACTCAAGAACAATTCTATTGAGCTCAATTCTAGAATAGCACCACACGAGGAAGGCAGCTTGTTGGAGTAACTCTCTTATTTTATGCCATGTCGTTTCTTTAAAACTTTGCTTTCTCATTATTCTGTCATTTTGGAAGACAGCTTTGACCTACATACAGAAAACGCTCAGAAGTAGGAACGGAATGTAAGGTGTTTTTATTGTCAGCAAAGTAATCAGGAAAGTGAACGGGAAATGTCAACTGTACGGGAAGAGAAGAGAAATGACTCTCTTCATGTAGATAATGTAGATAATGACTAATGAGATCTGAGAAATGGCTCACTAAATTGTTGCTCCTTGAACCACCAGGGGTAGAGGGATTCAGGGTCTAGGCTTGCGAGGTAGAAGTTGCTCAGCTGTTTTCTCTCGTGCTGTTTGAGATGACTTGGTGAGAACAAGCAATAGTTCAGGTGCAGGTACTTGTGTTGGAAGGTGTAACAGGGTAAGCTTGTGCCTTGGTCCAGAAGTGGAAGGAAGCGGGAAGCCGCCAGCTTGGTCCTTGTACAAATAAATAACAGGAGGTTGGAAACGAAGTCCTCAAAACGTAGATCCAATTTCCAGGAGGCGGTAATCTTGATCGCCCAGAAACGTCTGGAGCGAAGTTAGTCCTCAGCAAGCTAAACAAAACCTCAGGTTAGTAACTTGCGAAGGACCAAATACAAAAGTTGACTAGGAGCAAAAAACGAAGCAAAGATCAGTAGAGGCTGAGCTTGTTACCACTGTAGGCAAACACTCTGCCGTCAAAGTGCTGGCAGCCTCCCGCTTATGTATTCCTCCATGCAATCAGCAGATAGGTTGCACCTGTCACCCAGTGCACCTGAGAACTTCCAGCACCATCTGAGAAACACTGAAGCAATGATTACAAGCGCACAGTACACACACATGCACGCACACACACACACAGATACAGACCCTGACATATTCTTGTTGAAAAATTGCTTTAAAAAAAAAAAAATGTCTTTTCTGAAAGATAAAAAATGCGCCGATGGCATGACGTTTGCTGTTACTTTTTTACTTTTGGAGAGTTGTTGTGATACACCATATTAACGAGGTCTTTTTTTTTTTTTGCAATAAAGAGCAGCTGATTTACATCTCAAAAGCTCATATATCAGTTAAATAGTGACCCCAAATCTCTAGTCAGGTAAAGAGGAGATGTTATGGTTGCAGAGCACGACTAAGGTGGAGAGAAGGAAGGAGGAAGTTCAAACTATCTCTTTTTTCCGATCATGATTAGAGTGTAATAGATGAAAAAACAAAATGGGTGAACTCCAGGTCCTGACAAGGACCCAGTCAAAGAATCCCTGACAAAATCATAAGATGCTTCCCCAATACCAAACTCTGGAACATGAGTGACCTGGAGGAGCTGCTTAATAAGAAAACAAGAGTCTACAGGCAGGGACACAAAAGCAACTCAAATTCAAGATTAGAGATAGCAATGAGGCATAAAGCAAAATTGAAGAGTGAACCTCAACAGGACAACAAATGTGAAGGAAGGAAGGAGGAATACCACAGACTTAAATCAGAGGTAAGATCAATTCGATAGAAGTATGGACAGAGCCAATGAACTAAAAACATTTTGCAATGGGCTCAGTATCCTCCTCTCCTGCCCCTTCCAAAAAGACCGCTCATTCTCCCTTTATCCACATTTCCCTCACATCTCAAATTGTATCTTCTACCTCACTCATGGATCCTACCGCTTCTCCATACATTGATTTCTTAACCAAAATCAAGAGATGTTGTTGCCCTATTCATTGCCCCTCCTAGAAGTCTGGTGAAGAGGTAGTTGGAGGGATTAAATCTTAATAAGACAGAGGTTCTTGATGATGTCAGTCCCAGAGTCATGAAGGCCTGTGTGGACCACCTAAGTCGTTTTTTTGCAGGACCTCTTAAACCTTAGCCTGACTAGGGAGAAGCTCCCAGTAGAGCAGCCGACATGCTGCCTGGCTCCAGTCCCTAAGAAAGATTATCCATCAGTCCTCAACAATTATAGACCTGTTGCCTTGATGTCCCTCATCATCAACATCCTGAGGAGGCTCATGTTGGCTAATCCGAAGTAAGAAAACAACCACCTTTTAGTACCTGCTGCAGTTTGTTTTTCCCTGTGGAGTTGGAGTTGAACATGCCATCATATAACTGCTTTAACAAATTATCTGAACAAAGTGTCCATGTTCTTTGAGTTCTACAGTGTATTCAACACAGTTGAATCTGATCTACTGTCTGCAACCAGGTGGTCGGCAACACAAGAGCACCACTGGGGACTGTACTCACACCATTGTTTTTAACACTTCACACCTTAGGCTTCCAGTACTAATCAGAGTCCTGTTATCTGCAGAAATACTTGGACAACTCCATAGCTGTCAGGTGTATCAGAGATGGACAAGAAGCTGAGTACAGAGAGTTGGTGGATCGCGTTGTGACATGGTGCTGGAACATCTAATCATCATCTAATCTAGAATGTGAACAAACCAAAGAGATGATTGTAGATTTTCGGAAGAAACTGTTTATCAAATAATATTTCCATCGTGGAGGTGGAAGAGGATTATAAATGCCTCCATATTCACCTAGACAACAGACTGGACTGGTGACGCAACAGTGAAGCTTTACACAAGTGACACAGTAGACTGTATTCCTTGAGGAAGCTTAGGTCCTTAGTTTGCAGCAAGATGCTGCAGATGTTCTATATGTCTGTTTTGGAGAGTGCAATTTCTTCTGCCATAATCTGTTTGGGTAGCAGCATTCAAACCAGTGACTTGGAACAGCTCAAAAATCTGATAAAGGAAGCTGGTTCTCTTTTAGGGACTGTTCTTGAACCTCTGGGGATTATTGTGCAAAGAGGAATGTTTCACTGTAATACAAGATCAGAGTGTCTTCAGACAAAAGCTTCTTCTGATCCACTGTAACCCAGAATGCTGCTACAGGAGATCCTTCCTCCCTACAGCCATCTATGCAGACTCTTTAAAGAAACTGTTACAGTTTTAGTTACTACAACATTGCATTTCCCTTTGGCATTATTAAAGCATTTTTGATTTGAATTGAACTGAACTGAGTCACAAACGCTTGATGGCATTTGTGACTGCCAAGGGTGGCACAACCATTTATTAGGCTATGTAGGCTATTGCTTTTCAATTCAATTCCATTCAGTTTATTTATATAGCACCAATTCACAACACATGTTGTCTCAAGGCACTTCAAAAAAGTCAGGTACGTTTGCCTCTTATATCTTCTTTGACATTAAAATTAGTTTGTGAGTGGGAAAAAAGCAACAACAGAAGAAATCTGTAAGGGGCAAATATGATTTCAAAGCACTGTAAATTCTCAGAACACGTTACAGTTGAACAGCCTTTCAGATTGAGTGGGATGTTGTACTCCACCTCTATCCACCGCTGTTCATACCTTAACAACCTCAACAAACCATAGACTACCAAATGGAACAGTGTTAATCTTTCTCTGTCAGTTGGCACAGGAACCTAACGCTGTTTTTGAAATCCATATGGTGGATGCTGCACAGATGGATGTTTCATTGCACCTGTCAGTGTTTATGCCTTGCACCTGACACGTACACTCATGCACGCACATGTGGGAGGCGGTGCTGCTGTTGTTAATTAGAAGTTAACATATCAAACTGTGTTTTTGTTGCTGCACCTCAGTGTATGGGGAGAGTGGGAATGGGTGATTTGGGGGGGGGGGATGAGTTAATTGTGTGGGCAGAATGACTAGCCTGGCTGTTTGTGTTAAGTCGACACAGAAACACAGCCTATGTTTGGGAGCGTCTAAAAATAGAGCCATGGACAGATTGGAAAATCCTTTGCCCAGGCAGTAAAAAAGTGCTCTTAGTACTTTTCCTAGTAAGCAAACCAGCAGCAGGAGAGGAGGAGGAAAAGTTGAGGGAAAAATGAAGCAAGACAGTAACAAGGGTTTGTTTTTACTCTTTCTCATTGCGGGGTGTTGTTTGGACTGTGTTCTGGTTTAAGCAAGGCTTTATCAGTGCAGCATTTCAATCTGTGCTCTTTGTGTGCAGCATAGTGCAGACCTTCTACAGGCCTCCCAAAGACACAGCTCTTTAATGAGCATATCGATCAGTGTTTCTCACACCTTCAGTCCCCCCACGGAGACAGAAGGCAAGAGACAGAGACAAGAGAGGGGAGAAGAAAAGAAGAGGTGGGGAAAAAAAGGTGATGAAGAGACGAAAGCCTCAGAAAAGCTTTAGACTCACAGAATGGAGCGCTTTATTTTTTTCTAAAGACCGCAGGGGAGTCGGCTTTGTGCCTGTAAAATTCAATTTACCTTTTCACAGATGGGCTATGCTGAGTGGCTGGTATTGAGGTGCACATCTCATAAGCCGCTCTGAATGTGCATGTGTGTGTGTGTGTGTGTGTGTGTGGTTGTGTGTGTGTGTGTCTGCGTGTGTGTGTGTGTGTGTGTGTGTGTGTGTGTGTGTGTGTGTGGTTGTGTGTATGTATGTGTGTGTTCACCCAGGAATATGCATCTGTGTGCATGTGCAGGGGTTTGCATCCCTATGTCGAGGCATGCGAGTGAACAGGGGAACGCGGCAGCATAAGCCATCCTGGTGTGTATGTGGGTTCTCTGTCAGAGCTCCGTCTTGCTCTGCTCGCTTCCCTGCGACACATTACCGCTTCACCTTCACCCTGCCAGTACCACGGACAGAGATATGGAGCAGAAGAAAAACATCAAAGACATTTAGTGAGGTTGGTGGAGCAAGTTAAATCACATATATGGGATTTCTTTGTTGACTTGAAAGGGAGCAGTCAATAATGTCCAGTTTCTATGGTCATATCCATATCTGTTCTGTTGAGTTAGATACTACACTTTAACAGACGCTATGTTGGGCAGTATGGTGCCTCAGCGGAACTTCCGGTTTCACTTTGTTGCAGCTGTTGTCCTTCCAAAAGAATGATGGCTAGGGACAAGAATGAGACAACGAACATAATAAAATAAATATTCTTGTTTCTTTGAATACGGAGCCTTGCAAAAATATTCGTAAATGGTGAAATTGTTTATCATTATGTCACACTTAGTGTTGTTATTTAGATTTTATGATAGACCAACACTAAGTAATTGGGAAGTGGAAGAACAAGGATGCATTGTTTTAATTTTATTTTTTACAAACGCTGGTTGTGTTTTTATGTTTAGCGCCACTGAGACAGTACTTTGTAGAATCACTTTTTACTGTAAATGCTGCTGCAAGTCCTATGGGCTTTGCACATCTAAACATGGAACATTTTGGCTGTTCTTCTTTAACAAAGAGCCCAGGCTAACTCAAATTAGATGGATATAATCTGCAAACATGAATTTTCAAGTCTTGCCACAGTTTACTAAATGGATGTAAATCTGAACTTTTATTCGGCCATTCCGGCACATGAATATGCTTTGATCTAAACCATTACATTGTATTTCTGGATGAATGTTTAGGGTCCTGCTGCAAGATGAACCTGCAAACCAATCTCAATTTTGATCCTGCGTGAGTGCTATACTTTCTTGCATCCACACAGCATCATTCTCCCATTGCCACATTTCTCGGTTGGAATAAGGTGTTCTGAGTGAAGTGCAATGTTTTCCACCACCCACAGCATTTTGCACATACCCCAAAATGTTCAGCTTTGCTTTCATTTGACCAGGGAATAGGCTTTCACATGTTTGTTGTGTCCCCTACATGCCTTGTGGCAAAATGCAAACAAAATTAACCTCACAGCATGATGCTTGTTTCTCAGGGAGGTATACTCAGGGTGATTTGCTGTGTCCTCTACATGTCTTGTGGCAAACTGTGAACAGGACTTCTTAAGGCAACAACAGCTTTCTTGCTACTCTTCCCTCGAGGCCAGAGTGCAAAACCAGCCTAGTAATTGTTAGATTCTCTCAACTGTGGCTCTCCAAAGTTACCATTATCTTCTTCTCTGATTAATTCTATCCTTTCAAGGCATGTCAGTTTATGAAATAGTTAATACTTCATTCTAACATATAACATCATATAACAGAACAGTTATATGTATTACAACTTGATGAGGATAATGTGATGGCTAGCCATTTTTATTTAAAAAGTGAGGCAGATCAGAGGCCAGCTGGTCAGAGTTGATGGGAATGCAGATCCTGGAAGAAATCCTGTTGGGGGCTGCAACAAACTTGACTCTACAATGCTAACACCTGTGCCACTGTGCAGCCTTCATGACAGAGTAAACTGTCCCATACGCACGCAAGGGAAATAATAATTCTTAATATTGAAATTAATGATAAGTAACCAACGAACCATGCACCAAACCACCAACACACCCACAATGAAAGGGACACAAACTAGCTCAACTTGTCTGCCAGCGAGGTATGGCTGTCAGTATCGTTGTTTTTGCTTTTATAACCTAGAGATACATTAAACCCCCTACACACCTAAGTTTTACTCCTGCTGTAAAACTAACCCCCTCTGCTCGTTTGTTAAGCATAGAAAGAAGGGACGTGCGGTTCACAGTAATCCAAGTATGGGGTTGGTTAAATCCTAAAGCTAAGTTTGATGTTGGAGAAGACCTTATTCAGTGAATAAGCCTCCCTAACAACAATCCCTGTGTACTAAAGGGATTTTAGGGGTGGTGCTTTTAAATAAACACAACTGAATTCTTGAATTCATCTGCAATGATGAAAACAGCCTCAGGCTCAGGATGCATTTTTTGCTGACTGCTTGGAAACTTATGCAAATGACCAAGATGCAAGTGAACATTAGCATACAGTGGAAAACACAGCAGATATCATGGCCACCGTAAACTCCTGGAGAGGGAATATCGGCCTGTATTTAACAGTAACACAACTCAGGTCTGAGACTGTCATAAAAAGGAAAGAAAACCCAGAAAACATCTGTAAAGTAGGAAATCACAGCATGGTACAACTTTCATCATTGAGTTGGCAAAAACAATATCACCAAACAATATCATCATGTTATCATTATCAATTAACACCTTATATATTGATATGGGCTTGTTTTGGAACCACATAACATGCGAAACCTTGCTGATTACTGAGTCATTATCTGTTTTGACACAAAAGGGTTGAGCATGTGGCCATGTGTGTAGTAGCATAAAGTTAGCTAAAGGTTACAGGACAAAAATGGTTGAACTTGACTGTGATCAGTGTGTTGGGTTCATTTAGCCTAAACTTGACTGTGGCAATGTGTTTATGTTAGTAGCTTCATGTATAGACCTGCCAGACGTAGCCCTTCTTATTAGGGATTTTCATTAGGACACTTATCCACTTCTGCATGTTTGCATGTTAAAAAAAGGATACAGTGGATCTAATACTGTGGTTATAATAACACTCACATCCATTGTAGAAAAGATACTAAACAGCTTCAAAGTAGCTGCCGATTTTTTTTTACTTTTAACTTTTTTTTTTTTACATGTCCTGTCCGGCAGAGAAGCACTCAGAATTGTTGTCTGTTGGGATCATTTCAATTGCGATGGACACAGAGACAGAAACAAAAAGGAAAAAATAAAGCAAGAAAAAAAGAGAGCTGGGGTAAAAAGGAACAAGGGAGAGAGGGAGAAATTAATATAGGACAGAAAGAAGAATGAAAGAATACAAGATAACACCCTAAAAGACTGCTTCTACACTTGTAGAAACATATTATAACAGCAATGTTACTGAAAAGTGCACGGTACTAATGAATGCAAAATGTATGTAGTTGTAACTGCGTCTCAATATAGAACATCTGTGTATCTAACACCTGAATCCAAACACCTGAATCCAAACACCTGTGGGTGTAAGTGTGGGCGTGCTTGTGTATAGGGTTTCTTCATAAAAATATGCAACAGTGAGTGTGAAGAGTCACAACCTGGACCCAACACAGACACAGCGATCTGTCCCTGATTCCATTGAAATGCTCCCAGCTATGTGGTAACAGTTTGGGGATGGTTCCTTCCTGTTTCAACATGCCTGCCCAATAAAGCGCAAATCAAGCTCTATAAAGCCATGCTTAACCCTGTTTGGGGTAGACTTAACAGTCCTGCACAGAGTTTCAACATCAACTGGATAGAACACATCTGGGATAAATTGGAGAGGAGACTGTGAGCCAGGCACTCCCATCCAGCATTTTTGTCTGAATGGTCAAGTATTGCTATAAAACTCTCCTAAACCTTGTCTAAAGCCTTCACAGAGGAGTTGAAACTGTTATAGCTGCAAAGAGTGGGCCAACACCCTATTATAGCAAACAGGTTAGGAATGGTATGCCGTTGCACTTTTGAGCTATTCTGCTACCTCAGTACATGCTAGCTATGACATTTCAAAATTGTATGCTTTTTAAAATATCTCACTCTTAGAAATCCCATTAAAAATTAATGAGGAACAGCTGCAAATGCTCCTATAACTTAGTTATTGTTGAAATTTATACTTCCACATACATGCATGCAAAAAGACCATTCAAATTTCAAATAGATGACAATGCTTTAGCCTATTCCCAAAAGATTCAGCTTTTCTTATATCTTTTACCATTTTTATGAAATTGCTATTGAAAAATTCCGATTTTTGCGCTAAGATTTAGCTTTTTCCCACCTAAACTGATCACATGAAAACTCCCTAGCTAGGCCTATTTTTTAATAAATCCAAAAAGTTTGCAAACAAGTTACTGCTACTCCCACTCCATTCAAAGTACATTAATAATTTATTTAAAAGGTATTAGTAATGATAGAAAATACTATTTTTCTGAAGAATTCTGTTTTTCTGGTGATGCTAACTATGTTAGCTTGTCAAAGGCATTTTTAGTATTAAATTGTCAGTCAGTCAGTCCTTTTCTACCACTTATTCCATAGTGGGTTGCGGGGGAGCTGGTGCCTATCTCCAGCAGTCTATGGGCAAGAGGCGGGGTACACCTTGGACAGGTCGCCAGTCCATCGAAGGGCAACACACAAACAACCACACACATGCATACACCTAAGGGCAATTTAGAGTTACCAATTAACCTAACAGGCAGGTCTTTGGACTGTGGGAGGAAGCCGGAGTACCTGGTGAGAACCCACACATGCACGGGGAGAACATGCAAACTCCATGCAGAAAGACCCCAGGCCAGGAATTGAACCAGGACCTTCTTGCTGCAAGGCAACAGTGCTACCAGCTGTGCCACCATGCAGCCCAGTATTAAATTGGCTTTGAAAAAAATTGTTGTTAAGAAGCTTTTGAAGCAAATTTCAGCAAGTGGTCCATTTAGCAACTATGTAAAAGCTTTTGGAACAACTTTCAGTCAAAAGTAAAATTACTTTATGGATCACTAACATTTGATCTTTTTTTCCACTTTTAAGTTGACTGTTTTGCTACTTCAGCAAATCGGCTTTCAAGTCTGGTTGTATTTTTTTGAATTTTCTGCTGATTCATTACATTTGCGCAACTGTTTTTCCATTCACTGCAGGTTCTTCATCACTTTTCAGCTCACATGAATCTATTTTAGTAGATCAGCAAGTAGTTCTGCTTTTGTTTTTTAAAATGTATCTGAGGTTCTTTATACACTTTTACAAATATTTTCATGTTCACTTTAGCTTCTTTAAAAGATTAGCGGACAGTTCTGCTTTTCTAATATATCTGTCAATAAATTAGTTTTTAGAAGTTTTCTTAAGCTTCTGCAGGAGTATTCAGCTGAAACATTTGAACTTATTTCACATGATATATACATTTTTCTAGTCACTTATGATTCGTGTGAAAAAGGCAAAGCCGAGTTTATTTCTGTTAACTTAGCCAATGCTGAATTTGCTTTGACCTTTAACTTTTTGTCTTTGAAGAGGCTGACTGATGCCTTTAGTTGCCTTAGAAGCTGCTAATTAGAGTTGCAGAGGAAATAAACACAGAGAGTGGGGTTCTAAAACTTAGGCCCAACAGGTACATTAACCTCATAGGTCAATAGCATTATTTGCAAAGCAATTACAAATGTTCTATCAAACAAACTGACAGCTGAATGCCTAGAGTAAAACCCTAAGGAAACAAATGCTTAAGGAAGGGTTTAAGCATAGTTGATCAGTTTATTATTTAACTATAAGATATTGTTTTTCTCATCAGTCTATCTTGATCACTTGATCATTTGTTGCCATGGAAGTACATGAACATTTCTGACAAGTAACTGGTGTGTTTATTCAGCCTCAATGGGAAACATCCACATTGACTGGAGGGAGGGGTGATGACTTGGACTTTAAACAAAGTCCGAGGGTTTAGTTTATTGTTTGGTTTTGAACTTGAGTTGTTCAAGTTACATATAAACAACTTTTATGTTTTCTAGAGACTTATTTAGTTAACAGAGTAATATGTGTGTAAAGAAAGTGTGAATTTTGTCTCCACCCTTTTTGACTAGCAGTTGTATAGGTTGTAATGCTGGGTGGTCGGAAATAGCAGTTGAGGAAGGGGAATCCATGTCCATTTGCTGTCAAAACATTTGAGAATAATCTTTTTTTAATATATAAAAGAATCAGACCTCTACAACTCTTTTCTTTCTGGTGTGTATTTTTGCCTCCCTGGCCATTCTAAAAACAAAAGGTTGTAACTTCACCTTGCAGTCACTGTCACTACTTTGCTTCAGTAAACTCTTACATGTAAAGTCTGTTTTTCATGAATTTGTCATGTGCGACTACAGAAACACAGTGGGATCATTTCCAATCGACAAGTGAACACTTCCTCAGCTGGAACACCAACTAACTACCGCCAGATAATGCTAAGCTAGCACTGAAGAAAATGTACTGCCTGATTAGCCAGGGGATGAACGTTTATCCTGAGGCAGAGATAGTAATTGAATTTTGTCAAAAATTTTATTTATGGCCTTCTTTAAAGTATCAAAGGGTTTATTGCTGCCGTAAAGTTTATGACTACCACGTATAGGACATTAAAGGCAAGGTGACCAGATTTCTGAAATCAAATCCCAGGACATTTCCTGCTCGGAGATTAAAAGAATTAAATGTTATCAAAATATAATGAAAACGTTGGCACAGTTACGGCTTAATTTATTTTGAAATATTATTCATCATTAAACAATAAAAATCAAATGTAATAGCAGGAAAGTGTCTATCCACACTGTTGTTAGCATTTCCTAAGAGTAATAAAATAAATAAATTAAAGCCGCAGATTTGAAGGCCCTCGCAGCTCAGCGTAGATCGGCCTGTGCACCGACCGTGGTTTAGATGAGAAGCTAGAATGATAATATTATAAGCTTAGAAATATTAATGTTTCCTTAATTATTTGACTATATTTCTCAGTTGATGAAATGCCAAAATTGCAGAAAACCCCAGTTATTTTTACTTGGAGCTACATACTAATACAACAGAAGAAATGAACATTTAACCAGGTGATTATTTCTTCCTCTTCATCCCTCAGTTCATGCAGTTCTTGCTTCATTCAGTTTCCTTGTTACTGACTGCTTTATTTAGTCATGAGGAACTTTCATATGCCCAAACTGAGTGGAAAACAACCCTCAGCGTGAGTTCACATATCACTATAGTAAATTAGCAAAACAGCTTATGACTAACTTAGAAAATATAAACTAAAGGTCACTACTCAGTTCTAAAAATCTTACTTTGGACGAATCCTTGTGGACACTGCACCGCTTGACTTTCCCAAACCTGGTGGCGCTTTAATCATTCTGTTAATTATTTCTCTCTCTCTCCCTCACTCAGCTGGAGCTACTCCCGCTTTTTTCTTGCATTTTCTTGTTCTGTTCATTCATAAAAGCTTGGTTTACTTGCATTTAGGTCCTCACCAAAACAAAACACATCCAAGCCATTTTTCTTTTACCTGGGCACAGCGAGTGTTGACAATACTAATAATATTTCCTACCGCGAACCAAACCTTCATCATGGCAAGGATCAGCCCAGTCCAAGGCAGCAAGCTCAGATCTTCTTCTACTCTGTCTATAACCGAATAGCATGACAAAGTGTTGGAAGCCGAAAAAGGAAGAAAGTTGTGTGGCTTTCAGGGAGGAGTTGGGACAGACAGGGTGGCCAGGAGGTGCTTCCACATGATTGGACAACTACAGTTAATGCAATCAGGGAGACTGGTAGGGGAGTACTTGGTATGTCTTCTGAAGGAATGTTGCCAAGGAGACTTGCTGGTGGAATGAGGAAGTACAGTACTGTGTACGGAGTACGAAACCAGCTAGGACGAAGTGGGACACTGTGAAGACTAAAGAGAGTTGCCAGGAGAACAGGGAGATGCAGTGTAAAGTTAGGGTAGAGATAGCTATGGCCAAACAAAGAGCAGGTAGGTTGGATAATAAGGAGGGTGAGAAGGTTTTATACAGGTTGGCAAGGCAGAGAAACAGAGATGAGAATGATGTTCAGCAGGTTTGGGTAATTAAGGATAGAGATGGAAATGTACTGACAGGTGCAAGTGTAATAGGAAGATGGAAGGAGTATTGAGTTAATGAATGAGGAAAATGAGAGAGAACAAAGAGCAGAAGAAGGGACCATTGTTGATCAGTAAGCAGCAAAGACCAGAAAGGATGAAGTAAGCAAGATGTTGAAAAGGATGAAGGGTGGAAAGGTAGTGTAGATACACTTTCTCACTAAATGGGTCTCTTTATTTTCATGACTATTTACATTATAGATTCTCACCAAAGGCAACAAAACTATGAACAAACACACATGGAGATATATAGTAAACGAAAAGTGTGAAATACATCTAAACATTTTTAGATTTTTAATTTTTCAAAATAGTCACCCTTTGCACTGATGACTGCTTTGCTCTCTTGGCGTTCTCTCCATGGGCTTCATGAGGTGGTCACCTGAAATACTTTTCCATAGAGTCTTGAAAGAACTTCCCAGAGGTTCATTGAGAGACGGCCAAAGGTTAATATTTCAGTCATCAGAGGAAAGGGCAGCTACTTTAAAGTAGCTTAGCGCAAGATCCATGATTTTTGCAGACATCTGCCCCCTCTGGCGGCAAGTTTAAATGACACCAGTGTTGTGCATGCGTATGAAAGAAGAGACAAAATGCTGTCATCTGCCGTTGTGACTCCAGTTGGTTCTTTAGAGGCCTAATGTCTTCTGAGGTAAGAAAGTTAGAAGTATTATTTAATTAACTAATTTTATATATAAATATTTTTAGCTTTTAGTTTAGACATTTTTCATTTCGAGTCAATAGTCAAATAAATTTTTTTTAGAGGAAAAACATAGCTACCCTTTTAGTTGGTCAATAACATAGATATTTGATAACTTGTTATCATTTGTTTAGTTCAATGTATATAATACAACGTATATTTTTAGTATCTTACCTTTTTAGTAAAAATAGGGCCAACTGCTGGTCCCTTTTCATTCCCAGGGCAGATCTGAGCTCCCTCTATTGCTTGAAAACTGCCCTGATATTTACTCTAGTCTTGTTCCATCGACGATCAGACTCCAGCTTTGCCTTTTTTGTCGCACTAGACAAAATTTTTTTTTTTTACTCTTGTGTAGTCTGTGATGGGGTTTGAGTTGCGCTTGTGGCTGGTCTTTTGTGTTCCATCTTCTAAAACAGTCGCCCGCCCGTGTTCTCTTGTTCTCTTGCTAAAGTGTCTTAACGGCAGAGACTCTCAACATAGTAGTAGCAGAGTTAATGAGAGCGTGCAGTAAGTCACACCTACAGGGGTTGGACAATGAAACTGAAACACCTGTCATTTTAGTGTAGGAGGTTTCATGGCTAAATTGGACCAGCCTGGTTGCCAGTCTTCATTGATTGCACATTGCACCAGTAAGAGCAGAGTGTGAAGGTTCAATTAGCAGGGTAAGAGCACAGTTTTGCTCAAAATATTGAAATGCACACAACATTATGGGTGACATACCAGAGTTCAAAAGAGGACAAATTGTTGGTGCACGTCTTGCTGGCTCATCTGTGACCAAGACAGCAAGTCTTTGTGATGTATCAAGAGCCACGGTGGATCAGTGATGGTTTGGGCTGCCATATCATGGTATTCCCTTGTGCCAATACTTGTGCTAGATGGGCGCATCATTGCCAAGGACTACTGAACCATTCTTGAGGACCATGTGCATCCAATGGTTCAAACATTGTATCCTGAAGGTGGTGCCGTGTATCAGGATGACAATGCACCAATACACACAGCAAGACTGGTGAAAGATTGGTTTGATGAACATGAAAGTGAAGTTGAACATCTCCCATGGCCTGCACAGTCACCAGATCTAAATATTATTGAGCCACTTTGGGGTGTTTTGGAGGAGCGAGTCAGGAAACGTTTTCCTCCACCAGTATCACGTAGTGACCTGGCCACTATCCTGCAAGAAAAATGGCTTCAAATCCCTCTGACCACTGTGCAGGACTTGTAGATGTCATTCCCAAGACGAATTGACGCTGCATTGGCCGCAAAAGGAGGCCCTACACCATACTAATAAATTATTGTGGTCTAAAACCAGGTGTTTCAGTTTCATTGTCCAACCTCTGTATGCACACGCCCTGAGAATTTGGCTCGAATATCTCTCTAATGAATTAACTAATCTAGCCTGTGGAGACAACTGCGGTAAATAGAAGATAACTAATTTCACATGTCAGCCAATTGGATATTTAACTTAAAAATGTACGCTACGCACCTTTAAGGAATCTAAAATATAAAACATATTTAAAGTTCTTTATAATTTTTTGTTTGCTGCATAATTTCATATGTGTTCGTTCACTGTTTTGAGGCTTCAGTGAAAATTTATGAAAAATTTAAATAATCATAAACATAAAAAAAGTATTAAATGAGAAAGGCATTCTAAAACCTTTGACCGGTAGTGTACCTGTAGAGGTATGGAAGTGTTTTGAAGAAACATCAGTAGAGTTTCTGACTAGGCTGTTCAATGAGATCTTAGAGAGCGAAAAGATGACAGGATGTAGAAGTGTGTTGGTACCAATTTGTAAGAACAAGGGAGATGTGCAGAGCTGTGGCAGCTACAGAGGAATAAAGTTGATGAGTGATACAATTAAGTAATGGGAAAGAGTAATGCAAGCTAAACTGAGGTCAGAAGTGAGCATCTGTGAGTAGCAGTATCATGTTATACAGATGTGGTATTGTATGAGGATGTCTGGAGTAGCAAAGAAGTACTTTAGAGTGGTGCATGACATGTATGACAGCTGTAACACTCAGGCCAGCTCCGTGCAGACCTATAATAATAATTGTCTTGGGCAATCTAAACCGGTCGATAAGCCAAGTATCATCATGTGCCAGCAGATCAGTATCATCTCTAAAAGAAAACACTCCCTCCACTTTCTTCCATTGGCAATGTCCTCCAGCTGTGCCAAAGTTGCCATCGTTCCACAATAACGCGCAACTTTACGTAGCTATTTATAAACATGTGATTGTCTCTAGCTTGTCCACCTTAGAAATCATCAAATCTGACTTGTTTGGAATTAATCTCCTGATCCGACACCGTTTTCTTTTTCAGTGAGAATGAAAGCGCCCCTTAGATGATTCACATACATTTTATGCTCCTCAGCACACAGACCGATGCACATTTCCATCTACAGGTGAAAGAAACAGAGAAAGTTTCACAATTTATATCCGAATGAGGTTGTTCCCATCATTTTCTAAGATGTGTTACATTATTGTATGACGAGAAATGTGATTCAGTTTCATCGCTCTGGTTTAAACCATAAAAGCTCAAACTCATGAAAAGCGTTAGGTTTGATGCTCCTTGAATTAAATTAAGCTGAACGGAGTCATATTTTAGTGGATTTAGGTGAGGTTTAGTTTTCCGTAGTTTATTATTGTCGATTGAAAAAGTTTTGTGGCTTCCGCACATTTCAGGCAACGTTCATTTTAGTACATTGTGCGTAAAAAATTGCACAGCAAGATTTTTGTGTGCTTCGTAAATGACCTCCCAGGTCTTTTAGAGTTATTAAATTTGCAGGAACATTTCTTCAGATAAATAAAAAAGCAGAGGTAGCGAATAAAATCTGTCTTGCTTTTGTGCACGCTACCTTACCCTGTTGGTGGTTAGACGCCTCGGAGTTCCTGCGTATCTATTTCCCCAAAAGCGACCCCACTATAAAACGTCCCCTAAAAGAACGACTCTCAAGCAGAACTAAACTTTTAAAACTTTTATTGAAAACAAGGCAGATGAATGATTATGAGGGGCCGTTAGGGACATTATTCTGAATTTACTTTCACACACACCACTGAAATGTTACATGCTTTTACACACACTAATGAAAAGTTCTCATACACACTACTGAAAGGTTTTCAAATTATTTCAGAAGCAAAGGAGAGGCAAAGGGCTGTGTCCTCAGCATTTGCGGGTCGATTACGTCACAGCAATGCGTCGAAGGCTGTTCAAATTTGATGGCTCCTCCAAAAGGAGCCAACAAAAGTGCCCTTCTTTTCCCCACATATGAAGGATGAGTCTGGTGTATACTTCATGGCCCACCCTATCCCATGATTCATTGCGGGTCAAAGCAGATTGTTGAAACAGAAGTAGTAATGGGAGAGGAGAGAGAAAAGCTGTGAATAAAGTTGGCTATATTATGCATTCCGTGGAACATAAATAGCTTTTACAATATTCTCAGGCGAGAATGCAGTTGTGTAAACTTAAAATATCTGCTCCATTTACCAAGATATCACATAATTGCAAAGGTGCTGCGACATGTTCGGAAATGTCTGCGCTAACAGCCGGCTCGCCGAGTGGCTGAGGCTCGCTATACCGGGGGAGAACGCCTGACTCTTGACACATCATTTTAAAACTCCTGCTGGGTTTCCCCAATGTGTGAATGCTAAACACAGATATAACTCAGTCAGATAAGATAAGATTGACTTTATTGATGTCACAATGGAGAAATTACCCTGTTACAGCAGCTCTTAGTAACACACAGGTAGGGTGCAGACAGTTATGAAATAGGTTCAATCAAAGAATAATCAAGGTAATGTGCAAAAACAGGTATTAACAATAGAATGAGACAAAAACCTCAACCCTGTTAAATAATAAGAAAGGTTATTCCTAACACTTTGAATGGATGATCAGGCGACTGTGGCTCAGTAGGAAGAGTAGCTGTCTTGCAATTGGAAGGTTGTGGGTTCGATTCCAGCTTCCTCCTGCTGTATGTCAATGTGCCCCTGGGCAAAGCACTTAACCTCAAGTTGCCTACCGATCTGTGTATTGGTGTATGAATGTGTGAGCGTTAGTGAGTGCGATTGGGTGAATGTGGCTCTAGTGCACATATGTCAAAGTCAAGGCCCACGGGCTGAATTCGGCCCGTGAATTAATTATCTATGGCCCCCTGGATGATATTTAATTACTATTAGAACCGGCCCGCTGGCGTTTTGCACGCACCAACACTACATACCCCACAATGCAACGGTAGTCCGCGAAGTCACTGTAGCGCGCACAAGCGGCTTCATTGTTCATCAGCAGTCACAGCAGAGATCAACTTTCCTCAAAAATGGCTAAACGTAAGGTGGACGCTGAGAACAGGGGGTTTCAAGCCAGGTGGGAGGCAGAGTACATGTTCACAAAGGTAAAAGGGAAACCTGTGTGTCTTCTGTGTGGAGAAAGTTTGGCTGTAATGAAAGAATATAATCTAAGAAAGAACTATCAAACTTCTCAGAAACACACAGACAAAGACAAGAATATTCTTGTCTTTGTCTGTGTGTTTCTGAGAAGTCCATATGGACACGGACCAAAGGCTACAGAAGGTGGAAGAATTAAAACAAGGCCTTAAGTCCAGGCAGGCTATGTTCACATATGCCAAATCACAAAGCGAGGCTGCTGTCAAGGCTAGCTTTATTGTGGCAAAAGAGGTCGCAAAATCGGCCCGGCCCTTTACAGAAGGAGAGTTTATCAAAAACTGTATGCTTAAAGTTTGTGACGCAGTGTGCCCAGACAAAAGACAACTATTCTCAAATGTGAGCTTGAGCAGAAACACCGTTGCTGAACGTGTAGACCAGCTTTCCACCAATATAAAATAACAACTTGTGAGTAAGGGAAAAGATTTCATTGCATATTCTCTTGCTGTGGATGAGAGCACGAACACATCTGACATTGCCCAGCTGTCAATTTTTGTCCGTGGAGTACACTCCAGCCTGAGCATAACACAAGAGTGTTTGGCATTACGTCCTATGCATGGCACAACTACAGGACAGGATTTGTATGAAGAGGTATCCAGATGTGTAAATGAGATGGGGCTGCCTTGGGAAAAACTTGTGGGATTAACCACAGACGGAGCACCCGCAATGTGTGGACACAGGAGTGGATTGGTGGCAAGGATGCGTGAGAGGATGTGGGAGGAAAACGTCACAGATGAGCTGACAGCTTATCACTGCATCATACACCAAGAGTCGTTGTGTGGCAAAGCCTTGAAAATGGAACATGTAATGAGCACCATAACGCGAGCAGTTAACATCATCAGAGCCAAAGGTTTAAATCACCGCCAGTTCAAGGCATTTCTGGGCGAGTTAGATACAGAGTATGGTGACTTACCGTATCACACAGAGGTGCGATGGCTAAGCCGGGGAAAGGTGCTGCAAAGATGTTTCGAGCTGCGTGAGGAGATCTGTCTGTTCATGGAAAGCAAGGGGAAAGACACAACAGAGCTCCAAGATGAAACTTTCCTGTGTGAAATGGCGTTGCTCTGCGACATCACGAGCCATCTGAATGTGATGAATCTGCAGCTGCAGGGACGTGGATGTGTTATCTCTGAAATGTACAGTACAGTGAAGGCCTTTAAAACCAAGCTGAGTCTGAGGGAGACGCAGATGAGGAAAGAAAACTTGAGCCACTTTTCCAGTTGCCAGACCATGAAAGAGAAGCTCTCTTTCGCTGTGTTCCCAAGTGCACAGTTTGCTGATAAACTCAACATACTTGCCGCCGACTTTCAACGCCGATTTGCTGACTTTGAAGCCCAAAAAAGCAGGTTTGAACCTCTCAGCAATCCCATTGCAGTCGATGTAGAAAGCGCACCACCAAATCTACAAATGGAGTTGATTGAGCTCCAGTGCAATGACACACTGAAGGAAAAATATGAGAGAGTGGGTGTTGCTGAGTTTGCACGTTTCATCCCAGACACAATGCCCCAGTTGCGCTTCCAGGCTGTTTGGACGCTCTCTATGTTTGGCAGCACATACCTGTGTGAACAACTTTTCTCTTTAATGAAGCTAATCTAAACATCACACAGGAGCCGTCTTACTGATAATCACCTTCACTCAATCCTGAGGATTTCCTCAGCTCAGAGCCTAACCCCGAACATTGATGAACTTGTACAAAAGATGAGACACCACCAAGTATCAGGCTCAGCCTCAGACAAGTGAGCATCACAAAGCAGTAATGTATTTTTCAGTTTTTAAATCAGTTACATTTTTACATTTGTTTGTACAAGATATGATTTTTCTATGAAGGAAGTATTGTTTTGTCTGTGTGCCATAGATTTTTGTATTTTATTTTATTTATTCATATTTATTTTTCAGTTGAATGTACTCAGGGAAAATTGCAGATAAGAGTCATGAGAAAGAATACAACTGATTTATTTTTTTTATTTTTTTATTTTACTATTTGAAAGCAATGGTCAGTAAGATCATAGAGCAGCACAGTAATGCATTTTCAGTTTATAATGCATGCACTTTTATTTATGTATTTATCTTGAAATTAAGATACATACTTTGTTTTTCAAACCAATTAAATTTTTTGCTGTTTTCCTGTTGAAAATGTTTTCCCTTGAGGTTACTGACAGAGCCATAACAAAAGATTGCTTTATTCTTTTAATGTACAGAACATGCGATTTTTATTTGAAGGAAGTTTGTTTTTGTCTGTCTGTTGAAAAATGGTTTCACTTGAAATTACTGACAGATCCATAAGAAAATATTGCTTTATTCATTTAATTATTAAATAATATACTCTGTGTTAGGTCTTGGTTCAATAGGCTATGTGCAATCATTTCAATATGTTTTAATAAACATTGAACCAGTCTGGCCCTTGGCTTGTAGCAAATTAGGTTTTTTGGCCCTCGGTGTATTTGACTTTGACATCCCTGCTCTAGTGTAAAGCGCTTTGAGCGGTCTGTATGACTGGAAAGGCGCTATATAAATTCAGTCCATTTATCAGTCAGATATTTTGTAGTTGTTTACAACCTAACATCGTACTAAACAGGACAAAGCTGAGCAACCATATATTGCTAAATAAAAGTAGCAGGTTCTAATACTGCACTTGTATTTTTGCTTTTCAATGATTGTCACATGATTATTTGATTTGTTTAATGTTCGGTGGGTATTTTATCTACAAAAATTACTTTTGTGCCCCTTTTGATTGAGGAAAGATTGGAAAATAAATGTGGATTCCTATAAAAGACTAGAAATATCTGTATTTACAGATAGATAAGTTGGTAATAATGTAAGAAATTTTAAAAAGTAACTTGGTTTTTGGCCGGGCACTCCCTTAGAGATAGGGTGAGGAGCCATCCGGGAGGCGCTTGGAGTAGAGCCGTTGCTCCTCCACATCAAGAGGAGTCAGTTGAGGTGGCTCGGGCATCTGTACCGGATTCCTCCAGGACGCCTTTCTTGGGAGGTGTTCCAGGCACGTCCCACCGGGAGGAGGCCCAGGGGACGACCCAGGACACGGTGGAAGGACTATGTCTGTCGGCTGGCCTAGGAACGCCTTGGGCTCCCCCCAGAGGAGCTGGAGGAGGTGTCTGGGGAGAGGGATGTCTGGGCATCTCTGCTGAGTCTGCTGCCCCCGTGACCCGGTCCCAGATAAAGCGGAAGACGACGAGTACGAATACAAGTATGAGAACTTGTTTTTTATTGTAGTGTAGGGAAAAAGTCACTTGCTACTTATTATGGCGTAGGGATAAAGTAACCTGTAAGTTATAGTAGTGTAGGGAAAAATTTGTATCCTGCGTGTCTGGTGACCTAGTGATTGTCTTTAACAGACAACCATGATGTATGTTCGTTTTTGTCTTAAATTAATGGAATAAGCGTTTGAAAAATATATTTCAATTGGAAATGATCATCTAAAGTTGGTCTGCGTTTAGCTACTGTGTAAGTGCGAACTAATTCATCACCTGTTTTGGGTGTGTGTCATTGTGTGTGCATGTAGTGTTTGTTGGGATGTGTAGGTGGGGAGTCTAAGGGATAAACTTCACTTTACTCAAGATAAGGGCACTGAAGAATTCAGAGGTAAGACAACTTTTGTATTTTGATTTACAGGTTAAATTGCAATAAGTGGGTAGAATCTGGTTGTAAGTATATCTTTGGTTGTAAACAAATCATGTTTTTATTGCACCTATGCAAAATTTAGAATAGAATTACAGTAAGATAGTTTTCTGTGTGGTTATTAACTGGTTAAATTGAGCAAAATACATACCTGTCACTTTTTAAATAATTAATTTACTAATTTTCCCTTTCACCTAAAATTCATAACGACCTTCTCATCCTAATACAGGAAACAACTGATGGACATAAAAATATGTGGTGTATCGACTCCTAAGGAATTTAGTATGAAATAATAGATGACCTGTTTGTTTAAAAAAAAAGATGACACCCAAAAGTGTGATCACTACATGCTTTTCCAAGAGGAGTGAATGCTGCAAGTTAACGAATCGATGCCACTTGCAGAGTTTCCTTAGAAAGAAATCTGACCAATTAAAACAATAAACTAAATTTAAATGCAATGTTTGATAACTAGGATCAATCAAAATGTATGTACTTGACTTGGCATCTGTCAATTCAATTCAATTGACTTTGTAAGGTGCTTTGAGATGACATGTTGTGAATTGGCACTATATAAATAAACTGAATTAAACTGAGTTGAATAAAATTGAATAATGTTCACTTTTACCCTATCCTCAGACTTGTTTGGAGTCCTTTAAACTTTATAGGTCAAAGGTCATGTTACAATTAATCTGTTTCACTTTATTAAAAACCTGCAAGTTTTTTTAGAAGTTCATAGATCATGACCAATCACATTCAACTGATGGGAAAAAGTTCAAGATGTAGAAACTCACTGGATGCTTCTCACCCACCAAAAATCAAACTTTCATTCTCCCAGAATCTATACAACCCTTCCCTATTACTTCAAAATCCACGTTTTTGATTATCTTCTCTCGATCTTGTAAGGAACACGGGCAAACAGCTGTTGTACTCAGAAAGTAGTAAAAAAAAAGACTGGGCTAGACTGGGCACAGAATATCCACTGTTTTCCTATCATAAACTTCTTGACCTTTTATGGCCTCAAGTAGGAAAATAGGGTGAATGCTGTACATAATATGCTAAAAGTATATTTTACACCAATTTATTACTTCTACACCCATTACATTGATATTTTTTACAGACATCCAAACATCCCAAGTGTGCAGGATAAAACCAACAACCAATGCTGTAGCAGTGTGGACTGATGAGGCTGTCACCACCCTACAGGACTGCTTTGAACATACCAATTGGGAAGTGTTTGAGGATAACCTGTCACAATGATTACTGCCCTGTTGCCGTGACAGCTGTAGTGAAGTGTTTCAAGAGGATCCTTTTAAAATAAAATAAGGATGGTATCCCTGCAAGTCTGGAGGCTCTGCAGGTTGCCTACAGATAACAAATCAACTGAGGATGTTGTATCACTAGCTCTTCACACAGCATTGTCCATTGTCCATCTGAAGCACCCTTAATCCTTTTTTAGGGTGCTGGTTGTCGTCTTCAGTTCGGTTTTCAACACTAATCCCAGTAGAAGGGACAAAATTAAACAAATATTCTGAATATCATGAAAAAAAAATAGAATGTCCCATGACATATTTAAACGTACCATTGAATTATTAAATATACCATTCAATTATAAAATGCTCCATCAAATAATAAAATGTCTCATTGAATAATCAAATGGGCACTAAGTCAGACCTGTTCCCAGTGCATGTTGGACTCCGGCAGGGCTGCCCTTTGTCACTGGTCATGTTCATAACTTTTATGGACAGGATTTCTAGACGCACCCAAGGGCCGGAGGGGGTCTGGTTTGGGGACCAGTGGATTTCGTCTCTTCTTTTGGCAGATGACGTGGTCCTGCTGGCCCCATCTAGCCAAGACCTACAGCATGTGCTGGGGCAGTTCACGGCCGAGTGTGAAGCGGCTGGAATGAAGATCAGCTCCTACAAGTCCGAGGCCATGGTTCTCGACCGGAAAAGGGTGGCTTGTCCTCTTCAGGTTGGAGGGGAGTTCCTGCCTCAAGTGGAGGAGTTTAAGTAACTCGGGGTCTTGTTCACGAGTGAGGGAAGAATGGAGCGGGAGATCGACAGACGGATCGGTACGGCTGCCACAGTAATGGGGGCGCTGTGCCGGTCCATTGTGGTGAAGAGAGAGCTGAGCCAAAAAGCAAAGGTCTCAATTTACCGGTCGGTCTACATTCCTACCCTCACCTATGGCCATGAACTTTGGGTCATGACCGAAAGAACGAGATCCATGATACAAGCGGCTGAAATGAGCTTCCTCCGTAGGGTGGCTGGGCACTCCCTTAGAGATAGGGTGAGGAGCTCGGCCATCCGGGAGGGGCTCGGAGTAGAGCCGTTGCTCCTCCACATCGAGAGGAGCCAGTTGAGGTGGCTCGGGCATCTATACCGGATGCCTCCTGGACGCCTTCCTCGGGAGGTGTTCCAGGAACGTCCCACCGGGAGGAGGCCCAGGGGACGGCCCAGGACACGCTGGAGGGGCTATGTCTCTCGGCTGGCCTGGGAACGCCTTGGGCTCTCCCTGGAGGAACTAGAGGAGATGTCTGGAGAGAGGGACGTCTGGGCGTCTCTGCTGAGTCTGCTGCCCCCGCGACCCGGTCCCGGATAAGCGGAAGACGACGAGAACGAGTACGAGAACGAGTACGAGTGACATTTTGGACTTTGTTTTATGGTTTCTTGTGATGGTTTATTTTGTCTAGATGTTTCTATTAAGTTTATTAGTTTGTTTTGCTCCCTCTAATGCTTCCTGGTGTTTTGTTGTTCTCCTCCCTCATTAAGTTTCCTTATGGTTGTTTCCTTATTACTTTGTATGGTTCTATTATTATGATTAGTCTCTGTATTAGGGTTTTTTGTTCTCCTGGATTCGTTAGCTCCCCCTTTAGTATCTCTGTGTTCCTCCTCGTCTTTATTCCCTTTCTGTGTTCTTATTCTGTTCTGTCTAGCTTAGTTCTTTATGTTTAGTTTCTAGTGTTCCAGTTCTGCTTCCTGTTAGGTCAGCTTGAGTTATTGTTTACTTTTATTATAGTCTTCTGCTTCATTCTCAGTTGTTTCTATCAGTGTTTGTTTGTTTACTTGTTGTCAGGGTTTCTTTTGCTTAGGCCTTAGATTCTTGTTGTTCTTCTGTTCCTTCCAGTTCCTCTGTTTCCTTTACCTCTTGGTTATTCTAGATTTCTTATGTTTTGGTTATTTTATTTTAGTCTATTGTTCTGCTTAGGTCTTGGTTTCTCTTTATTGTTTATTTGTTTCACCTGTTCCTTCTGCTCCCCTGCCTCCTTGTCGCACCTGTTCTCAGTTCCCTTGATTACCTGCCTTTGTCTTTCCCCAGTATATTAGTTGGTTTGGTGTCTCTGTTCGTTGCTGGTTCCTCTCATTCACTACCCTTGATTATGTTCCATTTGTGCTACGTTCCTGCTCTGAGAATTAATTGCCTTGTTTGGTTTCTTTGGAAAATCTCTGGAAATAAAGCAGAAGACCTTTTACAACATGGTGCTGCCCAGCTCTTGTCTGCACTTTGGTCCGACTCAAAACCACAACGTGACACAAATGTAACTTTCAAATTATGAAATTTAAAAAAATAAATGTAATTTTTTTAAAATGACTTCATTAAGAAATACATTTAATTATTTGAATATTTATTTGTTTCATGGCTGTGGTGCAGCAGGGTCCTCATGAAATTATTGAAACTGTCAACTTGACCCATTAAAGAACATTGCAAGATGACTGAGTCCCCTTAATCCAAGAGCTACAATTACATCAGTCTTTCATTCAGTGATCTAAACGTGTTTATTACACACATCTGATAAATCTTAGGTGATGGTAATAAACCCTTAGGAACTGTGAAATGTAAGGTAGCTGTATGTGATCGAGGAGCAAATGTGACAAAGTAAAAAGCGAAGGCAGAAGCACCACTTGTTAAGCTACACACAGAACGAAGACATTGTATCACCCTCCAGTGTCCTTTTAATCTGAGAAATATGTTGGTCAGTAGAATCTGCTGAAGATAAGAACATGCACAAAAACCTTTCTTTTAAAGCAGTGAATGTCACAAACGTGTCCTTTGCCAAACTGTAACCTCTTGAACCAATGTCTTTTTTTTTCATAAAAGGGCTCTTTGTGGGGGCTTCTTGTCCATAGCTTCACATTTGTGTTTTCTAGTCTTTGTCCTTTTAGCTATGATTTGATCCATTGGAACAATAGATTTCTGTTTTCTACTGTTGTAAAATGGGAGTTTTTTATGGGAGTCTCTTTCCTCCCTGTGCAGCACCGGGTCCGTTTCTCTCCAGTTCCGAGACCCAACCAGTAAAACCAGCAAAGTATTTACCTTGTGAAATAATGAGAAATGGTTAAGTATAAAATCAAGATTTAATGCCAAAATGATCAGTGTACAGAGTATACAATTGAACAGATACAGAGTGACATTCACCTTCGGTACCGGGCCCCCCTCAGCCCATCTTAGTGATGAACCGAGAGGAGCAAAGAATGGAGCGTGAGTCCTGCTTTTATCTATGCCTGTTCTTAACCCTCTTAAAGGTCATCCTCTTGTATCAGTTTATCTTTGACTATGTGTTGCGTCTTATGTGATATCAACAGTTATGTTGTGTAAGCTGTAGCAGTGAGCGGTGCAGCAGATGAGCAACAAGGGCAGATATATTTAATTAAGGCAGCAAAGAGATAATTACAAAAGGCTACAGAATCATACATTCATAACAATCCCCCTGTTGAGGTGGGAAAAACCCACCTCCCATCAATCAATGTGTCTAGTTCATATGGACCTAAGCTAGAATATGGGAGGCAATTCCTTCAGTCCGTCGTGTAACTCTGTCCCCCAAACGAAGTACCATCTCTATGGTAACTGCCTGCAGCCCTCAGTGTGTGGACCCCCTCTGTTTCCCATAGAACAGACCTGTCATGTGTGTCTGAAATTTAAATGATTAAAACATCGCAAATAGATAATAATGCCCTGTTGAGAAATTAAAACAAAAATAATAAAAAGCTAGAAGCACAGCAGAAATGAGCAGCACAATGTATATCAGTATATTGTAGACCCTGAATCGTAAACCCTGTTCAATTATCTATTGCAGTTGTCTGGTCCCCTCCAAGCCACAGGAAAGGGTTGGTTATCCTCCTGGTGTGGCATCCTCGGTTTATGGCTCTGATTTAATTTTGCTCCCATTTTCAGGCTGGCTCTGGACAATGGGTTTCGACCTCCTCCTCACAGCACAGTATCATAATTTCTCCAATACTTTGGTTTGGTTCCATGAGATCCACATCATCACTTGTGCTTAAATATTCAGTGGACAACATCAGTGTGGGCTCTGGCACCACATCCATTTAATATTCTGGTAATCTCAAACCTCTGGTATCACTGGAACCAATCACACGATCAATACACCTGAAGATGAGAGCTCGAAAACACAACCTGCAATCACCACAACAGTCAATGAAGTGAATATACTCACCAGTAGGTTTCCCCATTTTTCAAACCACGTCTCAAACATGTGTGTGAATTGTTCATCGATTCCTCAGTGCGATTGTAATTCGATAGACAGTGATTGCAATTCATTTAGGGCCTTCGTTAGAGATCCATCAGGTGCTGTAATTGTTGGGAATAAAAGAACAACAAGCCTCTCCAAAAACCCACAGCCTTCTTCTGTTGCTAGGATCATATCCAAAGCTTTTCTAATTTGACAAGAAATAATTTCAACATCCTGTTTCCACAGCCTTCAGCTGTCTCTCCTGTTTTGCCTTGGTGTCATTTAAAAGATTAGAATCTGTTCTAACAGGAAGCAGTTTGTATTCTAGCAGACATATCAAATTCAAAAACACATTTTCTGAAAGGTTCCCCCTGACGAAGTAGGCCAATCGGTGTCACGTCGTCCTGGAGGGAGAAGGTAACCAGGGCACATCTTTCCTGTCCAGTCAATAGCAATTATTAATAATTATTAAAGCAATTATTCCCCATAAATCAGTTCTGTTCAGCAGCAAGTAAAAGTTCTTGTATCAAGTTAATTTACAATCAAAGTTGCAAACATCATCCATAAATAAATAACTCAGAAGCAAATAGGAAGTTATAATTTCTATTCATGAAGTTATTTGAATTGATTAAATAGTTGAACACTCCTTTAACCCTTCATGCAAATTATTCCACAATTTCCCACATTCACAGAAGTAAACATTAGTGTGTTGATTATTCACCTCTGTGATTTTTGATTTTGTGACCTCCTTTCAAATTTACCAGGACATCCTCCTTCAAGCTTTAACCCAACAAATAGAATTGTTAATTATTTAATCTTTATCACGTTCCCTCTGTTGAAGTAACCCAGTCCAGTCAAACATTTATGAAACAGGTTCCACATAATTGTATTTTGTTAGTTGAAAGCAAAAAGATGAGTTAATGACCTTATGACGTTATGGTTACTGGAATAAATTAGTTTAGTTTCACAAGCACATTTTTTGATGTATTCTATTCGTATGTTCTTCCTCAGGTGCTTTCTGATTTCTCTGAGGTTTCCTTCGGAGGACGTCTCTTCCTTCCTGCTATATGATCTGCTGACCTTAGTTTTGTCCTCATCCAGAGTTCCATTTGTTTCTCCTGTTGGTTCTTTGGTTAGAGCCTCCTGTGTTTTATTCAATTCAATTGAAAAATACTTTATTAATCCCAAAGGGAAATTAAATGTTGTTATAGCTCATATTATGAAGGTTTCCTCAAAGAGCCGTTGTAGATGCTGATGTCTGTGGGCAGGAAGGATCTCCTGTAGCGCTCCGTCTTACAGCAGATCTGAAGAAGCCTCTGACTGAAGACACTCTGTTGTTGTAGTACAGTCTCATGAAGAGGATGCTCAGGGTTCTCCATAATGTTCTTCATTTTATGAAGAATCCTTCTTTCCACAATGATCTCCAGAGGTTCCAGAGGAGTCCCCAGAACAGAACCAGCCTTCTTTATCAGCTTGTTGAGCTTTTTTAAGTCCCTGGTTCTGATGCTGCTTCCCCAGCAGATGATGGCAGAAGAGATCACACTTTCCACAACAGACTTATAGAAGATCTGCAGCATCTTGCTGCAAACACCAAAGGACCTAAGCTTCCTCAAGACGTACAGTCTGCTCTGTCCCTTCTTGTAGATGGCTTCACAGTTGCATCTCCACTCTAGTCTGTTGTCCAGGTGAACACCAAGGTATTTATACTCCTCCACCACCTCCACTTCTTCTCCCATGATAGAAATAGTTTTTGACTTATTCCTGTTTCTCTTAAAATCTACAATCATCTCCTTTGTTTTAGTCACGTTCAAAATGAGATGATTGTTTCCACACCATGCCACAAAGCGGTCCACCACCTTCCTGTACTCAGCTTCTTGTCCATCTCTGATCCACCCCACGACTGCAGAATCATCCGAGTATTTCTGCAGATGACAGGAGTCTGTTTTGTACTGGAAGTCTGAAGTGTACAGAGTGAAAAGGAATGGTGAGAGTACAGTCCCCTGTGGTTCTCCTGTGCTGCTGACTACCTGGTTAGACTCACAACCCTTCAGTCTCACAAACTGTGGTCTGTTTGTCAGGTAGTCTTTGATCCAGGAGATTGTTGAGGCCTCCACCTGAGTCTTCTGGAGTTTCTGACAAAGCAAATCAGGTTGGATTGTATTAAATGCACTGGAGAAATCAAAGAACATGATCCTCACAGTGCTGCTGGCTTTGTCCAGATTACAATGGGTTTGTTGAAGCAGGTGTATGATGGCATCTTCAACTCCAACTCCACAGTGATAAGCAAACTGAAGGAGGTCCCGATGGTTTACTGTTTGCTTACTCAGGTGGGCCAACAGGAGTCTCTCTAGGACCTTCATGATGTGAGATGTCAGGGCAACAGGTCTATAGTCATTGAGGACTAATGGGTGAGTTTTCTCTGGTACCGGAACAAGACAGGAGGTCTTCCACAACACTGGAACCTTCTTCTGGACCAGGCTAAGGTTGAAGAGGTGCTGCAGAATCCCACAGAGCTGCTCTGCACAGGCCTTCAGGACTCTAGGGCTGACATGATCTGGACCTGCAGCCTTATTCCTATTCAGTCTCTCCAGTTGTCTCTTCACTTGACTTCTTGAGACACACAGGTGGAAGGGGGAAGCAAAGGAAGCATCAGCATCTTCTGATATGGTTGAAGGCAAACATGTAGAAGCAGAAGGGTCTAGGGCTGAGGTGGAAAATAAAAAATGTGAGGTGTTACTGGACAGCTGTGGGTCCTGTGGGTCAAAGGAAGATGGAATGTCTGTTTGGCTGTGAGCAGGAGAGGAGGATGCTGAGCTTCTTTCTGAACTGAACCTATTGAAGAATGTGTTCAGTTCATTGGCTCTGTCCAGACCTCCATCGGTCTGATCATCCTTCTGCTTGAAGCCTGTGATCTTCTTCATCCCTGTCCACACATCTCTGATATTGTTTTGCTGGAGCTGCTCTCTAGCTTCTTCTTGTACACCTCCTTGCTGTCTCTTATCTTGACTTCCAGTTGCTTCTGTAAACTCCTCAATAATTCTCTGTCTCCCTCTCTGAAGGCTCTTTTTTTCTTGTTAAGCAGGTCCTTCAGGTCACTGGTGATCCAAGGTTTGTTATTGGGGAAGCATCTCATGGTTCTGGTGGGGATGATGTTATCCACACAGAAGTTTATATAGTCGGTTACACACTCAGTCATGGCATTGATGTCCTCTCCATGTGGCTGGCACAGTGCGTCCCAGTCTGTAGCCTCAAAGCAACCTTGCAGAGCTTCTTCAGATTCATGTGACCATTTTCTCACAGTCCTCTTTATTACAGGTTGCCTCTGAACAAGGGGCTTATATTTCGAGCAGAGAAAAACAAGATTGTGATCTGTTTTGCCTAGAGGAGGTCTTGCTGTAGAGATGTATGAGTCCTTGACATTTGCATAAAACAAATCTAATGTTTTGTTTTCTCTGGTAGAGCAGCTGAAAAACTGTTGAAATGTTGGAAGTGTAGCAGAGAGTGAAGCATGGTTAAAATCACCAGAAATTGCCACAAAAGCATTGGGGTTTTGTGTCTGTAGCTTAGCAACAACTGAGCTGACGGCATCACATGCAGTGTCGGCAACAGCGGAAGGTGGAACGTAAACTGTTGCCAAAATAACACTGGTGAACTCTCTGGGTAAATAATATGGACGAAAACGTACTGCCAACAGTTCAATATCTGGACTGCAGAGATGACACTTCACAGTAACATGTCCTGGATTACACCATCTGTTGTTCACAAGTACTGCCAGTCCACCTCCTTTACATCTGCCGCTCCTCTTTAAATCTCTGTCTGCTCGTATGGTTAAAAAGCCCGGCAGAGAGACGCTGGAGTCGGGGATATGATCCTGCAGCCATGTCTCAGTAAAACACATAATACTGCATGCATATGAGACAAAAAAGGTCAGGGTATGGTTCTTCCTGTCAGCAGCTGATGGGGAGTAAAACCCATGAGCTCAGTGGGTGATGATCTTATGTAAAACATCACCAAGGGCAGCGCATCCAGACACTTCATTTTTGTATCAGCACAAACTTTAGCTAATCGTTTTTTGATTGTGTGATTATCTCTCTCAGTCGACCTGGTGAAAGTGTCAAGCACATCTCTACATCCTTTCACTCTGTTGTCAGAACCCATAAAAGCAATAACAGTTTCCTTTAGGGCTTGTTGGGAACAGGAAATACTCCAGTACCTGTTTTCATGAGAATCTTATATGTAGATAATGTAACAGAGTCATCTTCTCACCTTTAACCCAAAAATCATATTTATATTGTAACCCAGTTAGTTGCTACTTTATTGTCCATTAACTAGTAGCCAAAGTTAGATTTGTTCAAACCTTAATTTTCCAAAATAAGTTTTTGAAATCATCCCCAGAACAAAGTATTTGCATCATTTACCATGAAGGTGTCCAGTGTTTTGAACAACCTACTTTTCAAGCCATTGATAATTTACTTATATCTACCTAAATTAGACCATTAGGGTCCTTCCTCGTAACCTCTACCCCCAATACTAGATAAAAGTAATTTGCATATTCTGTACAACCTTAATCATACCATTATTTAGTTATTCATTCCTGTTAAACATTTGATCACTATAACCTGTCATTTTTTACCAATATATCCATTTCCATTTCCCATCCTATGATCATTATTATTTCTTTTTGTTTTCTCTGAAGTTTAAAGGTTAGTCAGACAAACATTAAAACAGAAATTTAGACAAACACTTAAGACAAACAACACATGCTGGCTTCAGCCTCCCCTCTTAAGGAAGTTTGGGCGGCCAAATCTTTTACCATCAAATTATTCAACCAGAACCCTATGGCAGAATGACAGGTTCTATTTGGTTCTGTTCCCATCCCAAAGAGAATTTAGATCCAATTTCACCTCAAGAAAATTCGTAAGAAATTTAACTTTTCACCCTCTGAAACTAAGACCCTGAATATTGTTCCAACTTGTGAGCATCTGAACACATATAATGAACACTGACATTAGAGAAAAAACAAATGGAAAACAAAACTTGGTGCGCTCTAAAACATTCATTAGTTGTCCGAACACAACTCTGAATCAAAACCCAGAACAAATAATGAGCTCACAGAAACTAAAACATACCATTCGATCCATGAACCTTTCACTCATACGACCCACATCATTCATCATTCATACCTTGGACCTTCATTCATTCCTGTCACACTCTTCTCAACCACACGTTTTCAACCCTCAAACACAATCTTTGGATTCCTATTGTTCCTGAACCCCAGAGATCTCATGTTCTAAGTAATAATGTGTCAATGGACCCATTTGTCAGGCTGGTCCCAGCCACCTTTTCAGGTCTTCTTCACCTAGGAGAAAAATAAATGTTTAGGGTTATTGCTCACATCATCTGGCAATATAGTGGGACGACTCTTCATCAACCTTTCCAGAGAAATCATGAGTATTGTGACCGGCAATACCTGAAAATAAAGTCTGATCATACAGCCATCCCAGTACAACAAATTAACACAAACAAGAAATCACAAACTTGGGTAGTGAAATCAATATTTTTCTTTCTTTCACCATGAAGATAAAAAGCAAATAGATTAGTTATAAACAGAATCATTTTGTTCAGAAAAAGGAAAGTATAGCCTACCTTTGTAGCACCTGGTGGTCTGACACAAAATCTATGGATACTTGGCCTCTTGTCACCTTTTTGCAGCATCAAGTAGTGAAAGTTGAAAAATTAATTTGTACTTCTGCCTACCACAATAAACCTATTTATGCATAAATAATGACTGTGAAATCTAAACATTATTAGTTAAGTTTTCAGTCCAACTTTCCTTTCATTTTCTTATCCATTATTCTATTCTTACCTCTGTTATTTGATTTTGTATCACTGCAATGCTCCTCGTTGTGCACAGCGTCCTGAGTGCCTTGTTGCTGAAAAGCGCTATATAAATAAATATGACTTGACATAAATCGGTATGTATAATCCGCCAGGGATTTTATTGCTTTTACTTAAATCAATTAAATCAACTCTATCATTTAATGCATCTACCACTTATGGTGAAAACCAAGTTTTAATACAGGATATTAATTTTAATCTTGTCAGAAGGCAATGCTAGATTTATTCTGTTCAAATTATATAAAAATAACAGCATTTTTCCTCCTGCTGAAAGTCTTAAATGAGTGAAAGGAAAGTTTTTCCAAGTTTAATCACTGCAATTATTTGTTGTAAAGTTTTCGACAATCATCCTTTGGAGTCAGATAAAATCTGAGTCTAACTGGTCGAGCAAAAATCCTAAATTTAATATTGTTTGAAAGCCTGTTTGCCTTAAAATTGTCACATTATTGTTCTGAGAATGTTTTTCTCTTCCAACCCATAAAAGAGTTTTCACACAACTGGTGCTGCTGATCCTAGAACACGCTGATGTTATTTATGGCCATCCCACAGAAACTAATCTTCATCCCTTCAAACTTTTAAATATTCCATATTTAGAAACAAACACTTAATCCAATTTAATTCACTATATGGCCTGAGAAATACTGATACATTTTCTTTTTTGCTTTACAACAAGAATAAGGAAAAATTTGACATTTTGCATTTCCGTTTAAAGCTTCATCAGCTTGGAATACTTTGCCTCAGTTACTTAGCTGCATTATTGCTATTCATATGTACTTTATTGTAAAACATCTTGTTCTTGCTTTCAGTAAGAATAAAGGTTCACTTATTCTGGACTTAATCCTCACAGAGATATGAACATGATCTCTGCATCTGTATGTTGTCTTATTTTGTGTCTTGATGTTAAGTCTATGTGCCATGCAGTTGCTATGCTGGTGGTTGTGATTTTGGTTTTGTGTGACTGTGTGGTTGTGAGAGTGTGTGTTTGTGTGCGTGTGTTTTCTTGAGAATGTTGTGGGTATTCCTGTGTGATTTTTTCACACTGTGTGATTTGTATTACTGTTGTTTATCTTCTGTTCTGCAAGGACCCTCTCAAAAATGAGACGGTACATTTCAAGGAGTCACCCTTGAAATAATCAGGTATCAGTGCTGCCAATTATACCTTTTATTTCTTTCCATACATAATTTGTGCCATGATAGGGTTAAATAAAGTCAAAATCAGGTCGAAGGACATTGGATCCTCCCTGTAAATGTTTCTGTTTGGCCCTGATAAAGCTGCTCTCTTGTAATCATCTGGTTCCATAACAATGTTTGTGGTATTCATCAGCAAGATTATAACAGCTCCGAATGTTCTATTCTAATCTAGCTTTATTTAGATCTGTCTATATTTTCTAATGCAGTAAGTGCTTATTATATTTAAGAATGGGGTCAGTAGTTTCTATTAGTTGCTATTATTTTAATAATGCGAAGCGCTAATTTCATTAGCTCTAGTGCTTATATTAATCTCTTTCCATACCTTGATTGGTTTCTTCTTATGTGTAGTGTAGGCATCAAAAAGGGTATTGTGTTCATTTAATTGTGAATGTAAGTGTTAAATCTGAACCATAGATACCATTTTTAAAATCTGGTTCAATTACATTTAACTGTAACTGAGTCTTGTGGAAAAACCTATCCATTTAGAAGGCTTAATGAAATTGATGAAGACAGAAAGGAAAGGCATGTTATGTCTTATAATCTTAGTTTGTCTTACCCAGTTTTATAAACACACTGTACAGTTTCAGTCAGCTATAAATACACTTTGTATTTATTTCAAGTAACTAAAGTTTGTTTCAGTTAATTCAAGTTTTCTCCATTTCAGTCCAGTCCAGTAATTCTGCTAAGGTTCATTTAATCTTGTATTAAATTTGAGTCTAATTTCATCATTCTGAACATGACTGGAAAAAGTTCAAACCATCTGTTAAAATCATGTTTAGAGGGGAGAGATTGTCCCTTTCTGGCACTTCCTTTCGTGTTATCATAAAGAACTGACCAAGTATTATTATGGTACTGTTGGATCAGATCTGCTCTTGTAGTCTCTAATTATTATTGTGATACCTTATTTAATAAATAACACTGAGCGTCAGACAGTTTGAAATGTTTTTACCTTTCAAGCAGGCGGTCCATAGTCAGGACTGCTTCCCCAGTCCAAAAAACTCAAAATTCTAATTAGTTTCATATCAGAAAACAATTTCAATTAAAAGTATCCTGCCACATACACCCTACTTTTTTACATAACATGAAACAGACATTCATTTCACAAAAACAGACAGACAAAATGGACAAACATTGGCCACATAAGTTCAATTACCCTGTAAATACAGCATTTTAGAGTAGAACCACTTTGTGTCACTTAATGGTTAAAAATTATTTCTTACCCTTTTCTGGTGAGTCGACAATTATTTCCGGGAGCCAAACAAGCTCCATCAAACTGTTGTTTTAACTTGTTAAAGCGTCTTGGTGGTTGAAACTTGCTAATATATTTCTCCTCCCTGTCTCCAAGCATTGCTCCAATAGAACAAGCAGGGAGCTCATTTTCTAGTGATTCCAATTTGTCTGAGCTACCGCACCCTGTTGGCGGTCAGACGTCTCTAACTTTTAGCTCTTTTAATCTAAATTAAGGCAGAGGAATGATTACAGAGATCAGCGCTGAGGCTCCCGTCTCGGACCGTCGCCGTCTGTTAGAGGATGACGAAGAGCTTTGATAGAAGGTCACATATAGTTTTATATCTGGCACTCCAATGCAATGGATGTTCCCTCCCTCAGTGATTATCAGTAGACTATGTGTCATTGTGGCATCTATCTGGTAGGTTGTGTAGTAGCGAGTGTCCATACTTAATCTAAGTGTGCTGTGGCTTTCTAATCAAACCAGTTGCTCCACTATCAACCCCAGTGTCCCAGCCTCAGGTTGTTCATGACAAACCTTGGGCCATTTATACTTATAATGTGTGTCGATGAGCATTCTTATCCTATTCTAACAAAAGGGAAACATTAGAACTTATGCTTTATATCACTATGGTATAAATGGGAAAACCAGCTATGAGCATAATAATGAAGGTTATTCCTAACAACCCAAAGGGGACACTAAGGCCCATCTCACACATTTGAGGAAAAGCCTTCAAACTAGCAGTCAGACAGGTCATTGGTACTGTTGGTTTTTGGGCTTCTTTGCTTTTGCAGAACATAGATGACTTGCCATAATTGACCGAACCAGGAATTCTGCTCCCTGGCAGAAAAGGACAATGTTTGGCCATCAGTTTTATTTCTTCTGTTAGGATTCTTTTTCACAGAACTCTACATGATGTAACATAAATTAATCATATTTGGTATGTCAGATTTTCTACATAAACTGGTCATGTTAAACACAACAGAAGATCTTTTTCTTTAGCCAAGCTGTCTCATATCCATACCTTTTAGTTATCTGTTAACATTAACAAACAGTGTTCACAGTACTGAGCAGCTGCCAGCAGAAAATAAGCTCAAAATGACCAGTTCCTTTTTTCTGATTCTATGAGGATCTAAACTATTATATTTCCAAATACTTTTGCACCATATTGCACACAGGAAAGGAGAATAAATCAAACAGAGAGCAGCTGGATCTCATTTAGACTTCAGTCCATTCACCTGTTCCCCCGGCACTGTGGGAGTAGGGAGGACAAAACCTCATTAACAGAGTCCACCCAGGCCTTTTGATGTTATTGGTGCAGCAGAGACACTGTGTGGCGGCTTGGAGTACTGTAACTGTTTTAGGCGTTAGACTTTTACTTTGACACTGATGCAGATTGGTTGATCTAAATTTTAAATCGTTCAATGCAGATTATTACTACTAACAACCTCAAACCTGACCACTGTCTCCACATAATATATTTTTGTGTGTTTGTATAACTTTTAAACACTAAATGTCTTTGAATCTTATCAAAGTCACATTTCAGCCCAGGTTGTCTTCCACAGACAGTGTGAGCCACTTGGGATTTACAGCAGACAGTGCTGTTCCGTAGATATCCAGACATCAGGCCAGAGGGGATTTCCCTTGGGAGATAAGGCAGCTCGATGGCTGACTTCATCACAGCATGGCAGTTCCAGCTGAGGATAAGGCTCTGGGCCGCAAATCGTTCTTCATCTGTAAATCTGAAGGTCAGAAACTAAAGTTGTCTGCACTCATGAAGGGAGATTCAATCAAAATGTGATCGGTATTAACATTGGTGAAGTCATCCCAGTTGTCTCTGTTACCTCTTTTTTCCAAAAACAAACAGCATCTATTGGGAACATTTCATACAATGAGGACAAATATTTTTAATGTTACAAAAATTAGACACATACAGAGCCTTGCAAAAGCATCCATACTCTGAACTTTTATATTTTGTTATGTTACAAACACAAGCTACAACGTATTTCAATATGAGCATAGGTGTAATGTGAAAGAGAAAAAATGTTTTTTAAACTATTAAAAAAAAACTGGTAATGGGTTTAAATGAGTGCTAGATACCAATAACCAGAAAAGTGTTTAGGTCCATCCATCTTCCAATTACTGCTGACTAGTTTACCGCCCATGTTGAAGAAGAACATCTCCACATTATGGTGATGCCACCACCATGTTTACCAGTGGGTATGGCGTGTTCAGTGTAATTTGCAGTAACGCTTGCTGTGTGCATGTTTGTCATACATGACTTGTGGCAAACTAACCTTTTTATCCAACACAGGCTTTCTTCTTGCTACTATTCAATAAAATCCATAGTGGTGAAGTCTCTGTGAACAGATGCCACTACCTGATCTGTGGATCTCTCCAGCTCCTCCAGAGTTACCAGGAGCCTCTTGGCTGCTTATGTGGTTAATGCTCTCCTTTCCTGGCCTGTCAGGTTAGGCGGACATCCATGTCTTGGTAGATTTTCTTTTGTTTATTTCCAGAACAGTGCTCCATGATATGTTCAAAGCTTCTGGTATTGTTTTATAGCCTAACCCTCCTTTGAACTTCTCCCTGACCTGTCTGCTGCGTTCCTTTATCTTCATGATGCTGATTGTTCTCTATTGTTCTCTAACAAACCGCTGAGAACTTCAAAGAACAGCTGGATTGATACTCATATTAAATTACACTCAGGTGGATTTCATTTACTAATAAGATGACTTCTATGTGTTGTAGTGCATTTTCATAAGAGGTAAAGTGTAAAGGGGGCTGAATAGAAATGCATACCACTTGCGAAGTTAGTAACTAATAGGCCTCTATACTTTCTACAATGTACCAAACTCAAGGGATGTATATTGTGTTTTGTTTACACATTATGTCCTTAAAAAAACACATGGAAACTGTCCTGTGAGATAAATATCTGCTGACTGTTTCCAAGATGATTATATCTTTGGAGATTAACCGCTGTCTGTTTCAAAGAAACTGCTTGTAGATCTTTAGTTGTATGTCCAAAATGTGTCAATGATAGCATAGCTAAACATGCATAAAATAGTATATTTTCTTACAATGTATGGTTCAGTCATGAAGATGATTTTTGCAAATAGCTCATATTCCCTCTGTTGAATAGTAAGCTATTTGATTACTGAAAGTCAGTCGCTACCTAAAGTGTCACACAGGTGAAGTTGTTTCCTATTATAGGTTGCAATGTGTGAGTAAGGGTTAGCTAAATCCAATTTTTGTAAAGTTCTGACCTGTAGCCACCAATTTTTGCTTATTTCAATATCTCCTAAATAATTACAATTACCAGGATGGAATTTTTTTTATCTAGCTTTGCTGCTATAAGAGGTCATTACTTGTTTATATTAGAAGCAGAGGTGATGTTACAACATGTGTGCAAGGCAGAGGAATTGCTTTACAATTTCTCTGAATACAGTAACTTTACTATTATTTTAAAACATAGACAAAGTGATTTAGAGTTGGAATTTTAAACTCTCATTCACATCTCTAATTAGCATGATCAGTGTAGTTAGCATTACCAACTGTAAAACTCAGTTTCTTCTTCTGCAAACCCCTACCTTGACTCTAAGAATACTGAATGGTTTCCAACTTTTACAAGTCCGTAAAGTTCCATTAGAGAGCCTGAAAGCTCAAATTGGAAAAAAAAAAGGCCAGTTTTACGTTTAGCATTCTTCTTACCTTTTGAAGTCAGGTCTGGATCACTGAGGTCCTGTGGCAGACAGCCCCTTTAGATACTGAGAAAGGTCTGTAACAACTTCCTCTCTCAAGAGAGTTGTTGTAACCTGGTAACTCTTACATAAGATGTCTTCATTGATGGAAAAAAGATCAGATTTTTTGCTTCTACACCTGCAGAAATGCATATTTAACAACAGCAATGTTACCGAAATGTGCACAATACTTATGAATGCAAGGTGTACTTAGTGGCAACTGCAGCTCAATATAGAACATACGTGTATCTGTTGACCTGAATCCAAACACCTGTGGGTGTGTGAGTGTGCTTGTGTATATAAGGTTTCTCCATAAATTTATGCAATAGCAAGTGTGAGGAGCCACAGTCACACAATGGACCTTGTACACAATCACTTGCACTCCCAATACATACTCTATACTCCGAGGTCCAGGTATCCCAGAAGGTCAACCAGATCCCCAGACCAAGGAGGTGCTCCCCTTTATTCCAGGGTGGAGAGAGGCAAACCGCACCAGTCCAGACTAGTGCCGGCACTCCCCAACCCCGGACGACCCCTACTTCCCGCTCTGACCACAGTCCCCAATGACACCTGACCCCATCCGGAGACGGGGCCACGAACACAAGAGGGGTCCACCTGGTCCAAACGAGCCTGTCAACCAGAGCCATCCCAGAGCCATTTCAGGACAAAACAGTCCCAACCTCCGAATGAATTCTGATCTCAACCCCCCACCCCCCATGAACCACAACATGAATTTTCCCTCAGGGCCACCCCCAACCAGGATGCAGAGATCGAACACATTCCACTGAACCCAGGGTCACATCCCCATATATAAGCTCCACCCCCAAAAAGCCGATGAAGACACATCCACACAGTGCAAGCTCCACACACAGCCCCGCTCCAAGCACCCCCGCCGCATTCGGCCCTTCTTGATGACGCAACACCACCCCAGCCTCCGCCCACAAGCTCAACAGAGCAGACACCACCGAGCATCATACTCACAATGGACCCCCTGACACCACACCAAGATGGGACAAACTCATCCGGCAAGCATTCCCTGGCTGGTGGCACACACCCGGAGCTGAGGGCCCCCACAATGTCCCCACAACCACACAAACACACCACATTATCACCACTGAAACAACAGCCCAAAGGAGAAACACCAACCAGCTCAGCTCCAGTATCACCACTCAGCCATCCAAGGAGGTTTATTAAATAGCCTCCCCTATGGATGCCATTAAGTTTGCCCACCCTCAAGGCTCTACATGTGTGTGCCATGAAATTGTTACAAGTGAGTGTGTCTAAGATGTACAATACAATTGGGGCCCACGCTGCCATGGCACCGCAGAAATGGAATACCCTGCCCGCAGTCTAATGACGCACCCGCACCCTACGTGAGTGGTAGTTTGATGGAGCGGGCAGAGGGAGTTGTCCAGGACCTTGGGGCAAGATGCACAGATTTTTATTCTTTGATTCTGCTCGACAGCTGCACTGGGACTGTCAAGCAGAAAGTGCTTGAATCCATGCAACAAAAGTACAATACCTTTTTTAATGACCGCGGTATCACTGGGCTCAAACTCGCCCGACCTAAACCCCATAGAGAACTTGTGCTCTATTGTCCAGAGGAAGATGAGAAAAAAGCAGAGCCAAAAAAGCAGAGGAGCTGAAGGCAGCTTTCCTTAACACCTCAGCAGATCCACACGCTGATAACCTTAATGATGCCCTGATGCAGTAATTAATGTGAAAGGAACCGTAACCACAGAGAATCTGTGGAAGGAGCTAAGAATTATGATGATGGCAAGGAAGGCCTTCCAACCTCAAAGACCTGGAGCTCATTACCTAATATAAACTATCAAAAAATATTGTAATTATAAGGAGGGTGTGCAACTAAAATGTAAGAAAACACTTTTTAAAATTGATGCCCCTCCCACATTATCCTGTTATCTTCTGAGAGATGCAGATCTAATTAAAATATGTGTGCACTTAACGGTACTTATAAATAGGTTTATAGTAGGTTCTTTATAAAGAATCATTGTTGATCTTATGTCTTTTTTTATTTTCTGAGAAACTAAACTTCCAGTTTTCATAAACTATAAAATAATTATCAAAATTAACCACTTAGAATATATCACTCTGTTTGTTGTATATCCATATTTAACGTGTTTCACTTTTTCAATAAAACTACTGAAACGAAGTCAGTTTTTGATGAAATTCTAATTTATGCCATTTATTATACATATGTGACTTTGTTTGACCCTGTGTCATAAACATAAACCTCAATTAATTCAAACATGTGCACCCAATTTCTGTTTTTTAAGATCTAAGTTGTATAATCATTTCACCCCAGAAAATGAACAGATCAAAGAAATCATTAAAAACCCATATTTAATAAATGAATCATACCCTTGATGTCATAATTATGCAATAAAACCAAAAGCAGAGACTTACAAAGAAAACAGAAAGAAAAACAAAAACAGATATGATGTACAAGTAATGAATATTTATTTTGGAGGTTTCAGGGTGGGAGGTCCCGATCTGGTATCTTCTACAGAGGAGGGGAGTTAGGTTTGCTGAGGGGACTACTGGGTGAAGGGAAGCACATCCAGCCTTGTCTCCTAATTCCAAGAGAGTAAGCAGGCAAGAGAGGCAGGTTAACGGCTGACCATGAAACAGGGAAGCCAGCAGATGTCCATGAAGCGAGGCAGGGTATCCAGGTGAGTAGGCCAACATAGTCTTGTAACATCTTCAGACAAATCTGAATCTCATGATTGGATGCCCAAGTAAAGGCTCTGACAACTTGGTCTAAGACACAAGAGACTATAAACAACCATCAGGCGGAGAATAGACATCTGCTGGCACCAGATTATGACACCAATGAGTGATTGTATCCTTCTGACAGAAAATGATGAAAAGACATTTTAAGATTTTCTGTAAAATTTTATTTAAAAAAAAAAGATTTCTCATGAGGAATCAATTTAGACCCACCCACATTTGTTCCCACTTAAAATGGCTAAAATACAAACACATGGGTTTATTACATCATGTGCACATTAATTATTAGTCAGCATTTTTGGGTTTGCCCAGTTTAAACCTCTTAGTCTGGTACGCTCCTCATTGTTGATGTGACAGCAGCTAAACGCCATGGTAAGATCAGAATAGTCTGAGGCCTATAAAAAGAAGAGCAGCTTATAAGTGTGCGGATTTCAAGCGGTCTTAAAAGATTTTGAAACCACCTGTACCACAGCAATGGCTTATAATCATTCCAAACTGCCAACATGTCCAGTTCTGGCCTTCCAAGCAAGTTCACTCTAAAAGCAGACTGCAAGATACTAATGAAGTCGCAAAAAACCCTAAAATGTTATCAACTGACCTACATTTGCTACTAGTTATATGTAATTCAAATTCAATTCAAATTCAATAATACTTTATTAATCCCAAATTAAATAGTAACAAAGCTACCCCAACATGCTGCCACCTTGACCGGCGCAATTCAAGAAAAGGTGTAATCAAATGGCAAAGGCACGGCAAGTTTATTTATATAGCACATGTCAGAAACAAGATGATTCAAAGTGCTTCACGTGAAGGCAAAATATTAAAAAATTAAAAACATAATAGGCAAAGTACATTACAGTGACATAAAGGTAATTAAAAAATAAAGAGAATAGAATAGAGGCGTCTGCAATCAGAAACAGATTGACGTTTAACTTTCATGGGAGGTTATGATTTGTGGGTGTTTTTGGGGTTTTGTTAGTTTTATTCACAGTTAAGGTTTTGAATCGTTATTCTGTTTGTTTTCCTGGTCATGCTTTAGTTTTTGTATTCATGTTTTGCTTAGTTGTGTACTTGGATTGGGCTTCTGGTGAGCATTGGTTTCATGTTTTTCTAGTTAGATTTCTATTTGTTAGTATCCTTGAAGTTCTGTTTTGCCCCTGTCATGTTGTGTTCTGTCTGTTAATTATCTTTATCCGGTTCACCTGGTCCAAGCTAATCTGTCTCCTTGCTCCACCTGGTTTACTCTCCATATATACACCTGTTCAGTTATTCAGCGCGGAAACATTTTTCAAACCATGTCTTGTCTTCTGGATCATGCTCATGTGTTTCATGCCAAGCCTATCTTGCCATTCTGCCCATATCTGCTTTTGCCTGTCTTTCCTGCCCGTTTATTGTTTCTATTTTGTTCCTGCCTCCTCCGTGAGTGAGGTTTTTTTGTTTTTTTCATTAAATCCTTGTTTTTTTCACGTACCGTTGTGCTGCCTGCTGGTCTGCATTCTGGGGTCCTCTGTCTCGCAAGCCGTAACAGAGGTGTACAAGAAGAAAACATTTGCTTTCTTGGTCTTTGGAGTCTTAAAAACTAAATTAGCTGGACACCAGAACAAACAAGATGTTTTGCATAAACAAAAATCAAGGAAAAATATCTCATACCCACTGTGTAATATAGAAGTAGAATGGTAATTCTGGGAAGCTTTGTTCAGCTCACCATCATAGAATCCACCATACTTGTATCATGTAAACAAAATTATTGCTGAAGCAGAACTGGACCCTGCAACATGCCAGTAAATCCACCAAGGGCTGGATGAGAATTAAATGAAAAGTCCTGGGTTGAGGCAAAGTGCAGATAAATATCTCAGTGAGATGCCACTTGATATGGCCTTTACATGCATGAACGCCCTCAAATCACATAGCTGAAAATGAGGGGTGGCGCAAATTTTTCAAATACTGGTAAAATGGCTACAAGAAGCATCTCACTGAAGTTACACTAGCTATTTTGTAACTTTTCCCACAGGTAGAAACCACAACTTTGTTTAACAAGTAACACATAGTTAATTTTTGTTGTTTATGTGAAATTGAATTACTTTCTTTCCCAGAAATAATAAATGGAGATAGACTTTGACAAATGAACTTTTCTTAATAAAGAACATTATTGAATGGGATGTTCTGAGTTTTTCACGAGCATATTCTGTGTTTAGTGAGGTTTGAAATCTCTTGAGACCTTTGTCAAAGCTGCTGCAGTACTGCAGTAATTCTTTTGTTACTTGCATAGAGATAGGGATGCATGATGTTTGTGCAGACCTCTTTGTCTAACAACTAGATCCGTCAGCCTGAGGACATGGCTGGTCTTTGGATTGTATCATGCTTATTCTCTCAGCACTGTCTGTTACATTTATTAGTATGTTCCACCACTCGTCACGCTATGGATTCCAAGGACATAAAAAATGACAGACTTGGAAATGATTAGCTCTGTCCTTTGTTCCACAGCGGGCAGAGAGGAAGGAAATTTCACTCTCTTTCTAATTCTGATGCAATGTCTTATTCATTACAAGCCTATTGCAAGCTTGGATCGACTTTGGTTGCTTTTTGTTTCCTAATCCCTTCAGGGAAATGTGCATCTGATACAGACTGGATTGGATTTTTTTTTCTTCAGCTGATGATTCTTTAGCGTTGATGTGGTGTTGCACATCTTTTAATGCGTTAAAATGGAAATGCTCCCCTTGGATGCAGGTGCGTGCTGAAAGAAAGTACTCCCCGATGTTTCCCTCGTGCCCGCCTGTTGTTTTTGGCTCTCTCATCCTCCCACTGCTGTACGCGGTGTGCACCCGTCTCTTCCACCCGCATCTCTGTTTGTTCTGATAACGAGCGCAAAGGTGCACGCGGCCTGCCCGTTGAGAACGTGACAAAGAAAACGAGGAGAGCGAAGAGGGAGCGTGCTGTTTTCACAGATAGGAGAATCCATGTGTTCCAGTTTTGCCGTAAAGCCATACTTGTGTATGATGATCAAGCTCCAACAGTCTGTGATGCCTTTGTTATTTTTGAACAATGTAGCGTACGCTTAACATAGTCATGCATGCACAATCTGCACTTGAGCATTTGTTATGCCATCCTGAGAAGCACATTTATTTTAATATCAAACACGGAAATAATAGATGATGCTTTTTTCAAATGATGATTTAATTTATTAAAGGAAGAAAAGCTATCCAAACCAACCTGACTCTGTGTGAAATGGTAATTGCCTCATTTGTTGGCTAATCAATTAACTGTGATTAGCTGCATTCCATATGTCAATTTCACAAGCCATATCCAGGCCTGATTAGTGACAGACTTGTAGAACAGGAAAGCAATTACAGAGAAGTTATTTGACTACATGAAGTAGGAAAAAAGATCTCAATAAGCAACACGTCCTGCCCTGAACTAAAGGAATTGAAGAACAGAGTTACTGATGTCTATCAGTCTAGAAAGGGCATAAAGGTATTTCCAATGGTTTGGAACTTCAGCAAACCAAAGCTATCCACAAACAGAGAAAACATGGAAAACTGATGAACGTTCCCCATGTGTGGCCAGCCAACCAAAATTATTCAACTGAGATCTCATTTTCCTCAGCTAAGGTCAGAGCAAATAATTCAACGATAAGAAAGAGACTGGGCAAAATTATGAAAAACAGTGAAAAGACCCATCTAACATTTCCAAAAAAAACATATTTCTTTCTTGTTTTTAACCCTCATGTGTCAGCCCTGGGTTGGAAGGAAGGTCCTTCCTACAAACATTTTGATGACTTTTGTGAAAATATTTTGTGGACAGATAAAACATAAGTGGCATTTTTCAGAAGGACTACATCCTGTTCAATCTGGCGCAAAAAATAACACAATATTTCTGAAAAAGAAAATACCGAAAGTCAGGTATGGTGGTGGTAGTGTGATGTTCTGGAGCTGTTTTACTTTTTCAGCACCGGAGATTGCTTTCAATATCTAATGAAGCAATCAGTTCCTGTTGGTTAGGGGGAATATTGAAATCTTTTTTCATCATTTCAGGTTTAATTTGGGTAGTTTAATTCAGGTTATCTTTGTCTGAAACTAAAATTAGTTTGATGATCTGAAACATTTAAGTGTGACCAAAAAGTGAAAAGAGAAGAAATCTGTAAGGAGGCAAATACTTTTTCACCATACTATATGTGGGAAGGAGCTATGTTCATCTGCCAACTCAGTGAGGTTGCTATGGGAACAACAAAGGGTCTGCTTAAGTACTAAAGATGCTCTGCATTGTTGCGAGGTGACCTTGTAAGAAGCCCGAGCAGCAGATGAGATGCAAAAATGCTGATTGCACCGATTATTTGAAAATTGGTTCATCTGTCAGTCTTATCAGTTCACCCAGTTTATACCCTTGAACCTCCTTAAAACACTCCCAAAACAACTCATACCGCTCAGCCATCACCAACAGATGCTTTCATCAAAGATTCAAAATCCTCCTCCCATTCCGGTCCGAGGCACTGTTTTCCACCCAGGAGCTCTGCTGCAAAGTGCCGGTTTTCATGCTCCCCGTTTAATCAGAGGCTGATGGAGTGGCAGGGAAGCCAGGTGGAGGCTCTCTCTCTGGGAAATTAGTGCCATTAACCGATGAAGTAAAGTAGCTGAAATGTGTGACAGCAGCAGCTGTACTGCCTAATGGAGAGAAACGGCTGATAACTGTGTGCCTGTGCAGTTGTGTAGCCTTTGTGCATCTGGTGTGAGCATGATCATGTCATGGTGTAGCAGTTAAGAGTGACGAACATGCCTGGTGAGGGTGAGTGTTCAGGTGTTAATGCATGTGTAGGCTGGCAGGAGAATTGATGTCACAGAAGATGAAGACCCACTTGGAGAAATGCCTGTTGGTTTGCTAATGTCAAGAAACATCCACTTAACACTGATCCCTGCTCCTCTTTATCTTGTTCAGGTTGACCTTGTGTGTGTGCAATGTTGTGTGCATGCACCACTGTGTGCCAATCAAGGACAGTAGTTTTATTGAATGTGCCACGCTCTGCTCACCTTTCTTCTTGTTTACTTGCTTTAATGATTACTCTAACAATGGGAGAGCTGAAGCTTATCAGGCCTACTTTAAAATAGACATTTGCTGGGAAGCCCTCTTTGTATGAAGGTCAGAAGCCATGTGATGAAAAGAGAGGGAGTGGGGGAAAAGAGAAGGTTAGAGAGCGGGAAGCGGGGCGCAGAGAGAAGGACGCGTGAAATCCCATGATAGGTTCCGCTCAGCATCCCTAGGATTACAGCCACATCTGCTTCCAAAGGTGCAGTGGAAAGCTCTATTCCCCATCTGCACTGAATGAAATATCCATTAAATGAAAGAAAACATAGTAACGAGGAAAGAAATTTATGAAATGACCCCAGGGTACATACAGTACAGACCAAAAGTTTGGACACACCTTCTCATTCAAAGAGTTGTCTTTATTTTCATGACTATGAATATTGTAGCTTCACACTGAAAGCATCAAAACTATGAAATAAAACATGTGGAATTATATACTGAACAAAAAAGTGTGAAACAACTGAAAATATGTCTTATATTCTAGGTTCTTCAAAGTAACCACCTTTTGCTTTGATTACTGCTCCGCACACTCTCGGCATTCTGTTGATGAGCTTCAAGAGGTAGTCACCTGAAATGGTTTTCCAACAGTCTTGAAGGAGTTCCCAGAGATGCTTAGCACTTGTTGGCCCTTTTGCCTTCACTCTGCGGTCCAGCTCACCCCAAATCATCTCAATTGGGTTCAGGTCCGGTGACTGTGGAGGCCAGGTCATCTGGCGCAGCACCCCATCACTCTCCTTCTTGGTCAAATAGCCCTTACACAGCCTGGAGGTGTGTTTGGGGTCATTGTCCTGTTGAAAAATAAATGATGGTCCAACTAAACGCAAACCAGATGGAATAGCATGCCGCTGCAAGATGCTGTGGTAGCCATGCTGGTTCAGTATGCCTTCAATTTTGAATAAATCCCCAACAGTGTCACCAGCAAAGCACCCCCACACCATCACACCTCCTCCTCCATGCTTCACGGTGGGAACCAGGCATGTAGAGTCCATCCGTTCACCTCTTCTGCGCCGCACAAAGACACGGTGGTTGGAACCAAAGATCTCAAACTTGGACTCATCAAACCAAAGCACAGATTTCCACTGGTCTAATGTCCATTCCTTGTGTTCTTTAGCCCAAACAAGTCTCTTCTGCTTGTTGCCGGTCCTCAGCAGTGGTTTCCTAGCAGCTATTTTACCATGAAGGCCTGATTCACACAGTCTCCTCTTAACAGTTGTTCTAGAGATGTGTCTGCTGCTAGAACTCTGTGTGGCATTGACCTGTTCTCTAATCTGAGCTGCTGTTAACCTGCAATTTCTGAGGCTGGTGACTCAGATGAACTTATCGTCCACAGCAGAGGTGACTCTTGGTCCTCCTTTCCTGGGGCGGTCCTCATGTGAGCAAGTTTCTTTGTAGCGCTTGATGGTTTTTGCGACTGGACTTGGGGACACTTTCAAAGTTTTCCCAATTGTGGGCGCGGCGCTGATAGTGTAGGGGTTAAGCGCACGACTGTATACAGAGGCTACAGTCCTCGAAGCGGCCGTCCTGGACCCAGCGACATTTGCCGAATGTCTCCACCTCTCTCTATCGCCCTTTCCTGTCTGCCTACTGTCAAAAAAAAGAAAAGTTTTGCCGCCACTAATGCCGAAAAATATCTAAAAGGTTTTCCCAATTGTTCGTACTGACTGACCATCATTTCTTAAAGTAATGATGGCCACTTCTTTTTCTTTACTTAGCTGCTTTTTTCTTGCCATAATACAAATTCTAACAGTCTATTCAGTAGGACTATCAGCTGTGTACTGTATCCACCTCCTGCACAACACAACTGATGGTCCCAACCCCATTTATAAGGCTTGAAATCCCACTTATTAAACCTGACAGGGCACACTTGTGAAGTGAAAACCATTTCAGGTGACTACCTCTTGAAGCTCATCAACAGAATGCCAAGAGAGCAGTAATCAAAGCAAAAGGTGGCTACTTTGAAGAACCTAGAATATAAGACATATTTTCAGTTGTTTCACACTTTTTTGTTCAGTATATAATTCCACATGTGTTAATTCATAGTTTTGATGCCTTCAGTGTGAAGCTACAATATTCATAGTCATGAAAATAAAGACAACTCTTTGAATGAGAAGGTGTGTCCAAACTTTTGGTCTGTACTGTACATTATGGGATTTAAAGTGCCTTGCAAAAGTATTCATTTTTGATTTTCTTCTTTTTAATTTTTAGTTTGTTACAACAAACAATATTTATTTAGCTTATGAGAATCAAAATAGTTTATTGTAATTATATATTATAAATGTAGCATAAGTAGAAAACTCTATCCCACAACATATATAATCTGAACAATTCAATTCCCTACTGAAGAAAAACATGTCCACAGCTTGGTGCAGTCACCAAAATGTGCAACAATGGGAAAGGTATTTTTGGCTAATGTACAGTGTACGACTCCTGCAACACATATGGATCTTTTCCATTAGTATTGACTCTACTCAACTTGACTCAGCTCAGGTCTACTATACACAGTTTAATTTGATAAGGACCATCTCAGTGTGGGCAGGATTATCAATAGCAAGACAGCCCCATGTTCCAGAAAAGTAATGTGATGCCATTTGCAGTGGCACAAACACAACATCTTTGATTGCTGCTTAGCCTACGGCTGTTGTCAGACTCAGGGGAAAAGAGGAGGGCCAGAGAAGGCTAGGGGCAGCAAGACGAAGCACTCTGGATAAGTACAGGAAAGAGAGTGTAGCCATGGAGCGGTCTCAAACTGAAAGGTACGAGTTAGACGGTGTGAGAGGGTAAGCACTATATATGTCGGGATCTAGGTGCCAGTCTGTTTTTTGCTTTCTGCTAACCTAATTCATCCAGCAGAGGGTGTCGAAGCTACAGGAGGAACGTGGACAGGTGTTTTCCATCTTCTGATTGCTGTGTACGCTACTTAAGCCGTGGCTGCCTGCTACTCGTCGCCTGAGTGTTGAGCCTATGTGGTAACCAGCTCAAGCCAGCTTTCTGGTTTTTGATCAGTTCTGTTTTCGGTCTTTTCTGACACGTGTTTCGCCTTAGGTATCTGTAACCTGTGTGTGCGACGACCCTCGAATTGTTCCTCTAGCGCTTGGAGCTTTTGGATTACCTGTCTGGATTCTGCGTACCCTCCAGGACCGAGCAATCTTCAATCTTTCACTGGACCTATGCTACTCTACGACAAGCATACTCCTGCAGACCTGTCCACCCTCCAACGTAACTCCAGCTTCACCCTCCGCTCACTTCCCACGGAGAGTACGAGTGCTGTGAACTCTACTTCAGTTTCCTTAACTCCGTCTCCCCTGGCGGATCCCGTTCACCCTCTAGTAAGAGCAATAATTATTATTTATGACATATATATATATTGCCGTCTTTGTTTCTTACCTGCTCTTTTCCCTGCACAGTTGGAGAGACCAGACTCCTGTCACTTCCTTGTAGGATTTTAGGAAATAATAAACTTATTTTCACCGTGAGATTATCTCTACTTGAGTTCTTTCTGTATGTGGGTCAGATCAGTGTCAAAAATGATGTCAATATAAATAAATAGAATTGAAATAGAATTGAAATAGAATTTAAGGTTTGTTATGATTATAGACTGTTTGTCTGCACCGTCTCTGTCTGTGCCGCAGCTATTAGGAGGATTGCTTCACCTGCTCCTTCCCAGCTAGCTCCCTAATTACACCTCACCTATTCAACCTGGCTTTATCAGCACGCTGATAAACTGCGCCAGATTATTGAAAGCCATCGTGTGAGTAAATGTCCAGCGTTCCTTCCTTGTCTGCCTGCCTGATCCTGATTTAATTTTTGCATTCTGGACACTGACCTTGTTTCTGCCTCCTGACTATTCTCCTCTGCCTAACCTTTGGATACACCTGCCTGTATCTGCCTCCCTGTGCATGACATCGTTTTTGTGCCCTGAACACCGATTCAAGCATCTCCCTCGGATCCTGTCGCCTTAATCAGTCTTCCCGGCTCTGACCCAGTTCCTGTCCTTTGACCGCCACACTCTGCATGTCCAATGGGTTTGTAAACCTGAGAGCCTGTGTGACATTATCTTGCTGTCACCAAACCACCAAACTGCACTGAGGAGCCGAATTTATCTGCCAGAATCGCTTCGAGGCCTCACCGAACTCCTCCCAGGCCGGAGTTTTTGCCTCTGCCACAGCCCAGGCAAACCATTCAGCGCTTCAGGAGGCGGAAGCAGTGCTTCGCCAACACTGTTTACAGTGGGGGCGGGGAGCTGCTGACCTCGACTGGGGACATTATAGGGCAGTGGAAGGAGTACTCCGAGAATCTCCTCAATCCTGTCGTTACGCATTCCCTGGTGGAAGCAGAGCCTGGGGACTCGGGTGACTTTCATCACCCAGGCTGAAGTCACCAAGGTGGTTAAAAAGCTCCACAGTGGCAGGGCTCTGGGGGTGAATGAGGTCCGCCCTGAGTACCTCAAGTCTCTGGATGTTGTGGGGCTGTCATGGTTGACATGCCTCTTCATCATTGCGTGGCGGTCGGGGACAGTGCCTCTGGACTGGCAGACCGGGGTGGCTGAGAGTGTATTCCAACTATAGGGGGATCACACTCCTCAGCCTTCCTCGTAAGGCCTATGCCAGGCTATTGGAGAGGAGAGTCCAGCCGATAGATGAACCTCGGCTTTAGGAGGAGCAGTGTGGTTTTCATCCCAACCATGGAACACTGGACCAGCTCTACACCCTCTTCAGGGTACTCGAGGGTTCATGGGAGTTTGCCCAACCGGTCCACATGTGTTTTGTGGACCTGGAGCAGGCATCCGACTGTGTCCCTCGTGGTACCCTGTGGGTGGTGTTCCAGGAGTACGGAGTCGGGGGCCCTTTATTAGGGGCCATCCAGTCTCTGTACAAGCAGAGCAGGAGTTTGGTCCACATTGCCAGCACTAAGTCAGACCTGTTCCCGGTGCATGTTGGACTCCGGCAGGGCTGCCCTTTGTCTGTTCATAACTTTTATGGACAGGATTTCTAGGTGCAGCCAAGGGCCGGAGGGGGTCTGGTGCGGGGACCAGAGGATTTCGTCTCTTCTTTTTGCAGATGACGTGGTCCTGCTGGCCCCTTCTAGATAAGACCTACAGCATGCATTCGGGTGGTTCGCAGCCGAGTGTGGCGCGAACCACAGTCCGAGGCCATGGTTCTCGACCGGAAAAGGGTGGCTTGTTGGCGGGGAGTTCCTGTTTCAAGTAGAGGAGTTCAAGTATCTTGGGATCTTGTTCACAAGTGAGGGGAGAATGGAGCGGGAGATCGACAGACGAATTGGTGCGAATGCCACAGTAATGGGGGCACTGTGACAGTCCGTTGTGGTGAAGAAAGAGCTGAGCCGAAAAGCGAAGCTCTCGATTTACCGGGCTCCCCCCGGAGGAGCTAGAGGAGGTGTCTGGGGAGAGGGACGTCTGGGTGTCTCTACTGAGTCTGCTGCCCCCGCGACCCAGTCCCGGAAGAAGTGGAAGACGACGAGTATGAGATATTAATTATTATATGTATACTGTGACTAGTGACCCAATCAGTGACCGACAGTCCTCTGATGTTGCGTTTTCATGGATGATAGTCCTAATGCCCCTACTAATGACTAAGCCTAAAAAGTGAGTAGAGCCATTCAGAACTACACTGAGTAGGGACCGGTGGAAATGGGCCAATAGTGTTATGTATATAAACAAAAAGTTCAGTTTTGGTCTCATTGATCAGAGCACCTTCTTGCAAATGTTTTTGTCCTGTACACAGTTTGTGGTAAGCTTTAAACTGGACTTCCCAATATTTTCTTTCAAGAGTGGATTTATTCTTGTTATTCTTCCATTAGCAGTTTGTGGTCCAAAATGCTAATTAGTGTTGCTTCAATAAACTCGTCCAGCCAAGACGTGAATCTCTGATGTTCCTCCAGCATTACAGTTGGCCAGCTGACATTTTAATATTTAATAATTAGGTGACCCCTGGAGGAATTTTTAGGGGTATAAAAATAAGGTGGGTTGTAAAAAGATTTTGAGTTGTGAAAACTTAGAAAAACATTTATTCTATTCCTTCCACTTTATAGTCACACTAAAACTAATCAGTACAGACCGTCCAGTAAGAAAAATTAAGTTTGTTGTTGTATTGTGACATAATGTGAAAGCTCAAGGGTCATGAATACTTTTGGAAGACACTTTAAACACATCTAAAAACGGTCTGTACAATATAGGATTGAAATGTTTTGAAAGCTTGAAACCTAACGTCTGAAATATGTTAGACTTTCAGATCCTCCATGAAAATATACCAAACATTTCACATATGATAAAAAGCTCCATTCCTCACATTTGTGCTGAACTTCCATGGTTTAAACTGTTTTGCAGTATAAAACCTGAAAAACAAAAACTTAACCACATCACATGGTATAAATGGTTACATCAGGAGCTGATTGTTGCTTGGCAGATCCCAGAGCATCCAACAGTCAGTCAAAAGTGAGTGAAGGTCAGCTGACTCAAATGATGCCTTAAAAACAGCTTATACAGCATTACCAGTGCTTGACAATTTGACTTTGGATTAGGCAAGGTGGTGGTGCAATATCCCTGCATTTGGGCTCAATGTTGCCCAATGTTGGTACCATTAGGTATGTTCAGAAACAGAAACACGTCTTAAAGGGCTCATTCACCAGAGACAGACTACACTAGTGCTATTTGCATGTATTTACTGATAGCACCATGTCAGGAGCCATAGGGTGCTTCAGGGGGAGACTGGTACTGGTCCAACAGTCCCACAATCAGAGGTGGTCAGCGGAAGCGGGACATTAAATGAACAAGGTAAGATGTGTAACAAGTATCATTATTAAATATTTCAAATGCTATTGTATATGAAAAAAAAATATCATATATTGTATGTGAGCTATGTACACCTGTGCACTCATAGGGTTAGTGTATAAAAATAAGAATTTCTAACATAAAGTCTCATTTCAATTTGAATATATTTTACAAAAGATTATGAATACCCATCCATGGAAATGAATATATAATGAAACAGTCAGTCAGTCAGTCAGTCAGTCATTTTCTACCGCTTATTCCATAGTGGGTCGCGGGGGAGCTGGTGCCTATCTCCAGCAGTATATGGGCGAGAGGCGGGGTTCACCCTGGACAGGTCGCCAGTCCATCGCAGGGCAATTTTGTGTACATCGTGTATAATTGAACCAGAGGGCTTGTGTGTTTGTAAAAAAGATTGTCAAAAGAATCGATACACAATAAATCACATAATTCAAGGTATATCCTCCCCACTGCTATATTACACACTACGTAGATGCCGGATGCCAGACTGAACTAACAATGGATGACATTAAAAAGATGGAGGATGTTCTGCGACAGAACACAACAGAGCTGGCAGATCTTCGAACCAAGGCACTGGAGACAGAGTTCAACCGGGAGTCCTTTGAAAAAAACGAAGACAAGACAAAGTTTTACACGGGGCTACCCAATTTCTTAGTTTTGCTTCAGATTTTTGAGCTGTGCGAGCCCTACATCACCTGTGGTCCTATGTCTGTGCTGTCTAAATTTGAACAGTTCATTTTAGTTTTGATGAGGCTCAGACTAAATCTTCCGCTCAAAGATTTGGCTTTTAGGTTTAAGATCTCTGTGTCCACTGCTTCTAGAGTTTGGCATAAAGTAATCGACATACTTCATCAGAGATTGGAATTTCAAATTGAGTGGCCAGAGTGACATGTACTATGCCAATGGCATTTAAACAGGCATTTGGACATAGAGTTGCTGTGATAGTCGACTGTTTTGAAGTTTTCATTGAGAGGCCGTCTAATTTACTGGCCCAAGCACAAACATGGTCTAACTACAAGCATAACCATACTGTTAAATTTCTGATTGGTGTTGCACCCCAAGGCTATGTCACTTGTATATCTTGTGCTTGGGGAGGGAGAGTTAGTGATAAACAGATCACATTAGAGAGTGGCCTCCTAAAAAACCTGTTACCTGGAGATTTTGTCCTAGCAGATCGTGGGTTCAATATAGGTGATAGTGTGGGATTTTATTGTGCTTCACTACAGATTCACCAGATTCACCAAGGGAAGAAAACAGCTATCAGCATTTGAGGTGGCAGAAACTAGAAAAATAGCTAATTTGCGTATTCATGTTGAGAGAGTCATAGGTTTAATCAAAAGAAAAAATCAGATTCTGCAGAACAAAGCTATGCCCATAGAACACATGGCAACAAAGTCAGGTGAGGCACTAGCATTGATTGACAAGATTGGAGTTATTTGCTGTGTCTTATCTAATCTTTCGGAGTCTGTTGTCCCATTGGAGTAAGGAGGAGGAGAAGACGGGAGATATAATAAATCAGTTCAGTACCTGAGCCCTCACACGTTGGTCAGTGTGTAAATATGTTTTCAAATGATATGTTCATGCTTATTATTGTTCATGCTTATTATTACATTGTTCTTGTAATTATAAAACAATTTGACAAATCTAACCTTGTGAATAAACCCATGTGATTTATTGTTTTTTAAATGCCGTTTAATCATTTCAGTAAACAAACTATACAACAGCCAGAACTCTCAGAGAACAAGACTGGGTCATAACAATATTAAAATGCCATCTACTCTCACCTCTATATCACAACAACCCACTTTTAAAAGTGCCAAAACCTAAGGCTATATCTTAGGATATTACTCATGTACTTGTGTAACTTGTTGTCCTAGTATTTTTGGAAGTAGACTGTTCATAAAAAAGCACTCAACTTTAGGAATAACTTCATCCCAAAATTCAAGATCTGGCAAAATTCTTTCAACAAAAATATCATTCTGGTTCCACACTACAAAGTCACAGTATTCAGCATCTACAATGTGAAGCTGTGCCTGAACTTGATAGTAGTAGTCATGACTTCGGTCAAGTGTGAGATTACTCCCATCATTGATAAGGCAGAAGCCCTTTTGATCGGCACACGAGCGCAGATTGGCCTCATCTTTTTGAGAGTGAGGGCACTAAAATCAGAGAAAGACATAAACAGATTAGATAGAATAGATTAGCAAATGCATTTTGTGCCTAGTTTGGTTAACAGACTTATTGAAAGAGGTCAGGCCATTTCTCTACCAGACAAAAATAAATACTAATTAAGTCTGATGAATGAGTCACAAGAATCGAGTACTACATTCAAAAGTGTGAAAGCCCATTTCTTGTACTCAGATGAAATGAAAACTTATATATCATAATAATGACTTTGCTAATTTATTATTAAGAGAGAGAGGTTTTTTTTCAGTGGTGGAAATGGACTCCCTAAAAAAGTGAACCTGGCCAGTTTTCCATTTCATGTTAAGTTTCATTTCCAGTTAACACATTAAAAAATTTGTTTGATAACCAGATACTTTTGAGTGATGCAAATCTGAGTGACTAAAAGCCAAAGTATTGAGTGTACTCTGTAATTTTACCTTTATTTCACAGATGCCAGTTCCATGACAGTCACAAGTGACAATCCCATCAGGGGAGGACCCCATGTACGGCCACTTGGGGTTCAGCCAGAGATCACTGTTGTAATTATGAATCTGAGAATATTATTTGATATTAATATTTTTTAATATTTTATCAAATAATATTTCGGTCTGTTAAGGGTTACAACATAGTGGCGTCCCTGGGTGGGCATTATCATGAACAGCTTACACTGTACATAAATGTGAATGAATAAACCACAACTGCACATTATTCATGTACCAAGTGATTAGCTTAAAACCAGCTGTCACTGGTCACAATAGGACTCAAAACATCAGAGTTCTAACATCAGATGTCACTGATTATATTTAAGAGAACAGTATAACTCATGACATTCCAGGAGTTCACAAATTTAGACTTTCATCAAAATTAATAACTCCAATATCTCTGTGCTAGTAACAATCAACTCTGCTACATAAGCAAAATTTTGGATGTTCTGACTCAGTCTGGTTTCTTCTGTGTAAGCAATAACTTGAGACTTGGTTTGACTTTAGTTAACCTCACTGTCCAGACAGTTGCTGCACATCTGTATCCAGAGGCTGTATTTTGTGTAAAACCACAATTTGAAACTAAATTAACTTTGCAGTTAGTTTAGTATCTGACCTAATTTTGATGCATGTATCCATTCAGGAACTTTATAGTTTGTTTTAGGGTTTGAAAGAACAAGATTTTTGCCAGATTAAATCCCAAATTTGATCTAATCACCCTGCCTGCCATAAAGGGTGGTGAATCAAAAGTCAAATTGCTATTATTACACTTAGGAGGTGTAGAAATTTTCTTTTTTCCTTTGCATTGTAAACAAAATTCCCTTAAAGGTTAAGAGTAGTGTCTAATCACTAGCTCCTCCCACGAAGGGTGAAAAATTAACTCTAAAATCACAAATATCCTTAGAGAAAGGAGTAGCATTGTAACACTTGGAGCATAGTGTTGTCATAAGTCACAGGTTGAATGATCAACTGGTGCACCCATTTTACAATCAAATGTTTCCAATATATGTATAGTCAGATATACATATATAGCTGGATATATATTTGTTGTTGCTTTTAGCAATTTCTCGTAACTTTGTTGTTGTTTTGTTGTGTCTGCCAGAATAATGGAATCAAACTCCATTATGAATTCAGCAGACGTGGAGATGCAGAAAGTGGTGGTTGCTGATCTCATCCGTTTGTCTCCAGATGAGCGGGATGTTTTAAACCAGTTTGACCTTGCCACATGTGATCAGAGGATTCAGGAGTTGGTAAACTTCATTAAGTATCCGACTAGAGATGCTCTGATTCCAGACATTCTTTGTCAGCTTACCTTGTTGTATCAGCAGAAATCACAACTGGAAGCTAAAAGATATTCTCAGTTACAGACTGACCACCAGATGGCTCTTCAAAGGGAGAATGACGCAAAGCTTGAGCGCTCAAAAGCTGAGGAGAGAATGGAGAAAGCTGAAGCAACGTTAGTGGACCTGAAGGCAGATGAGCTCAAGAAAGCTTCCTCCCAAAGGAGGGAACAGACCTCCACCATTCAGGTACCCAATTTGCATTTTCACTCACAGCAGCTGCAGCAACTACAGCAGGGGGCAGACCCAGACAGCAGGCATCCAGCACCTAGGTCAGAGTCTCCCCTTTCTAAATTTAGCCAAAGTGTCCAACTTACTTCCACAGACCTTAACAGAAATGTTGGAAGTCAGATGGTCTCCAGTGGTTTCCTGCCAAATTCCATTGCAGTGAACAACCACCAAGATGACCGAGTGCCGGACTCGGTGTGCACAAGTGGCCCAATTCGGTGGGAGGAGCACCCTTCCAGCCTGATCGGCACCCCTCTCCTTTCTGACTCTGTCGACCCCTAGGGACCAGGAGAGAAGCACATGGTTCTCAGGTGACTCAATCCAATCTGACTGACCACCACTTGCACGAGTCCATTCATTTAGGAAGCTCTCATTTAAAGCATGAGAAGACTTGTCTCCTTCCCCAGAGGTTAGGTCAGGATCTTCCACCATTTCATGAACTTAACTAGCATGACTTCTCAGATGGACGTGGTCCACCTTGGGAGCATGGTGTCCATTTCAAACAGCTTGAATTCCTTGCTAAAGACATAGAAGTTTTTGATCCAGGTAGCCAGGAGTCAAATATTGAGGCTTACCTGCTTGAGGTTGAACATTGTCTTCTTGACTTGCGTTTTTCTTCTGATCGTGAGAAGCTGAGGCTTATTTGGAAAACAACAGCTAAGAGTGTTCATGTGTTCATAAAAACTCTTCCTCCAGAAATTAGTGACAGTTATCCAGCTCTCTGCCAGGCTCTTAGAGAGGAGTAATATGTTTACAGAGATGAAGCCGCTGCCACTATTAATGCTTTGACAGTTTTGCAAAAACAGTTCGAACCTCCCTAAGAATATTTCCAACGTTTGAAGAATGCATATTTTCAGGGATGTTATGCTCCAGGTCTTGAAGAAGACCACACTTTTAAGTCGTTGTTTCTTCACAACCTCCACGTTAGCGTGCAGTATGACGTGACCATGCAGTGCATAACAGAGAATCTCTCTATGCAGGAGACTCGTAGATATGCTCAGCTTGTGTGGGAAACACGTGTCCGTTCAGACGGGGCAGGAAATGGTAAAGTTAGTGTTAAACATTCAAACTGAGAACAGGCCTAAGAAGAAGCGCAAAGTAACTTCCCAAGTGATGCAACAGAACCAGGGGGTGGTACCTGGCGTCAGCCACAACCCAAACCACCAGTTAAAGGACAAACACCTTTTCACAGTGCAACATCAAAGTGTAAGGTTGGTGGTAAAGAGTGGAGCCACTCCAAAGATGTCATCACAAAGGAGGAGTTTGAGATGATCTGCAGGTGTGTTATAACTGAGGTAACGGCGTTCCTAAAAGACCTGGCAAGCCGTTGCAGTCCAGAATCAACCCTGTAAAATCTATCAAACAATGTATGAAGATGGTAAATAATTTCCAACACCCTATATTCTGTTAAAATCTTTTTCTTTCTTATGGTTTTGAACTTCAGGAATTAAGGTTTAAAAGCAGTATTATTATGGTGTGAAAATTATTACATGACTTTTGTTTTTGTTTGTTTTTTTCTCTTTAAAACATTTTATTAGTGTTAGTCTCTGCCCAAGCCTGCCTCTGTCATGGAGTGACATTTTTGGACTTTATGGTTTCTTTTGCTAGTCCTTAGATCTTAGGTTGTTGTGCTACCTCCAGTTCTCAGTTTCCTTTAGTTCATGTTTATTCTTGATTCTGTTTTATCTTGGTCTGTAGTTTTCGTTTAGGTCTGTTTCACTGTTTTGTTAATCAGTCCCTTTCCTCATGTCTTAGTCTTATTAGGTTCACCTGCTCCCTCTGTCTCCCTGCGTCCATGTCACACCTGTTTCCTGTTTCTTTGATTACCTGCCTTTTGTTCCCCTCTTTGTGCTCTGTGTATATTAGTAGTTCTGTTTGCTTAGTTCCTCGCTGGTTCGTTCTGTTACTACCCCGTTCCCTACCATGTCTATGCTTTGTTTTGCTTCGCTTTGTTTTTATGCTACGTTTACCATGTCTATGCTTTGTCTATGCTTCGTTTGGAGACTATGCTACGTTTTTGCTACGTTTTTGCCTTAAGTGACCTGTAGAGTTCATGTAAGTTTTGGACTGTACTTATGATTCATCCCTGCAGTGTTTTTGCTACGTTTTGGATTTTTTTTTAATAAACAAGGAAGTACTAAGATGCGGCTACCGAGCTCTTGTCTGCGCTTTGGTCCGACCCACAGTCCTCCTTCGACATTACGAACCAGCCTACAGATGGACAAAGCAGACAATGAGAGGATTACTTTGTTTGAGTACTTCCGACGTGCCGCGGAGAAGAGCGCACGTCAGGCTGCAGAGGAGAAAGAGCAGCGGTCACCGTTTTGGGGCACAAGACTGGCTAGGCCTCTTCCGGGTACTGGTCCGCTGCGCCACAGACCCTCTCCTCATCCCCGGGTCTACAGAGCCTCAGCCGGCCGCCGCCGGGTCTACAGAGCCTCGTCATGACACGGAGGAGCCCGTGGGTGGGCTGCCTCCATTCCCACACCATGCTTCGGTGGAGCCCATGGATGGGCTGTCTCCAAGACCTGGTCCTGAGCACCTGCTCAGTTTCCTCTGGGGGGTGTTACTGGAGATTATGGACTTTGGTTTTGTTGTTTTGTTTATTGGGAGTTATTTTTGTTTTGGACTCTGGCCCTCCTCCCAAGGCCCCCCTCCACCCACCCTGGTTTGGTGGTTTGTGTTTTGGACTCTTGCCCTCCTTCCGGGGCCCCCTCCGCCCGCCCTGGTCGGGTTGTTTTGAACTTTTGTTTTAGTCTCCAAGTGGTCGTCTGGAATCCGACCTTGAAGGGGGGTAATGTCATGGAGTGACATTTTTGGACTTTATGGTTTATTTTGCTAGTCCTTAGATCTTAGGTTGTTGTGCTACCTCCAGTTCTCAGTTTCCTTTAGTTCATGTTTATTCTTGATTCTGTTTTATCTTGGTCTGTAGTTTTCATTTAGGTCTGTTTCACTGTTTTGTTAATCAGTCCCTTTCCTCATGTCTTAGTCTTATTAGGTTCACCTGCTCCCTCTGTCTCCCTGCGTCCATGTCACACCTGTTCCCTGTTTCTTTGATTACCTGCCTTTTGTTCCCCTCTTTGTGCTCTGTGTATATTAGTAGTTCTGTTTGCTTAGTTCCTCGCTGGTTCGTTCTGTTACTACCCCGTTCCCTACTGTTAGGTATTATTTAGTCAACTCAGAGGTAAGAACGATACAGTCATAGTTACTTGCAGCAAGGGTAGCCCACTTTGCAGTGAAACTACAAAATTTTTGACACCCTATCTCTTTATTTATATGCACAGTTCAACAGACAGTTCAGACAGGGTGTATGTGTGTGAGACAGAAAGGAGGCTGGTTCACACAGAGATAACAATGATCTCACACACACAGGGAGGAAGGCATAGTGCAGGTGCCTTGCAACACAAAGTTTTTACATGAGTGATAACAAGTTTTTGCACCCATCCAACAGTCCCTCCTTTTATCACATGTAAAAACATTTAATATAAAAACGAGTAAGAAAAATACTTTGTATGAGCGAAAACCCACGGACGGTAAACAGATTATATTTTGTGGGAAATACTCATACGGTCCCGCCGCCCTCGGCGACCATTAAAAGTTAAATGTTGATTAATACTTGAAATCATAAAAATAAAAGAATAATACTTGAAATCATAAAAATAAAAGAATAATACTTGAAATCATAAAAATAAAAGAATAATACTTGAAATCATAAAAATAAAAGAATAATACTTAATGAAAACAGTGAAACATAATCAAGGAATTTAAAAATCTGCCCTGTTTATGTCATCATTGTACTTTTTCTCATTTCACTTAAGCAACAACTTCTTTCGATTTTCTGCTGTAAGGTCATTTTATGAAATACAATGTATGAGTTCACTCAGGCTTTTGATGTGATTTATTTACAACATGTCATCATAATCGTCCCCTTCATTTTCGTGCATTTCTACCTGGTTCAGTGTTGCATATGCCACCATGAACAATACCAGAAATTCTGTAGGAATGGATGTGCGTCATGTTCTTCCGTCAGTGTTCTGAGATGGGTCCCGTCTGATGTCCATCTCTTCTGGTTCGGTATCACCTCCTGTGGATCCTGCTTTAGATAGAGAAAGAGTCCTGCTACCAGAATTAAGCTCAGGCTTATCAGTCCTGTCCACATGTTACAGAGAGCCATTTTATAATTGGGCGCAGATCAGCTGTTTTCTTCACCGGTTTGAGACGCTGGGCCATCTTTGAACCCGGACTTCCTTCTGCTACCCCGTCGGTTGGTTTGGCTCCTGTAACGGCAAAACTGGCTTACAGTGGCTTTTATGGATCCAGGAAGGCCTCTCTGCTATTTTCAGAGCTGTGGGCGTTGTCAGGAGTACTTGAAACGGCCATTTCCACCGAGGAGTGCTCCAATCCTTCCGGTGGAGTGTCTTAATCAGGACCAGGTCTCCAGGCCTCAGGTCATTCTGTGGGATAGGAGCAGAGATTATCGGCAGACCACTGGACATTTGTTCTTCTTTTGTCTGCAACATTTTATTCATCCACTCAGCTAATGAAGTTTCCTGTTGTGCTTTCTCTATTTCATTCATGTCAGAAGGCAGAGAAAACGGTCTGCCATGTACTATTTCTTTGAGAATACAAATTTATATCATCAACTTGGTGTCACGTGATCTCAGGCTCAGAACACAGTGGGTGGAGTTATACAATGATGTACAGTAGGTGGCAAATGGAGTAAGACCGGTTTGATTTGGAGTTATTCTCATCCATAATTAACCAGGGATAGGCATTCGGGCCATGGCCTCCCTGTTTCTTCCATTGTTTTCCTTAATCTTTAACTGAAACCCCAATGCTGTAGAACTTAGTTCTATTAATTTATTTACAAAATGAGTTCCATTATCTGACCTTATAATCTGTGGGATACCATATGTGGGGAAGAAATGTGTCATTAGGTTCATCTATTACAACTAGGCAATATTTCTTCCCCCGTGTTTGCAACAAATTATGCAAAATCTGCAAAAATTCTTTGCATAGTCAGAAAAATTTATAGTGTAGCATTAATGCTTTACCAGATTTGACATATTCCCCCCTTGACACGTGGGTCTTCCCAATGTGTCACTGTAGCCGCTGTGTTGTATAAATTTTTTGGGAGGATTGTCAGTCAGTCAGTCATTTTCTACCGCTTATTCCATAGTGGGTCGCGGGGAAGCTGGTGCCTATCTCCAGCAGTCTATGGGCGAGAGGCGGGGTACACCCTGGACAGGTCGCCAGTCCATCACAGGGCAAGGATTGGTTTATCTTGGTTTATCTTCTATCTGATAGATGTCATCTTTTTTCTGTGCTCCTCTCTTTAGCCAGGCCTTTATTTCTGTCTTGGGTGCTGACTGTTGGGCGTCTTTCAGCACGTCTGTGTCTATAAATAGCAGATCTGACATTTTCTCTTTAATAGGTTGAAATGAGTTAGTTCTGTCCCTGATGATGTTTTAAAACCTCTATTTTGCCAAATCTTATTATGGTGATGTACTGATCCGAAAACGTATTGGCTGTCCGTGTATATAGTAAGTATTTGTCCCTCATGTAATTCACATGCTCTTACTACAGCATATAATTCTGCTGTTTGGGCTGAGCATGTATTGGGTAGAGATTTAGCTTCTATTATTCTGTCGATGGTTGTTACTGCATAACCAACTCTATTCTTTCCATATTCATCTTTAGATGCTGAGCCATCTACAAACACAACACATGAATCTGGTATAAGGGTTTGAGAAATGTCTTGTCTGGGTTTGGTGTCTTCTTCAACTTTTGCTTTATAAGAATGTGGTTTTCCATCTTCTGCAGTAGGTATTAGAGTACTTGGATTTAAAGGGCACATCTTTTTAGAGTTATGTTTGGCTGTGATAATAATAGCGATGTCAGTGTGATATGCCTTGTATGTAGCGTCAGGTGCTTCTCTTAATATTCCTGACTTCAACATATCTTGTATTACTGGCTTAGTACCTTCTTCAGCTTCTGGCTTTAAGGGGTATTGGCGGACTGATGGCCTTTTTTCAGATATTAGTTTAACCTTGTATGGTGGGAACCCCTTTATAAGCCCTACATCAGTTGATGATTGGGACCACAGTTCAGGTGGGACAGCAGCTAGGACAGGATGCATGTTGCTCTCTTTGCTCTCAGCTAAGCCCTGTATTTGTCCCTCTGCCTCATCTAAATGTGTCCTTGGATGGACTTTGACTATCCACGCCAGAATGAGCTTCCAGATTCCTGTATTAGGATCTACCTTTGACAGTGTCAGTGCTGTTCCTGCAGAGGTTTAAAGCCTCTGTTTTTCCAAATTCTTATTATTCTTTTTTATCATATTTTATAAAGTAAGTCCTTATTACATTTAAAAATGAGATCAATATTTTTGATAGTTGCTATTATTATAAATAATGCTTGGTTTAGTTCTTATTAAAAATAAAAAATAAAAACTCACTCACTGATGAACACAAAAAATGAAGGGCATATTATATCTTATAATCTTAGTTTATCTTACCCAGTTTTATAGATACAACATACAGTTTCAGTCAGCTTTGTATTTAGTTCAAGTAACTAAAGTTTGTTTCAATTAACTAAAGTTTTCTCTATTTCAGTCCAGTCCAGTAATTCTGTTAAGGTTCATTTCATCTTATGTTAAGTTTGAGTCTAATTCAATCATTTTGAACCTGACTGGAAAAAGTCTAAACATCTGTTAAAATCTTTTTGTTTTACCATAGAGAACTGACCTAATATTATTATGGTATGTTGAGGACTCTAATTTTTACATAACATGAATCAAACATTTATTTCACAAAAACAGAAAGTCAAATACAGACATTTGGTCACATGAAAGTTTAAATAACCTGTTTGTAAAAGAATTATGAAAAATTGAAGACGGATCTATGAACTTTCTTATGATTATCAGTATTTTTAATACAAGTAGAACCTTTGCCATCTTTATGATTTTTCGAAAAAGATTCTGGAAGCCTTATTAAGATATAAATTTGGCAAGGATCATCAGAACATCAGACCTTTATTAGCGCTTTTAAGGTCCCTCAAAGATGCATTACAATGAAATCAGTCATTCACATTCACACACATTCACACACTACTTACTTATTTCTCTGTCAGAGTAATTTTTATTTGCAAAGATTTGAGCATAATTTGACTTCTATTATTCTTAAAATGCACATTGTTTCCTCATAACCCCTTTTGTTTCCACTAGGTCTGTTTTGAACGCTTCAATTCTTTTTTTTTATTCACCAAGAATCAATAAGGTGGTCTTAGTGGGTCCACCTTAAAGGTGTTATCTGTTGGGTGTCATGTTATCATTGTCAGGTCAGTGAGGTTCATAGGTCAGTCAGAACCTTGGTCATTTGGTCTGTGCTCATAATGTTTCATAGATCCAGCCTATGATTAGTCAGCAGAACTTCCACCTATAGGAGAAAAATTGATTGTTAATGAATGAGCTGCATTTCCTAGGAACACTGTCTTCCTCCTGGATGAGCATCACCTGTTGAAAAACTTTCATCATTGTTTGTTTCACATATTCAATCAGATCTTTATATTATATCAGTAGGTGAAGTTGTTAGTATCTCATGTAGACTGACATATACTGTTGCATTTGGAGAAGATCTCAGATTAAATAAACATAGTTAGAGCTTCAATCCAGGTTCATTTTGTGTCTGCAGACTTTAGCCAATTTTTCTTTTCTTTTTTTTTTTTTTTTACATAAAGAACAAGATTCAAAACATTTTCAAAAGGCAGATTGTGGCAGAATGTAGACAAAACTGCTTATTGATTGACAAAATAACATTCAAGCACACAATCACCATATTAAAAGGCTCTACTTCTAGAGAATCACTAAACTTCTGAGGTCCGGTTTTGGCCCGCGGACCTTGAGTTTGACACATGCAGGGTAGAGTTACAATTTTTTTTTTTTTTTCAGACCTTTCAGCAGAGACAGGCTTCTGCTTTTTGCAGAAGTTTTATCTTTGTTTTCAGGCAGCTGCATCTCTTTGTCAAGGTCGTTTCACAGAGCTGAAATTTAACTTCTCTCAAAGAGGAAAAATCAAGAATGCACACAATCTGAGCCAAATATGGAATTATTTCCCTCTAAAATGAATCTTTTGCATTTTATCATGATATTGTTGGTAGTATAACACCATAGAATGATTTTTAAAGCACCTGTTTCTCACTAATGCTTGCCTACAAAATCTTTTACTCTCAGATTACTTCTTTAACAACTCTAGTCATTGTTCACTGGGTTGTCCAGTTGGACAGTTTCCATGTTGTCCACATTGTCACCTCCTCTTTTAACTTCTTTTACCACGTCCTCTAAAACCATCTCTTAGTCTTTATAATTTGGGGCTACCTTGATATTCTAAACTGGGATGGGTGGCGGTCCGCCCTCCTTTATTTGTTTTCAGTTAAGCTGAAAGTTTTTTCCTGTGCTTTTCTTAAGGCCTCAGTATTATGGTTATGTCAGTTAAAAGCTGCTCTTATTGTTGTTTTTTTAATTAAACTTTTTGTTTTAATCTGTTTATCAACTGTGAGCACTCAGGGACTGAAAGGTCCCCTTTGAAATTATAATCTGGCAAGGTTTTTTATTGTCTCTTGAATCTTTTGAATGCATAATCTCCAGTTTAAGATCCCCGTGTAGTTTTAGGATTTCAGTGATAATTAAGTTACCTGAAAATCCGTATTTTTATGCCATCGTGTACATATTTCTGTTAAATCAGAGATTTTTCTCTGTTCTTTCCCCATTGTTCTTTGTTATTTTTCTCTTTTTAGTTTTCATTATTTCTAATTTTAGATCCCCTTGTAATTTTAAGACATCCTTTGTATCTAATTTGCCCAAAAACCCATGTTTTTTATTTTTTATTCCATCTATGACAGATCATACCTGCTCCTTTTACATAGTTCTCCATAAACTTTACCTCCCCTTCTAAGTCAATTAGTTTACTTTGTTTCTTCCCCATTATGTTTTATGTTAGTTTAATTATAGTATAAATGTCCCAGATAAAAGGTCACTGGCATGAGACTTTAAGGAGAGGACATTAACACGCCCTTCTACTGCGACTAATTCGCAGCGGTGTTAATTTTCTGGAATGAAATCCGACCTGAATCTCCAAAATCACCAGTACGTAGTTTTAATCTGGGCAAAAGAAAACACAGGACTAGCAGAATCCTGCTGATTCTATTAAAATGCTTAGTCCTCCATATACACACAACACAGTCACACAGTTAGTTTCAGGTACCTTGTAATTTTTCTAAGTTAACTTGGTGTTATTTTATGAGCACAGTTTACTCCGTTCTTTTTACTTTTATAGCGCTTATTCTATTCCCTCGCAGGGGAATAACCCTTAGTAGTTTTATTTGGCCCCCTTCTTGGCGGGGCCCTACCTTAATTTGTCACTATTCCTTTCACGGTGGAATAAAACCATCCCAATGCAGCGTCCTTACCGGTGACGCACTACCAACGACTTTTAAGTACTTTTCTTCTTTTATTTATATAGCGCTTACTCTATTCCCTCACAGGGGAATAATCCTAGGTTGTTTTCTTTAATCCCCTTCACGGCGGGATTGTACCAAATTTGTCACTATTCCTTTCACGGTGGAATAAAACCATCCGAATGCAGCGTCCTTACCGGCGACGCACTACCAACGACTGTTAAGTACTTTTCCTATGAACTGTATTTTAAAACTGTCTCACCTCGGAGTTGACTTCTTGGTGACTCTCTGGACCCTGTGAGAGTCACCCCGTGCCGAGGAAGGCGATAACCCACTGGCCAGGTGTGAATTCACACACACCGGGACTTTCAGCCACTCCGGCTAAAGGAGGCTGTGCAGCGGTGCTTCGCTCGACGTCAGGCTTCCCCCACGGATCCCAGAGTCACTGTTAAAGCAAAGAGAAATAAGGTTATTGAATTAATCCGGCTACGAAGGACCAATAAATGTTAGGTATTATTTAGTCAACTCAGAGGTAAGAACGATACAGTCAGAGTTACTTGCAGCAAGGGTAGCCCACTTTGCAGTGAAACTACAAAGTTTTGACACCCTATCTCTTTATTTATATGCACAGTTCAACAGACAGTTCAGACAGGGTGTATGTGTGTGAGACAGAAAGGAGGCTGGTTCACACAGAGATAACAATGATCTCACACACACAGGGAGGAAGGCATAGTGCAGGTGCCTTGCAACACAAAGTTTTTACATGAGTGATAACAAGTTTTTGCACCCATCCAACACCTACCATGTCTATGCTTTGTCTATGCTTCGTTTGGAGACTATGCTACGTGTTTGCTACGTTTTTGCCTTAAGTGACCTGCAGAGTTCATGTAAGTTTTGGACTGTACTTATGATTCATCCCTGCAGTGTTTTTGTTACGTTTTGGATTTTTTTTTAATAAACAAGGAAGTACTAAGATGCGGCTACCGAGCTCTTGTCTGCGCTTTGGTCCGACCCACAGTCCTCCCTCGACAGCCTCACTCCTGTCCAAAGACTAACCTCTGAACCAAAATGAACTGTTGAACTCAGCCTACCTGCAGGACCCCAGTGACTCTTTTCACATGGCTGAGGACGGATTGTTAGCCCCAAAGACTGGATTTCATCCCATTCTTCGGAACTAAAAAGGGGGGATGTTGTGACCTACAGCCATGGATTTCAACATAAACTCCGGTACGAACATTTCTGGAACTTTCAAAATAAATGGCATTTAACTGACTTCCAGCACAACTCCGAAGGGGGAAGGGGGGGTAGCAGAGGACTTCCCATGATGCCACTGCCCACATAAGATCCCCACCTTTCTACAAGTCTTTCTCTTCCACACCGATGACCATCGGGATAGGAGGGAAACAAAGCGCGCTGATGTCTTTTGCTGGCAAAAAGACATAAATTCAACTGGATCCAAGGAAGCCATACGATCATCGATCATTTGCAAAGTTAAGTAGAATGAAATACTGTCTGCGTATCCGGTATTTTCATTCATGAACGGGGATAATTAACGTACAAGCATTGCTTGACTGTCTCTCCGAGGCCCCGCAGATGCAAGCGTTGTTCGAGAGAAGCCCCGGCAAAGACGCGGTCTCCCAGCCTGCAAGGACGACGGCAGAGACCGCAGCGGACAGGACGAACGTCCAGCTCTCCGGAGTTAACCCTTTTTTTTTTACAGAGCAAACGCAGAGGTTAGCTGAAAGCTAACCGCTTGTTGACTGTGGACGTTTCTTCAAACTTCATCGCCCTTGGACAACATTTCCTCACCATGGTCAGAGGTTAGGTTTGGGCAGATTAACCGTTACGATGAAATAATCTGAACGTTTTCATTCTATGAAGTTTTGTTTTTGTGAAACCCGGCTATCTTAGTGCTAATAGGCTAGCTACAGCACGCGCCTGTTTGTGTTCTTTGTATGTTTTAAAGTTAAGATAAACTTTATTTAAAGGGTGGTTTTAAACAGAACATTGCTCATAACGCGCCGTCCGCGCTTATGCATTTTAACCCTTTTATTAACCCTGGTATTTTAAAGGTATGTGTTGATTCTGGTGCTAAGCTATCCGCTTCTTTGTTAGCTTAACGGCTAACCGGTAGAGAACATGTGGTTGCTACTAGAGACTATTCAACAGAAAGGTTGTTGGTTTCAAGCTAGTGAATAATAGTCCCTGAACATCATTTATTAGATTTGATAACTAAGTAAACACCATTAAGCCCCATTTCTCCAGAAAGATTTGGCTCTTTTTCAAAATAGTCCCTTAATAATATTTCTTCGAATATTATTTCAATAACTAAAGGCAGCTAATTAGACACCGTTGAGAATTAGTCATCTAGAAGGTTGGTTTTATTCAGCAGATCATTATTTAAAACATTATTTTATTAAAATAATATTTTATCTGATCTTGCATTGTGAAGGGTTGTCTAAATGTTTGCTAATTATTGCCTAAGTTAGTTCCAAGACTAACTTAACTTCATTTCCAGATTCTTCAAGATAATCCTTGGTTCTCAAACATAAACATTGCATGGTAATGTTGCATCACTCTTTTTGGTCATGATTTTCAATCATCTTTAATCAACTTGTTTATATTGTACATAGCCCATTAGTCTTCATTATTCTTTAATTCTGCTTGGTAGTTTAGTTGAATTGTTTTAGCATAATAAAAGGTTTGTTGACTGAAATATGTTTGACTTTGAGTTGACTTACTTTTGTTAATAAATTCTTGTATTTTAAGAAATTGTGTGAATTCATTCCATATATGTGCAGAGTTTATGCTGTTCAATAATGTCAGAGCTCGTCTCACACCTTTCTATTTTGTCCTAATACCATCACCTTACTGGGCTGGTATTCACAGAACAACCCTTAACAGACCGAAATATTATTTGATAAAATATAAAATATAAAAATATTAATATTATATATTAAATAATATTCTCAGATTCATAATTACAACACCACTGTCCATACACGAGAAGCCAGTATGCTCCCGACCCATCAGCTTCTCATATGCTCCTCTTGCTTGGGATTCATGTTTTCTTCCATAACTAAACAGTACAATACAAAACATAAACAGGAAATTATTACTTAGTGTTTGTCTAGAGGTACTTCATTAATTTAAGGCTGTCCATTCCATTAATAAACAATGAAAACAGTAAAGGTGTTCTAACTGAAGAAAGACTACAGTAAAAGACTGGGTATGGACCACAACTTTATAGTTGTGAAGTGAACTCGCGTTCCATTTCATAGAACATTTTCTTAGTTCATAGTGGACAGCCTCATAAACCCAATCTTACCTCTGTCTTACCCTAATTCAAACCCTAAATACCTTGTAGCAGCTGTAGTGAACCTATATGCTTCTGGATAGCATATAGCCTTGATCAAGCTCTTGGATGGTTGCTGGGAATTTGTCTTAAGAACTTGTTTCAACTTAGAGGCTGTTATGCGTCCAGCTCTTTGCTTAAACCAAATCCTGCTTGCACTTTGACCTCTGGTTGCCCTCTCTACAGCTTGGACTTCGGACAGGGTGAGCTCTTCTAGCTGAAATTCCTGGCAGAGCTCTTCAAGCTCTTTCGAGGGAAGCTCCAGAGTCTCTGCTGTTCGGTATTCAAGAATAGTTTTAGGTAGCATGCTGGATTTAGGGATACATTCTTTGTGGTAAGGCTCCCTAGCCATCAGTGCTGCACTCCTGGGGTAGTTTTTGCTTAATGTCTCAAAAAACCTAGCATACGTTTCTGACCCTCTCTTCACTCTTGGACATAGAGATGATTTCCCCACCGTGTTTTCAGTTCTCCTGCCGTTGATGGAACCATCAAGCTTTTGTTTTTTGGACTTTGCTGATGACAGGTCGATCATAGCTACTGGAGCAGCAGGAATCTGAAAATAAGTTAACACAAAGGATAACAAATTACACAAATTTGTTTGTTACCATCTTAATTTAGCCTATTGTGACACAGTGTCCAAAAACCATTCTGTCATCCTACCTTTTTTGCATGTGATGGCATCAGCCACTTGCACTTCTCTGTAGTGCAAGAAGCTGTATCTCGCATCTTTACCCCAGCTTCAATGGAAAATAGCACTGCCCCTACATGAGAACACGATTCTGATAGTCTGTGAAGAATAGATTGACCTTCGTTAAACCTTAAATGCAATCTGCCACGGGCAGCAAGACATCTATATCATCACATTTTGATATACAATCTAGTTTACTTAATATAATACGAAATATTACATTAAATTAATTCACAGGTTTAACCGTGAAGCATGTTTGTAACCTCTGGTTTGGAAGTATACTGGCAGTATGCTAGCTGTACGTGTGTGATATCGTGGTAAACATAATAGCATACATAAATTACTTACCCTGCCATGCAATTGCAATGACCTTCAATGACTTCTCCATCCTCCTTCGATATAATCCAGGTCTTCAGAGGCGTTTCATTTGATCTCTGAGAGTGGTTTACCTTGAAACACAAACGACTGTCAGGCTAATGTAGCCGTAGAGAGGCGCTGTATGTTTGTTTTAGCCACTATTGCTAACCGCTAACATCTCCACTAATATATGAATATATGAACTAACACTCACCTTGGCAAAGACCAAACGATAATTTTTGCGGAGCCGTTTGGTGCCGAGGTTCTGGACCCACCCACTGACAAAAAAGTTATATGCCTCCAGACTTTTGTAGGCTTTCATCTGCTGTTTAGTGTAGTAAGACGTTTGAAGTACCAGATAGTTCGTGATATCAACAGCCTCGATTAACGGCAAATCTTGAGGTTCTCTCGAAAACTCACTCATCTTGATGAGATAAGGGTCACATCCAACATATCTGCCTGGAAACTGGATCTAAATCCCTACAATACGGACTCTCTGCAACAGTTGCCTCCATTAACATTTTACTTCCTGCCCTCCATCTGAAATCGCGCCCTCTTCGCGCGTTATCAAAATCACGTGACTGAAACCCGGCTATTCATGAATCATTCCGAGACTCCCTCAAATGCGGCCGACAAATGTGTCCTTCTTCTGCCCGATTTGAAGGATGGGTCGTGAGTATCCTTCGCGGCTCATCATTTCCCATCATTTATTGCGGGTCGAAGCGGATTGGTCAAGCAGGGGAAGCCATGGCGGACCATACAACAAAAGCTGTGAGTAAATTGTGGAAAATTACACTTTCTGTGACACAAATTAACTTCTACAATGTTTTTAGTGCGGGAATATAACTATGTAGACATGAAATATCTGCTTGATTTATCTAGACATCGCTTAATTTCAAACGTGCTCCGACGTGTTCGGAGTTTTCCGTTCCCGGCGTAGTAACCGGCTCACCTCGCCAGCCCTACCGGCGGTGAGGCGAGCTAGCCCGGTAGAGATCTGACCGGACTATCGGCACTAAGCTCCCGCTGGCAGTCATCACAGTGAACGTTTAACACAAGTGATTTCTAACAGTTTATGTTATTATTTTAATTGTTACTGAAAATCGATTTAACATTTCAGGTGATATTAAGGTTAACCAGAATAAATGGACAGTTTTATGTAATCCAACTGTATCGCTGGAGAGTGTGATTGAGAATAAATAAGCTTTTCAATATCAATTTTTAATGAAGAAATGTGCTACATGTTTTAAAAGTTTATTTATAATTTAGTTAGCATTATAATTTCTGATTCCAGGTAAACCCGACGAGGAATACACCTCCAAATGTTAGTGAATCTCAGTAAAGAAGTTAAAAGTTTGAAAGAGCTTGTTTTAGACATTTGCATAGAAATATTTTAATATTTTCTTCAAATTAAGACAAATGTGAAATTAAAAAAGGCTTTATTTTTGCTCTGATATTAAGCAAGATGGTTTTTTTTTTGGTATTTTCATATTTTGTTTAGGTACAAAGCAGCAGACGGGCCAGTTTATTAAGCTCAGGGGTGAGAACCACCACCTTTTCACTGGAGCTAAAAACTCAGCCACCGTGGCTTGGAGGTACAATAACAACATTCTTTACAGTCAGTTTCTGTCCAGTTTCAATAACTCCTATCTTTCTAACTTTCATAAATATCCATCCAGTGATTAACATACTTCTTTCGGTTCAGGACAATTCTGGAGAAGATGGACCAACAGGGGAAGGTCACCCCCTTTGCAGGACAAAACAATGTGGGACAATTTGAAAAAAAACAAAAACAATTTAGAGTATGTTCAGAAGTTCTCATGTCACACATCTAACAATACATCAACTTCATTTAAAGTTATAAACAGAATTTATTATGAAAAATACAAACAGCATTTTAAAGAGAATGGGGGAAGAAAACATTCAAACAGATCAAGATTACAAGACAAAATGCATAAAATAAAACTATGTACAAGTATTTATAATGGAGACAGCAGGATCAACCTGAGTGACCGGTTCCTGGATCACCTCTTCAACAGAACAAAAAGGCAGATGTCTTTCTGAACAGAAAGTCTGGCGGTGTGGCTAAATCTTTCACAAGGTCAGAGACTTGGATGGACGCTGCAACTGAGACCTGTGGTTTGTCTTTCTGGATGGTGAGTGAAGCATCACACAGGTGGTCTGCAGATGTTTGTGATGCCTCTCTCCGCTGTCCACGGTATCGTCCATCAAGTGTGTTTTATGGCTGGCTGAATTGACGGCTGCCGCATCACTAAGAGGTAATCGGAAAAATTCAGAATTAGAAGATGGTGCTCACAAAATATTACAATTAGTTATACCCCTCAAACATTAATCACATCTATAATATTATACTTGGCTGACACAGTAGTCATGTTCTGGTGGTACCTCCTCCAGGGCGGACACCTCAGCTGAAAGCTGGTCCTGCCAGAGAGCAACGCTGACTGTCTCAGTCCTGACCTCACCCTCATCCTCTTCTACAGCCTCGTCTGGGTCATCCTCTGGGGCCATGACATCCCCAGCACCAAGGCAGATGTTGTGGAGGATGGCGCATGCTGTTATGACCTGAAAACAATTTAAAAGAGGGTGCATATATGTGTATGTGTATATATTATGTATAATGTATATATAAAATGGATCTAGGTCAAAACGTACGTGAGGTACAAAGGTGTCGTGCACCTCCAGCGCTTGCAGGAAGATGGCCCTGAATCTGGTTTTCATCATTCCAAAAACACGCTCTATTATAGAGCGTGTTTTTGGAATGATGGCTGTTAAAGCGCTGGGCTCCCACACCTTGTCTTGTCCTCTTGTAGGGAGTGATGAGGGGGAGTGGATATTGGAGGCATGGGTACCCTCCATCAGCAAGGATAAAATGCCCAGGAGGAGGATAAACTGTACAGTGGGCTGTGGCGGAGCACCCTAGAGTCATGCACTGACCCAGGCCAGCCCACATACACGTCCATAAAATGGCTCCAAGGGTCAGAAACAGCTTGCATGATTATGGAAGGGAAGAGTTTCCTGTTCCTGTAGCACTGACCATCAGGGCTGCTTGGACACCTGAAGCGGATATGGCAGCCGTCAATTGGACCCACAGCTTTAAGAAAAGCTCTGTGGCGTCCAGCCCTGCAAACTCACGGGACACTGCCTTAAATCCTCAGGGGTCTTTAGAAGGTAGATGACCTGGTGACGAATAGCCACGATCTCCTCTGTAACTCTGTGGACGATGCGATGGACAGTAGAGCAAGGCATCCCAAACACTCTGCAGACCACTCTGTAGGATGTGCCAGAAAAGAAAAACCAAGGTCTCAATAGTAGCACCCCATCCATGTTGCCTATCCTGGTGCAAAAAATTAAGCAGCACTGCAAGAGACTCCCTGCTCACCCGAAAATCAGGCCTGATGTCCTCCTGGTTGAAGAAACGTTTCAGGACTGGGACACTCAGGTTGATCCTGCAGTAAAGGGGTCTGGTCTAGAAAAGGGAAGAATGGAGATGGAAAAACACATTATTTTTAAGGCATGCTTCTGGATATTTTAAGTGATCAAAGCAAGAAGATACTAATACACCAAAAACACTGCATTATTATATAATTATCTAAGAACAGCCAGAGGGGATCAAATACTTTATAATTCCCATCTATCTTAAAATTGAAAGTTGTTGTTTATATATATAAATATATATAAATATATATATACATATATTTATATATATGTATATATAAAATATGTCGACATACAATAGCCATAAAGTTGCTATCTATTTGTTTATTGGCTAGTTAAATCAAACATCTATTTTACCTGAACATGATTGTCTCTGGATTGTACCTGGAATCAGAAATTATAATGCTAACTGAATTATAAATAAACTTTTAAAACATATAGCACATTTCTTCATTACAAATTGATATTGAAAAGCTTATTTATTCTCAATCACACTCTCCAGCGATACAGTTGGATTACATAAAACTGTCCATTTATTCTGGTTAACTTTAATATCACCTGAAATGTTAAATCAATTTTCAGTAACAATTAAAATAATAACATAAACTGTTAGAAATCACTTGTGTTAAACGTTCACTGTGATGACTGCCAGCGGGAGCTTAGTGCCGATAGTCCGGTCAGATTTCTCCAAGTTTAGCTCGCCTCACCGCCGGTAGGGCTGGCGAGGTGAGCCGGTTACTACGCCGGGAACGGAAAACACCGAACACGTCGGAGCACATTTGAAATTAAGCGATGTCTTGATAAATCAAGCAGATATTTCATGTCTACATAGTTATATTCCCGCACTAAAAACATTGTAGAAGTTATTTGTGTCACAGAAAGTGTAATTTTCCACAATTTACTCACAGCCTTTGTTGCTATGGTCCGCCATGGCTTCCCCTGCTTGACCAATCCGCTTCGACCCACAATGAATGATGAGAAATGATGAGCCGCGAAGGATACTCACAACCCATCCTTCAAATCGGGCAAAATAAGGACACATTTGTCGGCCGCATTTGAGAGAGTCATGATTCATGAATTGGGACAGCCTTCATCGCCGCGCTGTAACGTAATCGGATGCAGGGAATGTACCAACCCTGAGGCTGACTTCCGGGTCAGCCTCAGGGTTGGTACATTCCCTTTCCGGTTGATTTTCTGAAATGTAAATTTGTTTTCTGAAATGTAAAAGTGTTTTCTGAAATGTAAATTTGTTTCGGTACTTGTAAAAGTGTTTTGCACGCCCCGGCCACCGTAGTTTCGCGCTACTCGGCACTGTACCTGTTGTGTTTCTAATGACCCACTGGTGGTTGAAGCCCCACCTCCAGTCGTCAGTACAGTGTGCTGTGTTGCTATTAATATTACTGTGTGACATCGTCACATTAAAGTAATCTGTGTGAAACGACAAAAGATTAAATAGAAAACAAAAACATAAATCAACTAAATACTATGATGTTTGTATTAAGATATATACAAGAATGTCTTATTTATGTTTTTCATGTATGAAATGATCCACTGTGATAATTATCTGGATCACAACTGAGCCAGAACTAAATAAAATAAGGCTCAGGGGTTCTGATATGAAGTGGATGTGGCAGGAGAAGCAGAGAGGAGTGACGCCGCTGTCTGGATGGTGAAGCTCCAAAGTTTGCCTGAAGAAGTTACAATTTTGGGCTTTATGAGCAGGTTTTTGTCTCATGGCAATAACAAGGACAAGGACTTAAAAGCACAAAACCGTGAACGTCTGACTGCTGTGCAGTTAGTTTCAGGTTGGGTATTGGTTATTTGTACTTCGTGGATTCAGCTGGGTCTTCTTTCCCGTTTGACCCGACACAGGCAGTCTGATTTTGGGCAGCTGCTCTCTGCCTGTACCCTACTGCACACACTGGTTTGCTTACTGACCGTTCAGTAAGCAAACCAGTAAGTAAATTTCCGAACCAAACAGGCTGTTTCATTGTGGTATTGTTTTGTGTGTTTTGGGGACAATTTTTGTGCTTCTGAACAGCTGATTTTCTGTGTGATCACCTGATTTAGGATGTATTAAATACAGCGCCCCAGCGCCTGTAATCCAGAAAGCTGATCTTACCTTTATCTTTTCTTTTAGACTTCCGGCATGGTGTATGATTTGTAAATAGTAAAATTTTATTTCGGTATGACCCTTTCTTGCCATTAAAGTCCTTAATATTATTGTAGTCGCTCTTGAGTTGTATAATATTTTCTGTGCATTACCTCAAAGAAAACCTTCTCATGTCTCCTGGTCCCACGGCCAATCAGTGAACGGCAGTCTGTTCACGTCACATGTAGTCCCTCCTTAGTCCTGGTCGTACCTGCTCAGGAGCAGGGACCAAAAAACTAGGTACCGGTACGGAAAAACCTGTAATGGAAACACTGTCAAAGCAGGCCGAGAGGAGTGGAGCTGGGCCAAATCAAGCTGGTGAAAAAGGGGTATACGTAACCAAAGAGGTAGTGACAGCTGAATAGCAATGGACTTGTGCAAGTGTTAGTTGGCTTCAAGGCTCAAGAGAGTGATATAGCAATGACAGATGATCTATGTTACCACATGGCTGGTGGATTTAGGGAAATAACACATAGGGGTCATTGCTGAACGGTGCATTACACAAATCATTCTTGTCACAGAAAATGTACATTTTGTAGGGAATTCTGCAGCAACAGAACAAATCACTAGACTTCAACCAAGGCAGTGTAGTTGTATACGCTTAAAAATATTCCTGTAGGTACAGTTAATTCCAAAATGATTCATATCCCAGATTTAAACTTAAAACATAACCAAAAGGTTTGTTTCTGATGGGAAATGAGACAGGTGTCTCTCAAAAGATAATTAAACAATGTAAGAGTGTTTTACAAAAAAATATAAAACAGCATTTCAAAATTTACAACTTTCTCAATAATCGGTGGAAAATCTTAATTGACGTTACAGAAATAAAAGCCTTCTTGTAATTCCCGATAAGCTTATTGCACATTTAAGTTAGTATTTTTGGCTTTACTGTGAAGAACTACAGGTCTTTGAGACAGGAATACCATCACCATAATCTTTAGTTCCCTCCCCAAATTTTTCCAGATTCATATTTCTGGCTGGGCCTCTCCAAACCGTATATAATTTCTCCAATCATTTGATTATTTACATCTAAATCTGCCAGGGATATGAATAATTTTGAGTTTAAGTGTATGTCACCATGTCAGACACTCTATTGGCTCTACTGAGTTCCGCTCCACACCTCCTTTGGATCCAGAATATTGACTTCATATTTGAAAACCCACCATACTGACAATGGACCGGCAGTGTGTCCATGCTGACTGCACTTCTACTTCTGTGTTTTCACTGGGGTGTGGCCAGTGGATGTCAGGCAGATAGGTTGTATTGTTCAGAGAAGAAAGGAATTGCAAATTTCCTATTTTAGTTTTTTAACAGAGAAATAAAGTAAATCTTTCGAAATTAAACAAAACATTTTGTAAAATCTTTGTAAAAAACTCTGTATTGCCCGTCTTATTATACACTCCTGTACTATGGTGCATTTCAAGAGATTCTGAACTCTATTTAGCTAATGCATTATACACAGCATCATTGCTTTTAACAAATATATCTTGTGACAAACAGAAATGAAGGAATTAGCATTTATTTAAGAGCTAATTCATGAATAATGGGGAGATATTCATTTCCTTTACAGCTTTTACTCATTCCAGTTTATCAATTAAGTTTGCCACTTGTCCCTAGTCTTAAGTACTGTCATTTCTTTGCAAAAATGTGTACAACAAGATAAAGTCTTTACATATAATATCTAACACTTGCAATAGGTTGTTTTTGTTAGGAACTTCAGCTCCAGATCAGCATTGCTGGCATTTCTATCATTCATCAGATGGAGAGGCAGAGCAGTTTATAACAAAAGCGCTTTGACTCATATATAAAGGTCATAAATATCAATTTATTCATTGTTTCATCTCTTCCTGAGCCAAAACAACTGCTACTGTAAAATTCAAATCCTGTAATGCATCCATGTATACTTCTAAGAGTTCTGCTGGGTGAAAGTGTGCAAAGTCAGTCAGTTTAAAAAATGAACCAACAGCGCCTGAGGCTCACAGGTATTTGCAGTGAGAAAGAAATGTATATTCATCACCAGAAAAAAATGTATGCATAGGGCTTTAAATGTAGAGCACACTTTATGTGAATACAATACACTAACAAATGTCAAAAAGTAGGAAAACACTTATGCAAGTAGCAGCAGAAAGGTTCAACAGTGATTCCATCTTACAGGTCCTTCTCAAAATATTAGCATATTGTGATAAAGTTTATTATTTTCCATAATGTCATGATGAAAATTTAACATTCATATATTTTAGATTCATTGCACACTAACTGAAATATTTCAGGTCTTTTATTGTCTTAATACGGATGATTTTGGCATACAGCTCATGAAAACCCAAAATTCCTATCTCACAAAATTAGCATATTTCATCCGACCAATAAAAGAAAAGTGTTTTTAATACAAAAAACGTCAACCTTCAAATAATCATGTACAGTTATGCACTCAATACTTGGTCAGGAATCCTTTTGCAGAAATGACTGCTTCAATGCGGCGTGGCATGGAGGCAATCAGCCTGTAGCACTGCTGAGGTCTTATGGAGGCCCAGGATGCTTCGATAGCGGCCTTTAGCTCATCCAGAGTGTTGGGTCTTGAGTCTCTCAACGTTCTCTTCACAATATCCCACAGATTCTCTATGGGGTTCAGGTCAGGAGAGTTGGCAGGCCAATTGAGCACAGTGATACCATGGTCAGTAAACCATTTACCAGTGGTTTTGGCACTGTGAGCAGGTGCCAGGTTGTGCTGAAAAATGAAATCTTCATCTCCATAAAGCTTTTCAGCAGATGGAAGCATGAAGTGCTCCAAAATCTCCTGATAGCTAGCTGCATTGACCCTGCCCTTGATAAAACACAGTGGACCAACACCAGCAGCTGACACGGCACCCCAGACCATCACTGACTGTGGGTACTTGACACTGGACTTCTGGCATTTTGGCATTTCCTTCTCCCCAGTCTTCCTCCAGACTCTGGCACCTTGATTTCCGAATGACATGCTGAATTTGCTTTCATCCAAAAAAAGTACTTTGGACCACTGAGCAACAGTCCAGTGCTGCTTCTCTGTAGCCCAGGTCAGGCGCTTCTGCCGCTGTTTCTGGTTCAAAAGTGGCTTGACCTGGGGAATGCGGCACCTGTAGCCCATTTCCTGCACACGCCTGTGCACGGTGGCTCTGGATGTTTCTACTCCAGACTCAGTCCACTGCTTCCGCAGGTCCCCCAAGGTCTGGAATCGGCCCTTCTCCACAATCTTCCTCAGGGTCCGGTCACCTCTTCTCGTTGTGCAGCGTTTTCTGCCACACTTTTTCCTTCCCACAGACTTCCCACTGAGGTGCCTTGATACAGCACTCTGGGAACAGCCTATTCATTCAGAAATTTCTTTCTGTGTCTTACCCTCTTGCTTGAGGGTGTCAATAGTGGCCTTCTGAACAGCAGTCAGGTCGGCAGTCTTACCCATGATTGGGGTTTTGAGTGATGAACCAGGCTGGGAGTTTTAAAGGCCTCAGGAATCTTTTGCAGGTGTTTAGAGTTAACTTGTTGATTCAGATGATTAGGTTCATAGCTCGTTTAGAGACCCTTTTAATGATATGCTAATTTTGTGAGATAGGAATTTTGGGTTTTCATGAGCTGTATGCCAAAATCATCCGTATTAAGACAATAAAAGATCTGAAATATTTCAGTTAGTGTGCAATGAATCTAAAATATATGAATGTTAAATTTTCATCATGACATTATGGAAAATAATGAACTTTATCACAATATGCTAATATTTTGAGAAGGACCTGTACTGTGTGTATAAGTGAAACTGTTAGATCTTCTTCTGAGAGTTCTATATACGTTTTGAGAGTACCTTTGAGAGTTGAAGTTTAAGAAAAGCTGGTTATTATAGAAAATTCTATTTTTAGTTGTTTCATGTTACATTTGGATTTTTAGCTGATGATAATAGAGATTTATTTTTCTCAATGCCATATGAGTCTACTGCTGTGAAATGTGTCCCATTGAATATACCTTCTATACATATATAGACGGTGTAAAAGACTTAAGACAGGGACAACCCTGTACAGCCAGTCGCTATGAAATGGTTTAGATAAGAGCTGTATGTGTGTTAGTGGCCTAGGTCCGACTGGCAATCTGTGGTAAGACTTGAAATTTAATGTTCATCCAGTCTGACAGAGGTTGAGCTATTTCAAGAAGAATATAAGCAAAAAGGGCAAAGATTTCAGTTTTTAGATCTGCAACGTTGGTAGAGACATACCCCAAAAGACTTGAAGCCATAAATGCAGTGACATGTGGTTCTACAAAGTATTGATATAGAGGGGATGAATACAAGTGCATGCTAAATTTTAGATACTTGTTCAAGCCACTGCATTTGCTACAAACTAACACTATTTCTATAGTGGAAATTACTTCTATTCCAAATAACTGGTCTTGTTTGCAAGGTGCACTCTCAAAAGAAACAGTCCCTGGTAACCCTCAAACATGTGCCAAGTATTATTTTCTGCAGGTTTACCTAGTAAAAACTGCTGCCTGAAGACAGTTTGAGTGTTAGTTGAATTATAGATGTACCAGCAGATTCCTTTCTCAGACCAGTTTTCTTTTCCAGTGGAAAGATCTGTGATGGGGAGTGACATGCCAACAACCCAATTATGTGACTGGCCAGCAGTCATTGGCAACAGAGTATCCACAGTATATGCCTGACATTTCGAGGCTTCAGAGAGACAGAAAGCACAGTGACAGGGGGCCACACAAATGCAAGGCACTTGGAACATAATAAAGCAGTTGAAAAGGCATATACGATGAGCTGCAAAGAATAGATGCACAACCAAGAGAGGAACTGCACAACTCTCTGTGTGTTGGGCCAGAACTAAAAGAAAGCAAATGATGATGCTGTAATCAGGCTAGGTCCCCAGAGGTGGGGCGGCAGTGCTGACAGCAAATTGGTACCCATCCTTACTGTTGGGTTTCTGGGCCACAAGGCCTGTGTTTGGCTTTTGAAAAATAACAGGGTTGGGGAGGAAGTATGTGAGAGAGCATATATTTATTTATCTTGTTGTTGAGTTTCTTTTCACAGGCCATAAAAGAAACTGAAAATCTGGGCATCACACAGCAGAACTGAAGGCATTTTAAGCACTTTCTACATGATTCAATTTGCGAGGAGCTGGCAGGTCTTGAACAGGCACAAAAGGGTAGACATGATGCCATTACAAGTGTGTTATCAAAAATCACTTAAACCCGTAAGAGAAGGTCACCAGTGACAGACAATGAGTCAACAACAGAGGATTAACAGCTCTTTAAATGGAGCCAGATCTTGTGGGCCTGTTTCTTTTAAAGGACTGACTCATATTTAATTTTAACAAGGTAACCTGGGGTAACTCATTTTGTCTGAGAAATAATCACTGGGAGGAACCATAGGAGAAGATTTAGATCGGAATCAACAACTTATGGATCCCATCAATATATATTCTAATAGTGAGTTTGAATTATTCTGAAACATTGATTAGAACCTCACTTAACATGTGTGCACAACAATCTGATGTTTGATCTTTTATATGTTTTTTATTATTTTTAAAATATTTTGTTGACCCAGATTTGAATGAGATATTATGGTGTCAAATGTTACTCTTTACTCTTTTTATCAAGAAAGCGCATTTGGATGTGGATGTATATCTTTGGCCCAGACTAGTCATTTTGTTATTTTAAGTCACCAGCCACTCAGTTCAAATGAAATGTGTCCCGTTGTCCACTCATATTCCTAGTACTGTATGCAGCTCAGATGACCACGTATGTACTATACTGCTTGCTCTGTCTCACTTAGTGGGGCAGCAAAAAAGAGTGAAGGTTAAGATTTAATGTTTAATAAATCTAAAACTGTTTTTTTAAACAAATCTCCTTAACATAGTGTTATCCAGTTTAAGTTTGATCAGTCTACGTATTTTAGAATTTACACTTCAGATGTTCAAATTGCAAAAGAAATTGACAAATTATAGAATAGCCCCTAATTTATTGGTGTTGGAAAGCTTTGAAGCTGATGCCAACCTTGGTGTTATGGTTGGCTGGTAGTTTCTCACAGTACTTACATATTATTTGCATAAAATCTCTCATTTTGTTCATTTTCTACAGAAAATTCAAAATTATGCTATTTAAGTAATTTAAAAGTGTTAGAAGCACCTTTAATGTTAATGCAAGTGTTGTCATCCAACTGAACCAGAAGTCTTTATTAGACAATTTAGAGAAAACAGTGCGAATCAAGAACTGCTTATTTTCTTACTTCAAAATAAGAGATGGACAAAATGGAGTATCAAGCTTTAAGCAAGGGCCCATAGTAACAGCTTCCACTTGCCTCACCAGAAGTAAGTGTGTGCTGTCAGCAACAAGATAGCTGTTTTATGTTGTTTAAAAATTACAAGTTAAGGTGATAGACCTCATGGTACAATATCTTGTTACTTCTACTTCTGGGAGTTTATAATTTATAATAATTTATATCTTCCCTTCAGTACATTTATTTACCCATTTTAGATAAAAATACATCTGAACAAAAACTTAATTTTTTCCATAGGTGTCAAGGCAAAAACTGTTATGTATTTAGCTAAAAGTGAAGGTTTTCACAACATCTAAAATAGCTTGAAACCCTTTATCCAAGCTTAAATTTAGACATGCTTTAGCCAAGACTGTAAAGAACAAAAATAGTGAAAAGGGCCAGGCTTAAACTTCTTGATTACTAAGAGAATGTTTATGCTGAATGACATCATCATCATGCAGGTAATATACCAGTCATGGTTTTATTCTTGTGGCTATGAAATTAATTACTTTTTGTAACAAATACAGATAAAACATTGTTTTTCAGCTGTCTCTGAGATATTATGTCAGCAGTGTATCATCTTCATGTCACAAGCAATTTGGTCACAGAGTTGTTGCTTCTCTGTGAGAGTGTAGTGGATCTGGTTAAAAACAAAAATACAGTCTTTTCCCACACATTGATATTATCCCAAGATTGCAACTCACAAATTGAGGAAATTAATTAATTCTGCCATACCTATAGAACACTTTTATCCAACCATCCATTGGTCCATTGTCTTCCAGTTATCTAAAATCAGACATCCCTCTTCCCAGCAACATCCTCCAGCTCATTCTGGTGGATCCCAAGGTGTTCCCAGGCCGGACGAGACATATAGTCATTCCAGCAAGTTCTGGGTCTTCCTCAGGGTCTTCTCCCAGTGGGACATGCCTGAAAAACCTCCAAACTGAGGTGCCTTCAGGGCATTAGAAACGTTATTATGTTTTTTTATTATTATTAATAATGTTTTAAAATCTTGGCTTTAATGTGTGTTGATGTCCTGGTTACTCCCTCTTTATCAGTCACTCTTACAGAAAGATGCAAAGAAACAAGGGGAAATTTCAGATGAGGCAACTTGCTGATATTTTACAAATAAAATCATGTATTTCATGCATCATTTATGTGAACTATTTATTTGACTACTTACATCGATGGATCTCACTGTTTTCTGCATGAAACGCTGGTTCATAAAAACTTGTTAGTCCTCTAAACAATCCACAATTTATATGGAGAATTTTTATAATCTCCTATGTTGTAGATATGGCTAAAATCAGGAAAATCAAACAGGGAGACAAGTATGCATGAAACAGATTTTCACTGTAGATAATATCATCGCAGTACCTACAGGTCCTTCTCAAAATATTAGCATATTGTGATAAAGTTCATTATTTTCCATAATGTCATGATGAAAATTTAACATTCATATATTTTAGATTCATTGCACACTAACTGAAATATTTCAGGTCTTTTATTGTCTTAATATGGATGATTTTGGCATACAGCTCATGAAAACCCAAAATTCCTATCTCACAAAATTAGCATATTTCATCCGACCAATGAAAGAAAAGTGTTTTTAATACAAAAAACGTCAACCTTCAAATAATCATGTACAGTTATGCACTCAATACTTGGTCGGGAATCCTTTGGCAGAAATGACTGCTTCAATGCGGCGTGGCATGGAGGCAATCAGCCTGTGGCACTGCTGAGGTCTTATGGAGGCCCAGGATGCTTCGATAGCGGCCTTTAGCTCATCCAGAGTGTTGGGTCTTGAGTCTCTCAACGTTCTCTTCACAATATCCCACAGATTCTCTATGGGGTTCAGGTCAGGAGAGTTGGCAGGCCAATTGAGCACAGTGATACCATGGTCAGTAAACCATTTACCAGTGGTTTTGGCACTGTGAGCAGGTGCCAGGTCGTGCTGAAAAATGAAATCTTCATCTCCATAAAGCTTTTCAGCAGATGGAAGCATGAAGTGCTCCAAAATCTCCTGATAGCTAGCTGCATTGACCCTGCCCTTGATAAAACACAGTGGACCAACACCAGCAGCTGACACGGCACCCCAGACCATCACTGACTGTGGGTACTTGACACTGGACTTCTGGCATTTTGGCATTTCCTTCTCCCCAGTCTTCCTCCAGACTCTGGCACCTTGATTTCCGAATGACATGCAGAATTTGCTTTCATCCGAAAAAAGTACTTTGGACCACTGAGCAACAGTCCAGTGCTGCTTCTCTGTAGCCCAGGTCAAGCGCTTCTGCCGCTGTTTCTGGTTCAAAAGTGGCTTGACCTGGGGAATGCGGCACCTGTAGCCCATTTCCTGCACACCCCTGTGCACGGTGGCTCTGGATGTTTCTACTCCAGACTCAGTCCACTGCTTCCGCAGGTCCCCCAAGGTCTGGAATCGGCCCTTCTCCACAATCTTCCTCAGGGTCCGGTCACCTCTTCTCGTTGTGCAGCGTTTTCTGCCACACTTTTTCCTTCCCACAGACTTCCCACTGAGGTGCCTTGATACAGCACTCTGGGAACAGCCTATTCGTTCAGAAATGTATTTCTGTGTCTTACCCTCTTGCTTGAGGGTGTCAATAGTGGCCTTCTGGACAGCAGTCAGGTCGGCAGTCTTACCCATGATTGGGGTTTTGAGCAATGAACCAGGCTGGGAGTTTTAAAGGCCTCAGGAATCTTTTGCAGGTGTTTAGAGTTAACTCGTTGATTCAGATGATTAGGTTCATAGCTCGTTTAGAGACCCTTTTAATGATATGCTAATTTTGTGAGATAGGAATTTTGGGTTTTCATGAGCTGTATGCCAAAATCATCCGTATTAAGACAATAAAAGACCTGAAATATTTCAGTTAGTGTGCAATGAATCTAAAATATATGAATGTTAAATTTTCATCATGACATTATGGAAAATAATGAACTTTATCACAATATGCTAATATTTTGAGAAGGACCTGTATGTTGGCACCTTACTGACCACTGCCTTGCGGGGTTGTCGACACAGCTGCTGTGTTGCTTCAGTGAAGCAGTCGCTCCTAATGCGTCAGGACAAAAAGTCTGTTTCCCAAAAAAATAACAGCTTTGTACTGATTGAATGTTTCAACTGATCAGGTGGACACACATGTTTATCATTACAGGATATTTGTTCGCCTAAAATGTGAAGCTTAATGGTGAAATTATGGCATCCTCTGTAGATACTTTCAAGAATATTTATGGAATTTATTTTCATAAACTATTTGTCTTTTGTTACTTAATGTCTGTAACCTTAACAAGCTAGTTAGGACAAATCTTTTTTGTTCCAATTATCTTTGGCCAGGTGCGGCAAATACCAAAGCTTCATGACTCTTCGAACCATGACCCAACAATCAGCAGGCAATAGCTCCTCTAAGCAGCTGCCTGGCAACACATGATTACACCACAGGAAGCAAGCGAAGCAGTCTCCAGAGTTTGTTATCTAATTAGGAAATTACAGTAAACAAGAAGAGTGAAGGTCGAGTTGTGCACCACCAGATGCAAAAAGATTTCTAAGAGGAGTGCTTCAGTTTTCAAAAACATTATATTATACTATTAAAAATTACATATTTGACTGAAACATATAGAGTATGTTTGAAGAACAAACGTATCTAGATTTTTTAAATGCATCATCTTGTCAACACCACAAAATAAATGTCAAGTGACTGAGCTACTAGGTTCCTAAACCAAGTAGCTTTACAATCTCAAATATCAGTCTTATCTAAATGTATTAAAGATCTGACATTTATTAAACGTTTTTCAGAAGTCTATGGAAAGGAATTTGCGTACTAGTTCTGATTTCAAATGTCTAAAGTCAGTCTGAAAGGGGCAGAAAAAAGGGGGAAAAAAAGAATTCAAAGTCTCGTAATTGCCTTGACCCATCAGCTTTCAGCATCAGAACTGTCACAGATGCAAGAATTGAGTGCCTTTGGTCTGGAATTGAAATCTTGACACTGACAGCTGTTGTTTCAGTTCAAAGGTCACTCTCACTAGCAAGGCTTTTGGTTCTTGAAAAAGTTTGTATTAGGATTCGACTTGAATGCAAAGAAAAACGTTGTTAAAAAAAGTTACTGAGCAGTGCTGGAGACACATCAGACATGGATGGAGGGAATTTATAATATTGCTCAGATTGACTAAAATAGACCAAAAATGTTCATTGCAACCACATCCGACAGGGTGATCCATTCTTACTGGTTAAGTTGGGCAAAGCTTCTTGATGGCTTCCCTGGTTTGGCCTTACTGCATCTCTCTGGAATCAATTCCCATGACATATGCCTAAAATCAACAAACGTGTCATTTAACAAATGTTTTTGCTTTTTCTCTTGTGTCTTAAGGACATTTAAGCCTCATTCAAAAGGCTTCTTCAGTTCTGAACAATGGTTGGAAGTAAAAGACTAATGAGTTGCAGTCAGAACAATCAAAGTAATACTACTTCCTTATGTATTACTGTGGATCTCTCCTTGTCTGGCACCAGGGGTAATGCTTGCATTATTTAATGTCAATTTTCACCTGCATACCTAAAGTGGATGCAGTGGAAGTTGCTACAAGACCAACTTGACCCAGACTAGGTTTGCACCCACTGGAAGAAGAATGTAGTGAGTTGAACTACAAAGGCCTACAAACTGATGGGTTTGATGTAGGGTATATTTTATGTAATGTGTAATGTAATAAATTACAAGATTGTAACAGGAATGGCTGTCCTTGCTACACTATCTTTTTTGGATGGATGGATGGATGGATGGATGGATGGATGGATGGATGGTTACAACATGGATGAACGTGGACTCTGATTTGTGCGTAATCATAAGGAAGTGTGAACTTTTATGGAACTTTCAAAATAAATCACATTAACCTAATTCCTGCTCAGCCCAGGAAGAGGAGGAGTCAGAGCTAGACAAAAACGCTATTTTCCAACATAGCAGCCTCAATCCGACTGTGTACACCGCAGCTAATGAAGAGACCAGACCCAGCGTCAGCTGAAGGCCTTGAAACCCGCGGGCGTGTAAGGCTTCTACTTTAAAAAATCTTTGGATCCAAACCAACTGTTTGTCATGTATTGATCTGCTGCTCACATAATCCAGAATTCATACAAAAAGGGAGTGAATATGACAAGCTTGCCTTGACTTTTCCTTGAGGCCTACAGAAGCAGCCTGAGTTCCAGGGAAGTCCTCATGCACAGCATCCCTAATTGAAGCAGTTTTCCCCTGGCTGAAGAAAGACAAAGGGACCACTGCACTGTACACCTTTCTGCGAGCACGTCCAGGTAGAGAGAGCTACCCACTGCACTGTGGCCACTTTTGTCGTACAGTTCGGCTGGGCCGGCCGGCTCAACTGCCGACTCTTCCCATATCTACAGAGAGTTTTGGGCATCGTTGAGTTACCGCCTTGAGCCAGTGGCTCGAATTGATAAGGCTCAGGCCTGCTGGGCTTCGTAAAGCCTCCCTCAACCTCTGGTGATGAGGGGGTGAAAAATCCCCCACCTCAAAAAATCGATCCCATGTTGAAACTACCCTTGTTGCTCTGCTCACTCTCCATGTTTCAAAATGTCAAATTGAGCTACCTGCCACTTTCCCTCATCCTAAACCCATCCCCGCTCAACCCCCATCCGCTTATCCCCACATTTGGCTATGCCCCTGAGTGTCTTTTGGCACTTCCCACTTTGGTAGCATTTTTTAAAGATTTATCTGGGTGCAGGGTAATGCTTTTATATCAGGTTTAGTTTCACTTTAAGTACCTAGAATTGTGTCCTGAATGACTGAGAATCTACACCAGTGTCTTACTGTGCCTCCTTCTACTGAAAGTGTTTTTTAGGTTAAAGATCACCAATAAAAGACTGAACAGCATTGATACAGAGAAACACAGATGTTCTGGCAACAATAGATACTTGACTTTGGGAGTGACTTTATTAAGCATACTGCTAGTATCTTAAGAACACTGATGGGTTTGATGTAGAGTATATTTTATGTAATGTGTAATCAGAATCAGAATCAGAATCATCTTTATTGCCAAGTTCGTGCATACAAACAAGGAATTTGACTCCGATACACTTTGCTCTTTTGTTCTGTTTTTGCATTACAGAATATACAAATTTACAATTTACAATTTACAATATACACATATATTTAAAAAAAGGTGCATTTGTAACATCTGTATGCAGTTGTTTTGTACTCTATTGAATGTTCATTGGAGAAACAGCCTGGGGGAAGAAACTGTCTCTGTGGCGGCTGGTTTTAGTGAACAGTGCTCTGTAGCACCACCTGAAGGTAAAACTTTAAAAAGTTTATGTGCATGGTGTGTGGGGTCGGCAGAGGTTTTAGCAGCTCTTTTCTTGACCCTAGACCTGTATAAGTCCTGAATGGAGGGAAGGTCAGCCCTGATTATTCTCTCTGCATTCCTGATTATTCGTTGCAGTCTGGACCTGTCCTGTTTTGTGGATGATCCAAACCACACTGAGATTGATGAAGACAGGACAGACTGAATGATGGCAGTGTAGAAGATGACCAGCAGCTCCTGTGGAAGGTTGAACTTCTTGAGTTGCCTCAGGAAGTACAGTCTCTGCTGGACCTTCTTTTGAACAGTGTCTATGTGTGAAGACCATCTCAGGTCCTCAGAGATGGTGGTTCCTAAGAACCTGAAGTGGTCCACGGCCGATACAGTGTTGTTGAGGATGGTGAGGGGGGGTGTATGGGGGTGGTGTTCTCTGAAAGTCCACCACCATTTCCACAGTCTTGAGTGGGTTGAGTTCAAGGTAGTTCTGACCGCACCAGTGTACCAGCCGATCCACCTGCTGTCTGTATGCAGACTCATCACCGTCCTGGATCAGTCCAATGACAGTGGTGTCGTCTGCAAACTTAAGGAGTTTCACGGACGAGTCTGATGAGGTGCAGTCATTTGTGTACAGAGAGAAGAGGAGTGGGGATAGAACACACCCCTGGGGGGCACCAGTACTTATTGATCTGGATCGGGAGAAGATGCTCCCCAGTCTCACCTGCTGCTGTCGGTCCATCAGGAAGCTGTTGATCCACTGACAGGTGGAGGCTGGGACGTTGAGCTGGGTGAGCTTCTGGTGGAGGATGTCTGGTATGATAGTGTGGAAGGCCGAGCTGAAGTCTAAAACAGGATCCTGGCGTACGTCCCTGGACGGTCGAGGTGTTGCAGGATGAAGTGTAGACCTAAGTTAACAGCATCATCTGCCAACCAGTTTGCCTGTGATGTCTTTCAGGTGCTTCAACACCAGCCGCTCAAAGGATTTCATGACCACAGACGTCAGGGCTACAGGCCTGTAGTCATTTAATCCTACGATGGTGGGTTTCTTGGAAACCGGGATGATGGTGGATCGTTTGAGGCAGGAGGGGACCTCACATTTCTCCAGTGACTTGTTGAAGATCCTTGTGAAGATCGGAGCGAGTTGATTTGCGCAGGCTTTCAGGCATGATGGGGAGACGTTATCAGGTCCTCCAGCTTTCTTTGTTTTCATGCGCTGAAAGAGCCTGTTTACATCTTCCTCAGAGATCTTTAGTGCAGGCAGAGGATCTGAAGGTAGGGGGTTGGTTGCTTTATGGGAGGAATTTGTTCCTGAATGGGATGTAGAGGAGATGGTTTGAGGTGTGAATGGCTTCTTGTCATGTCTGCAGTAGAAGCCATTCAGACGGTTGGCCAGGAGACGACTCTGTTCAGGATGGGTGGAGGGGCTCTTGTAGGCAGGCAGGTTTTTCAGACCAGTCCATACAGCTGAAGTGTCACCAGTAGAAAGGCTGTTCTTAAGCTTCTCACTGTAGCTTCTCTTAGCTGCTTTGATCTCCTCTGCTAGTCTGTTCCTGGTCTGCCTGTACCGCGCCCAATCTCCACTGCTGGGAGCTTCTTCCTTTTCCCTGCGCAGATTCCTGAGGTGTGGAGTAAACCATGGCTTATTGTTCCCAAAGGTGCAGAAGGTCTTGGTCTGCACACACATGTCCTCACAGAAACTGATGTATGATGTCACCACATCAGTTAGTTGGTTTAAGTCAGTGGCTGAAGTTTCAAAAACAATCCAGTCTGTGCATTCAAAGCAGGCCTGTAGCATCTGCTTTGATTCCTCAGTCCACTTCTTAACAGTGTGAACCTTGGGTTTGGAAGCTCTTAGTCTCTGTCTGTAGGTTGGGATGAGGTGGATTAGATAATGATCTGAAAAACCCAGAGCAGCCCTGGTAACAGCATGATATGAGTCCTTTAAAGCTGTGTAACAATGGTCCAGTGTGTTTTTGTCTCTGGTGGGACACTTAATATGCTGTCTGTATTTGGGGAGTTCATGGGAGAGATTTGCTCTGTTAAAATCTCCCAGTATTATGATGAAAGAGTCAGGGTATTTTTTCTCCAGGTCTGTAATCAGCTCAGCAAGATGTTTTTCAGCAGCAGAAGTGCAGCCATGCGGTGGAAAATATGAGCCAATTATTATAAACGAGGAAAACTCTCTCGGTGAATAAAACGGTTTACAGATTATGGAAAATAACTCCAGATCAGGACTACATGTTTTTTCCAGCACTTTTACGTCTCTGCACCAACCTTCATTTATATAAAAGCAGATTCCGCCTCCTCGCTTCTTCCCCGATAGCTCCGCGCTGCGATCCGCTTTGAGCAGCTGGAAATCCGGCAACAGCAGTGCTCGGTCCGGGATGTTTTCATTCAGCCATGTCTCGGTGAAGCAGAGAACCACTGATCCGTGGAGGTCCATGTTTTTACCGGTGAGGAGAAGCAGCTCGTCCATCTTGTTGTTTAGAGAGCGGACATTTGCCAGATGGATTGAAGGCAGTGGTGTGCGAAGTCCTCTTTTGCGGAGCTTTACCAGTGCGCCAGCACGCTTTCCCCTCCGCCGTTTTCAGCGCAGAATCTCATATAGAGCCGCAGCTCCGCTTGCCAGGAGCTCAGTGAACCTCGGATTGATGAAAGATGGTGAAAAAAAACCCAAGAGAGAACTCTCTGATGTTGAGAAGATCCTCTCTACTGAATGAGACCACAGAACTGTGGCTCGAAAAACATAAAAACACACAAAATACAAAAACAAAGAGAGAGCGAAGCTCCGAGGCTGCCATCGTCGGCGCCATCTTGATGATTACAAGATTACAAGATTGTGAGTAACAGGAATGGCTGTCCTTGCTACACTATCTTTTTTGTACCAAGGTAAAAGTTAGCCAAGTTCAAATCTGTTGTAGATCCAAAGTGTGTCCATTGCAGAAACTTTCATCGGTTCCTGTATTGCTCCACATCAAAGGGCTTCTAGGCATCCATCCATTATCCAGTTGCTATACATGCCAACATAAAAAATTTGCCAAACTGAAATAAATCCTGTGCTAGAAGCTGTCTCCAGTGGGCATTGAGCAAGAAGCGAGCCACATCTTGGACAAATCACCAGTCCATCACAGGGTCACACAGAGACTTACAAGACAACCAACCATGCACACACTCATACATGAAGACAAATTCAGTTAACCTAACATTCATGTATTTAGACAGTGGGAGGAAACTGGAGTACCTGGGCAAAATCCAAGAATGCATGGGGAAAAACATAGAAACATGGCTCCAGCAGGTATCTGAACCAATGACCTACTTGCTGTGAGGTAACTACTGTATAAAATGCAGAAGCTCTGAAACTATAAACATCAACTACCTCTTTTACTACAATATTTATGATATGCTTTCAAGATTTACATATATATCGACCACAAAGCACAGAACATGAACAGTTTTTGTATCTATTTTAGCATGGGGTGGAAGGAGAGAGTCGAACACACGTAGATGTGAGTTAAGGACTTATAAAGTCTAAATTAATTAATTACATCATTTGATTTTGTTTCATGTAAAATAAATTTTCTCATGTGCCAGTTTTTACTCTACATGGCCTGGGATTCTGACTTTATACAAAATGACAAACAATACTTCAGTTAATGACCCCATGAGTAATGCAACCTAATTTGCTAAATTGGTAATAAAATTCATTCTGAAATATATTCTGTTTTGCTTCTGTCTTTTCTTTTGATGTACTTTAACCCCTCTCCTTTGTGTCTGAACTCAAGTTGTCTGGTTTATTATAGTTATATAACTAAATACTGACTATTATATAATGGTATGATGAAAAGGATCAAGCCCTGTTAGAGTGTTTGGATTGATGCTGGTTATAGATTTTACACTGCACTGATATTCTACTGCTCTATTACCAATCCTGTATGTTGAATTATATATGATTATAGTACAAGTACCAACAAAAGGAAAGGGGCAAAAACATAACACCTAATTTCCTAAGAATTTTACATCAGTGCAGTATTTCGATTTATTGCCAGAGGATGGTATTAAATGAGGAAACTGTAAAAAAAGAGAATACCCAATGTCAGTTCTGGTGTTCTGGTATAACTAGATTCTAAGACTCCTAAAAATTAACCTCAAGCCTACAAAAATATAATAAGATCCCACACTAGCATTATTTATTAAACAAAATGAGGCCATAATAAAGTAGCTGTGTGTGGAAATACTAAGGGCTGGCTGCTCCCGTCGAGATTAAGATGGAAAATAGCAGCTATGTGTTGCTAAGCAAATATACTTCCATAACTGATCATTAGCAAGTGTGATGACCTCTATAAAAGCAGAGGTGTTGGCAATTTACTGGTTTGGAGCATAAAGGTGGGTTTTGCATAACACCAAGGATGAAAGTTGTTAGGTATTATTTAGTCAACTCAGAGGTAAGAACGGTACAGTCAGAGTTACTTGTGACAAGGGTAGCCCACTTTGCAGTGAAACTACAAAGTTTTGACACCCTATCTCTTTATTTATATACACAGTTCAACAGACAGTTCAGACAGGGTGTATGTGTGTGAGACGGAAAGGAGGCTGGTTCACACAGAGATAACAATGATCTCACACACACAGGGAGGAAGGCATAGTGCAGGTGCCTTGCAACCCAAGGTTTTTACATGAGTGATAACAAGTCCTCACACCCATCCAACAGTCCCTCCTTTTATCACAAGTAAAAACATTTAATATAAAAACGAGTAAGAAAAATACTTTGTATGAGCGAAAACCCACGGACGGTAAACAGATTATATTTTGTGGGAAATACTCATACGGTCCCGCCGCCCTCGGCGACCATTAAAAGTTAAATGTTGATTAATACTTGAAATCATAAAAATAAAATAATGATACTTGAAATCATAAAAATAAAAGAATGATACTTGAAATCATAAAAATAAAAGAATAATACTTGAAATCATAAAAATAAAAGAATAATACTTGAAATCATAAAAATAAAAGAATAATACTTGAAATCATAAAAATAAAAGAATAATACTTGAAATCATAAAAATAAAAGAATAATACTTGAAATCATAAAAATAAAAGAATAATACTTGAAATCATAAAAATAAAAGAATAATACTTGAAATCATAAAAATAAAAGAATTAAAAAATCTGCCCTGTTTATGTCATCATTGTACTTTTTCTCATTTAACTTAAGCAACAACTTCTTCCGATTTTCTGCTGTAAGGTTATTTTATGAAATACAATGTATGAGTACATTCAGGCTTTTGATGTGATTTATTTACAACATGTCATCATAATCGTCCCCTTCATTTTCGTGCATTTCTACCTAGTTCAGTGTTGCATATGCCACCATGAACAATACCAGAAATTCTGTAGGAATGGATGTGCGTCATGTTCTTCCGTCAGTGTTCTGAGATGGACATCAGACGGATGTCCATCTCTCCTGGTTCGGTATCACCTCCTGTGGATCCTGCTTTAGATAGAGAAAGAGTCCTGCTACCAGAATTAAGCTCAGGCTTATCAGTCCTGTCCGCATGTTACAGAGAGCCATTTTATAATTGGGCGCAGATCAGCTGTTTTCTTCACCGGTTTGAGACGCTGGGCCATCTTTGAACCCGGACTTCCTCTGCTACCCCGTCGGTTGATCTGGCTCCTGTAACGGCAAAACTGGCTTACAGTGGCTTTTATGGATCCAGGAAGGCCTCTCTGCTATTTTCAGAGCTGTGGGCGTTGTCAGGAGTATTTGAAACGGCCCTTTCCACCAAGGAGTGCTCCAATCCTTCCGGTGGAGTGTCTTAATCAGGACCAGGTCTCCAGGCCTCATTCTGTGGGATAGGAGCAGAGATTATCGGCAGACCACTGGACATTTGTTCTTCTTTTGTCTGCAACATTTTATTCATCCACTCAGCTAATGAAGGTTCCTGTTGTGCTTTCTCTATTTCATTCATGTCAGAGGGCAGAGAAAACGGTCTGCCATGTACTATTTCTTTGAGAATACAAATTCACATCAGCAACTTGGTGCCACGTGATCTCAGGCTCAGAACACAGTGGGTGGAGTTATACAATGATGTACAGTAGGTGGCAAATGGAGTAAGACCAGTTTTATTTGGAGTTATTCTCATCCATAATTTAACCAGGGATAGGCATTCGGGTCATGGCCTCCCTGTTTCTTCCATTGTTTTCCTTAATCTTTAACTGAAACCCTAATGCATTAGAACTTAGTTCTATTAATTTATTTACAAAATGAGTTCCATTATCTGACCTTATAATCTGTGGGATACCATATGTGGGGAAGAAATGTGTCACTAGGTTCATCTATTACAACTAGGCAATATTTCTTTCCCCGTGTTTGCAACAAATTATGCATGATCTGCAAAAATGATTTGCATAGTCAGAAATATTTATAGTGTAGCATTAATGCTTTACCAGATGTGACATATTCCCCCCTTGACACGTGGGTCTTCCCAATGTGTCACTGTAGCCGCTGTGTTGTATACATTTTTTGGGAGGATTGGTTTATCTTCTATCTGATAGATGTCATCTTTTTTCTGTGCTCCTTTCTTTAGCCAGGCCTTTATTTCTGTCTTGGGTGCTGACTGTTGGGCGTCTTTCAGCACGTCTGTGTCTATAAATAGCAGATCTGACATTTTCTCTTTAATAGGTTGAAATGAGTTAGTTCTGTCCCTGATGATGTTTTAAAACCTCTATTTTGCCAAATCTTAGCATGGTGATGTACTGATCCGAAAACGTATTGGCTGTCTGTGTATATAGTAAGTATTTGTCCCTCATGTAATTCACATGCTCTTACTACAGCATATAATTCTGCTGTTTGGGCTGAGCATGTATTGGGTAGAGATTTAGCTTCTATTATCCTATCGATGGTTGTTACTGCATAACCAACTCTATTCTTTCCATATTCATCTTTAGATGTTGAGCCATCTACAAACACAACACATTAATCTGGTATAAGGATTTGAGAAATGTCTTGTCTGGGTTTGGTGTCTTCTTCAACTTTTGCTTTATAAGAATGTGGTTTTCCATCTTCTGCAGTAGGTATTAGAGTACTTGGATTTAAAGGGCACATCTTTTTAGAGTTGTGTTTGGCTGTGATAATAATAGCGATGTCAGTGTGATATGCCTTGCATGTAGCGTCAGGTGCTTCTCTTAATATTCCTGACTTCAACATATCTTGTATTATTGGCTTAGTACCTTCTTCAGCTTCTGGCTTTAAGGGGTATTGACGGACTAATGGCCTTTTTTCAGATATTAGTTTAACCTTGTATGGTGGGAACCCCTTTATAAGCCCTACATCAGTTGATGATTGGGACCATAGTTCAGGTGGGACAGCAGATAGGGCAGGATGCATGTTGCTCTCTTTGCTCTCAGCTAAGCCCTGTATTTGTCCCTCTGCCTCATCTAAATGTGTCCTTGGATGGACTTTGACTGTCCACGCCAGAATGAGCTTCCAGATTCCTGTATTAGGATCCACTTTTGACAGTGTCAGTGCTGTTCCTGCAGAGGTTTAAAGCCTCTGTTTTTCCAAATTCTTATTATTCTTTTTTACCATATTTTATAAAGTAAGTCCTTATTACATTTAAAAATGAGATCACTATTTTTGGTAGTTGCTATTATTATAAATAATGCTTGGTTTAGTTCTTATTAAAAATAAAAAATAAAAACTCACTCACTGATGAACACAAAAAATGAAGGGCATATTATATCTTATAATCTTAGTTTATCTTACCCAGTTTTATAGATACAACATACAGTTTCAGTCAGCTTTGTATTTAGTTCAAGTAACTAAAGTTTGTTTCAATTAACTCAAGTTTTCTCTATTTCAGTCCAGTCCAGTTCTGTTAAGGTTCATTTCATCTTATGTTAAGTTTGAGTCTAATTCAATCATTTTGAACCTGACTGGAAAAAGTCTAAACATCTGTTAAAATCTTTTTGTTTTACCATAGAGAACTGACCTAATATTATTATGGTAATGTTGAGGACTCTAATTTTTACATAACATGAAACAGACATTTATTTCACAAAAACAGAAAGTCAAACACAGACATTTGGCCACATTAAAGTTTAAATACCCTGTTTGTAAAAGAATTGTGAAAAATTGAAGATGGGTCTATGAGCTTTCTTATGGTTATCAGTATTTTCAATACAGGTAGAACTTTTGCCATCTTTATATGATTTTTCGAAAAAGATTCTGGAAACCTTATTAAGATATAAATTTGACAAAGATCATCAGAACATCAGACCTTTATTAGCGCTTTTAATGTCCCTCAAAGATGCATTACAATGAAATCAGTCATTCCCATTCACACACATTCACACACTACTTACTTATTTCTCTGTCAGAGTAATTTTTATTTGCAAAGATTTGAACATAATTTGACTTCTATTATTCTTAAAATGCACATTGTTTCCTCATAACCCCTTTTGTTTCCACAAGGTCTGTTTTGAACGCTTCAATTCTTTTTTTTTTTTTTATTCACCAAGAATCAATAAGGTGGTCTTAGTGGGTCCACCTTAAAGGTGTTATCTGTTGGGTGTCATGTTATCATTGTCAGGTCAGTGAGGTTCATAAGTCAGTCAGAACCTTGGTCATTTGTTCTGTGCACATAATGTTTCATAGATCCAGCCTATGATTAGTCAGCAAAACTTCCACCTATAGGAGAAAAATTGATTGTTAATGAATGAGCTGCATTTCCTAGGAACACTGTCTTCCTCCTGGATGAGCATCACCTGTTGAAAAACTTTCATCATTGTTTGTTTCACATATTCAATCAGATCTTTATATTATACCAGTAGGTGAAGTTGTTAGTATCTCATGTAGACAGACATATACTGTTGCATTTGGAGAGGATCTCAGATTAAATAAACATAGTTAGAGCTTCAATCCAAGTTCATTTTGTGTCTGCAGACTTTAGCCAATTTTTCTTTTCTTTCTTTTTTTTTTATACATAAAGAGCAAGATTCAAAACATTTTCAAAAGGCAGATTGTGGCAGAATGTAGACAAAACTGCTTATTGATTGACAAAATAACATTCAAGCACACAATCACCATATTAAAAGGCTCTACTTCTAGAGAATCACTAAACTTCTGGGGTCCGGTTTTGGCCCGCGGACCTTGAGTTTGACACATGCAGGGTAGAGTTACAATGTTTTTTTTTTTTTCAGACCTTTCAGCAGAGACAGGCTTCTGCTGTTTGCAGAAGTTTTATCTTTGTTTTCAGGCAGCTGCATCTCTTTGTCAAGGTCGTTTCACAGAGCTGAAATTTAACTTCTCTCAAAGAGGAAAAATGAAGAATGCACACAATCTGAGCCAAATATGGAATTATTTCCCTGTAAAATGAATCTTTTGCATTTTATCATGATATTGTTAGTAGTATAACACCATAGAATGATTTTTAAAGCACCTGTTTCTCACTAATGCTTGCCTACAAAATCTTTTACTCTCAGATTACTTCTTTAACAACATTCTGTTCTCTCTTCTCTAGTCATTGTTCACTGGGTTGTCCAGTTGGACAGTTTCCATGTTGTCCACATTGTCACCTCCTCTTTTAACTTCTTTTACCACGTCCTCTAAAACCATCTCTTAGTCTTTATAATCTAACCTGGGATGGGTGGCGGTCCGCCCCCCCCCCTTTATTTGTTTTCAGTTAAGCTGAAAGTTTTTTCCTGTGCTTTTCTTAAGGCCTCAGTATTATGGCTATGTCAGTTAAAAGCTGCTCTTATTGTTGTTTTTTTAATTCATCTTTTTGTTTTAATCTGTTTATCAACTGTGAGCACTCAGGGACTGAAAAGTCCCCTTTGAAATTATAATCTGGCAAGGTTTTTTATTGTCTCTTGAATCTTTTGAATGCATAATCTCCAGTTTAAGATCCCCGTGTAGTTTTAGGATTTCAGTGATAATTAAGTTACCTGAAAATCCGTATTTTTATGCCATCGTGCACATATTTCTGTTAAATCAGAGCTTTTTCTCTGTTCTTCCCCCATTGTTCTTTGTTATTTTTCTCTTTTTAGTTTTCATTATTGCTAATTTTAGATCCCCTTGTAATTTTAAGACATCCTTTGTATCTAATTTGCCCAAAAACCCATGTTTTTTATTTTTTATTCCATCTATGACAGATCATACCTGCTCCTTTTACATAGTTCTCCATAAACTTTACCTCCCCTTCTAAGTCAATTAGTTTACTTTGTTTCTTCCCCATTATGTTTTATGTTAGTTTAATTATAGTATAAATGTCCCAGATAAAAGGTCACTGGCATGAGACTTTAAGGAGAGGACATTAACACGCCCTTCTACTGCGACTAATTCGCAGCGGTGTTCATTTTCTGGAATGAAATCCGACCTGAATCTCCAAAGTCACCAGTACGTAGTTTTAATCTGGGCAAAAGAAAACACAGGACTAGCAGAATCCTGCTATGATTCTATTAAAATGCTTAGTCCTCCATACACACACAACACAGTCACACAGTTAGTTTCAGGTACCTTGTAATTTTTCTAAGTTAACTTGGTGTTATTTTATGAGCTCAATTTACTCCGTTCTTTTTACTTTTATAGCGCTTATTCTATTCCCACGCAGGGGAATAACCCTTAGTCGTTTTATTTGGCCCCCTTCTTGGCGGGGCCCTACCTTAATTTGTCACTATTCCTTTCACGGTGGAATAAAACCATCCCAATGCAGCGTCCTTACCGGTGACGCACTACCAACGACTTTTAAGTACTTTTCTTCTTTTATTTATATAGCGCTTACTCTATTCCCTCACAGGGGAATAATCCTCAGTCGTTTTCTTTAATCCCCTTCACGGCGGGATTGTACCAAATTTGTCACTATTCCTTTCACGGTGGAATAAAACCATTCGAATGCAGCGTCCTTACCGGCGACGCACTACCAACGACTGTTAAGTACTTTTCCTATGAACTGTATTTTAAAACTGTCTCACCTCGGAGTTGACTTCTTGGTGACTCTTTGGACCCTGTGACAGTCACCCCGCGCAGAGGAAGGCAATAACCCACTGGCCAGGTGTGAATTCACACACACCGGGACTTTCAGCCACTCCGGCTAAAGGAGGCTGTGCAGCGGTGCTTCGCTCGACGTCAGGCTTCCCCCACGGATCCCAGAGTCACTGTTAAAGCAAAGAGAAATAAGGTTATTGAATTAATCCGGCTTCGAAGGACCAATAAATGTTAGGTATTATTTAGTCAACTCAGAGGTAAGAACGGTACAGTCAGAGTTACTTGTGACAAGGGTAGCCCACTTTGCAGTGAAACTACAAAGTTTTGACACCCTATCTCTTTATTTATATACACAGTTCAACAGACAGTTCAGACAGGGTGTATGTGTGTGAGACGGAAAGGAGGCTGGTTCACACAGAGATAACAATGATCTCACACACACAGGGAGGAAGGCATAGTGCAGGTGCCTTGCAACCCAAGGTTTTTACATGAGTGATAACAAGTCCTCACACCCATCCAACAAAAGTCATAAGTAAAGAACATAGAAAAGGTACTGTTGCTGCCCTTCACTGTGGAAAGGGTTGTAAGGCCACTCCTTAAATGCATCACTCTACAGTGATCATTCAAAAGTGGCATCTTTTTAACAGTTACTGATTTTCCCAGGAGTGGACATCCCAACAGATTTTCTCCTGAGGTTTCATGGCTAAATTGGACCAGCCTGGTAGCCAGTCTTCATTGATTGCACATTGCACCAGTAAGAGCAGAGTGTGAAGGTTCAATTAGCAGGGTAAGAGCAGTTTTGCTCAAAATATTGAAATGCACACAACATTATGGGTGACATACCAGAGTTCAAAAGAGGACAAATTGTTGGTGCACGTCTTGCTGGCGCATCTGTGACCAAGACAGCAAGTCTTTGTGATGTATCAAGAGTCACGGTATCCAGGGTAATGTCAGCATACCACCTAGAAGGATGAACCACATCCAACAGGATTAACTGTGGACGCAAGAGGAAGCTGTCTGAAAGGGATGTTCGGGTGCTAACCCAGATTGTATCCAGAAAACATAAAACCACGGCTGCCCAAATCACGGCAGAATTAAATGTGCACCTCAACTCTCCTGTTTCCACCAGAACTGTCCGTCAGGAGCTCCACAGGGTCAATATACACGGCCGGGCTGCTATAGCCAAACCTTTGGTCACTCATGCCAATGCCAAATGTCGGTTTCAATGGTGCAAGGAGCGCAAATCTTGGGCTGTGGACAATGTGAAACATGTATTGTTCTCTGATGAGTCCACCTTTAATGTTTCACCCACATCCGGGAGAGTTACGGTGTGGAGAAGCCCCAAAGAAGCGTACCACCCACACTGTTGCATGCCCAGAGTGAAGCATGGGGGTGGATCAGTGATGGTTTGGGCTGCCATATCATGGCATTCCCTTGGCCCAATACTTGTGCTAGATGGGCGTGTCACTGCCAAGGACTACCGAACCATTCTTGAGAACCATGTGCATCCAATGGTTCAAACATTGTATCCTGAAGGCGGTGCCGTATATCAGGATGACAATGCACCAATACACACAGCAAGACTGGTGAAAGATTGGTTTGATGAACATGAAAGTGAAGTTGAACATCTCCCATGGCCTGCACAGTCACCAGATCTAGATATTATTGAGCCACTTTGGGGTGTTTTGGAGGAGCGAGTCAGGAAACGTTTTCCTCCACCAGTATCACATAGTGACCTGGCCACTATCCTGCAAGAAAAATGGCTTAAGATCCCTCTGACCACTGTGCAGGACTTGTATATGTCATTCCCAAGACGAAATGACGCTGTATTGGCCGCAAAAGGAGGCCCTACACCATACTAATAAATGATTGTGGTCTAAAACCAGGTGTTTCAGTTTCATTGTTCAACCCCTATATATATGTAGATATATACACTGCTCAAAACAATAAAGGGAACCCTTAAACAAAACAATATAACTCCAAGTAAATCAAACTTCTGTGAAATCAAACTGTCCACTTAGGAAGCAACACTGATTGACAATCAATTTCACAGCTGTTGTGAAAATGGAAAAGACAACAGGGGGAAATCTTTGACGATTAGCAAGACACTCAATAAAGGAGTGGTTCTACAGATGGGGACCACAGACTACTTTTCAGTACCGATGCTTTCTGGATGATGTTTTGGTCACTTTTGAATGTTGGTGGTGCTTTCACACTCGTGGTAGCATGAGACGGACTCTACAACCCACACAAGTGGCTCAGGTAGTGCAGCTCATCCAGGATGGCACATCAATGCCAGCTGTGGCAAGAAGGTTTGCTGTGTCTGTCAGCGAAGTGTCCAGAGACTGTAGGTTCTACCAGGAGACAGGCCAGTACAGCAGGAGACGTGGAGGAGGACGTAGGAGGGCAACAAACCAGCAGCAGGACCGCTACCTCCACCTTTGTGCAAGGAAGAACAGGAGGAGCACTGCCAGAGTGGTTGGCCCTGGGTTCCTCGTAATGCAGGACAATGCTAGACCTCATGTGGCTGGAGTGTGTCAGCAGTTCCTGCAAGATGAAGACATTGAAGCTACGGACTGGCCCGCCCGTTCCCCAGACCTGAATCCGATTGAGCACATCTGGAACATCATGTCTCGCTCCATCCACCAACGTTACGTTGCACCACAGGCTGTCCAGGAGTTGGTGGATGCTTTAGTCCAGGTCTGGGAGGAGATCCCTCAGGAGACCATCCACCGTCTCATCAGGAGCATGCCCAGGCGTTGTAGGGAGGTCATACAGACACGTGGAGGTCACACACAATACTGAGCCTCATTTTGACTTGTTTTAAGGACATTACATCAAAGTTAGATCAGCCTGTAGTGTGTTTTTCCACTTTAATTTTGTGTGACTCCAAATCCATATATATATATATATATATATATATATATATATATATATATATATATATATATATATATATATATATATATATATATAGTTTATTTAAAAGATAAGTCTTTGAAAAATACTGTAATACGTGCCAGATTCTCCAAGAATGTGGATTTTGTGACCTCTGCAGAGCAGCAATCACTCGCTCAATTTAATAATCTCTCTCACAATTTGCAATCCTAAAATAGTGTCAGTGGGTTCCTCTTTTCCAAATATAGGTTATCCAAACAACCCCGCTCTCTCCCTCTCTCTGCGGGATGTACCATCGCAGGCAGGGACTGAACGTGAACTTGTGTGATGGAAGCTGGAGATAAATACTTCATCCCTGACCCACATAATGGCGATATATGAGGCTCGGTAAAGCGCTCCCAGTGCAGCCGCTGCTCTCCTCTCCTCTCCTCTCCTCTCCTCGTCTCCCATCTTCCTCCGCCTGGATCCGACTCGCCTCTCCTTTGCTCTCCCTCTCTCCATCTCGCTTTCCGAAGGCAGAGAGAAGGGAGGAACAGAGGGGACTTCTGTCGGGGAAAGGGCGACGGAAACGGAAAAAGTAAGTAGCTCCAGAGGGATAGTAAATGGAAATGTTATCGCTCACCCCGATAAGGTTTAGTTGTTATGGCTACTTCAGCCAGCAGTATAGGTCAGTGGAGGCGATACTCTAAACTTAGTCGCAGAAACTGACATAATGGGAAGCTGTGGTGTGCTAACATTCCAACTAGTTGAAAGAAGATCCCTAAAATGGTTTTGCTTTGGTGTTTGCTTGTTTAAACGTAAGAGACGTAATCTTAAACTATAAAACCAAGTACTTAGTTCAGGTTTAATTTATCATCTACTCAAAGTTTTGCTACATGCTGGTTCACTGGTAACCCTAATATAAAGAGATTTTTGTATCAAGAAAATAACAAAATAAGACACAAAAGAGAAAGTCACCAAGAAGATGAAACAATAAAGCAGAAAGCTAAGCACTTCAGTGATTAAGCAGTAAAACATAAGGGAGCAGGGCAAACAACATGAGGCAGAAAGTTGCTGCACATTCATAATGCATTATACACTCCGCCAATTTCATTATAGGCGTTAAGCTACAACTGATGCAGACTTGCACAACCAAACATGCCTTCATAAACACTGTGAAGGTAAATGAAGCTGTTTGCATGTAGTACATAGTAAAAATATTTCCGCCCCTTGATCCGATTCACATTTTAGTATGTAGCAACCCTAAACTTTATTGGAGTTTGTTAGGATTTTAAGTGAAAGTTCAAAAGAACTGCATGTTTGTAAGGTGGAAAGAAAAAGATAAATTGTTGTTATATATATATATATATATATATATATATATATTTTTTTTTTTTCTTTCAAATTAAATTCTTAAAGTGTGTTGCACATTTGTATTCAGCATCCTTTATTCTGGTACCCCAAAATAAATTAATTTTCAACCAATTGTCTTCAGAAGTCAGAAATTAGTGAAGAGAGTGTGTAGATCAATTTCAGTATAAATAGATATTTCAAACAGGTAAGAGATAACGTTGTGGGGAAGTGTAAAGCAGAGTAATGTTATTAAAATGTATGGCACAACTGCAAACCCGCCAGAACTTGAATGCCAATGACAGGGAAAGTAAGGAGAGCAATAATCAGAGAAGAACCCAAGATGCTTATGTGAACTCTGGAGGAGTTGCAGAGAACAACAGCTCAGCAGCATCATGCTGTCGGAATGTTATTCCTCAGCATCTGGTCAAAGTTAATTCCTATGCTGATGAAGCTAAATATAGGGCAAATGCTGGAAAATCTATTAGAGCCTGAAAAACATGAGACTCTGAGCTTAGGCTCACCTTCCAACAAGACAGTGACCCTAAACATACAGCCATATCTACATATCTCAAAACATATTCATGTGACTCAGTCAAGGTCCAGCTAAGAATCTGTGGTAAGACTTGAAAGTCGCTGTTTACAGATGCTCTGCATACGATCTGACTGAGTTTGGGTTAGAGTACAAAGCTGGCGGCAAAGACACACCCCTAAAGGCTTGCAGCTGGAATTGCAGTGAAAGGCGGTTCTAGAGTTGACGGACTAGGGTTCTACAACCAGTCAGTCAGTCATTTTCTACCGCTTATTCCATAGTGGGTCGCGGGGAAGCTGGTGCCTATCTCCAGCAGTCTATGGGCGAGAGGCGGGGTACACCCTGGACAGGAGCTCTACAACCACTTTTCTGATTTTCATTTGTAAAAATAAAAAAATAAAACCATGCATCATTTTCATTGCAGTATACAGCTGTGCATTACTTTGTGTTAGTCCATTACATAAAATCCCAATTAGATGCAATAAAGCTTGGAAGTGTGACATAACAATGTGAAAAAATGTAAGAGTTTTGAATAGTTTGTCAATACACTGCAAGCCTTTGAGAATTTAACACTCATGCATGTTTTATGTCAGAAAGAAGGGCGAGAAGTTGTTTGTGGTGATGTGATAATTTGTGAAAAAGCTCTTGGAAAGAAAGTGCACTCTCTTTTAGCTGTAGGATTTCAGATATAAAATATGAATTTAATTTTACACAAATACACAACATATTCCACACTGTCATTTTTTGTTAAATAAAAATGACACTGAAGTTGAAAAACTCTGTGTTAAAACCTGAGCATGCCCTTTATATGATAAGAAGGGAAATAGCAGCCATGTGCTGCTAAACGGCAGTATGCTGGTTGACATACAGGTGTGTGTTAAAACAATCCCAAGACAGAAAGACATAAACAATTACTTTAGTAGACAATAGTTACTCCCCAGCAATCTGACAAAGGGTTATTTTGTGCAGTAAGCAATGTGTGCAGCAGTGGTGGAAGGATGCAGAAATACAGAAGAAACTGCACCAAAAGTATAACGATTAATCGTTTTAGAAAATAAAAATTAAATTCATTAATGGGGCTAGATCCATACCAGCCAAACAGTCAAACAGTAAACTTAGTCCAGAAAGTGAATTTGCTGGAATTCACTGAATGTCCAAAAGTGACCCATCCGTTCATAAATGTTTGTAGAAGTAGTCAGAATGTCCAGGTGCTTCAGTTTAGTTCTTCTCGCTAAAATAATGGTTAAAAAGTGAAAGTGACAGGAAAACCTGCTGTCAGTCATTTGGATGGGGGAGTGAAAACTTAAGGCAATGTTGTGTATCTCAGCTTGTACTATGCACACAGATCAGTTTACCAGAAGCAGCTTGACTTTCATTAATGTTTGGAAGGGTTGCCATGAAAAATCTTTTACTCTCTAAAAAGAATTTGGCAGCAAAGGTTTCAGAGTTACATCTGATTAAAGCATAAGTCCCGTGGAAAAATGTGCTTTGGAGAGCAGAGACTAAAGTAGAGGTGTGTGACTATAATGTGCAGCACCATGTTTGAGGAAAACCAAACACTTCCTATTAGCAAAAACACCTGTACCAACTGTGAAGCATGGTGGTGGGGGGTGATAATTTGGACCTGTTTTGCAATCACTTAGTCAACAATAAAATCCTTTGTGTCCCACATTATTTCTAGAGTCAAATGTGAACCCATCTGTCTTCCAACTGAAGCTTGGGTTAAATCGGATCATGCAAGCAATAAAGCAATGTTTAAGAGACTGATGACCAGAATTCCTCCACAACACAGTGAGAAACTCGCAGTCATACGATAAAGGTGTTGCCAATACTGGGATGTACTTAGTTTTGCCACACAGCTTTCTCATTTTAGTTTGGTTCAGTAAATACTGATTGTGAAATGTGTTTTGTTTTCTGTTCAGTCGACGTAAGGTTTAAATCAGTTTGGAATCAAGTAAAGAGCATATTATCATAAATGTCTGTCTTGATACATAAAAGTCTCCAATTAAAAAAATGATGTACTTTCTTTTTGATTTTATTACAGCTTCCGTAAAGGACTACTATACTGGAAAGTTAATCTGTTACGTAACATTAGTTCTAGAAGTTTAAAGCTGGTTGGTTTACATCATCTGTCATAGTTCGCTAGCTCCTTAGGCTGCAGCCCAAGCTCATGAAATGATGATTGATGATGATGGACCTATTGTCGCAGTCTTCCTAACAGTGATGACTGTGAATATAAAGACCTGTCAAGCCTTATCAGAAAGGTCACTTACTCAATATTCACCACACATGCCTGTCTCCAATGTGCCAAGGTTCTAGCGTGGCGTCGACCTGACAGAACAAGAATGACATTTCTGTTGCATCCCATCTCCCTGAGGAAGATTGTCCCAACCCTCTTACCCTGTTCCCAGACTCGTGGATTCCTTTTTTTTCACAAACTTCTGAGCTCCATTTGGATTACAAAAAAGTCTTGTAATTACTAAATTAAAAAGAAATAAATGTATCGTTTTGGTGCGTATCAAAAACAGTTGGAATAATAAAACTCTCGCTTTAACCGGTCGAGAACTCCGCTGAAAGGCTATCAAGCAAAAAGAGAAAGAGAGCGCACATTACTTCTATTTTAACATTCTTACACTAGCTCTCCATTCATTTTATAATTGATTTTCAAATTTTTAAGCAAGAAGCTAGAGCTCTTTTCAATCTGTTGCTCTCAGGTTGCGAAACATGTTCCACAGCTAAAGACACTTTATTAACCCAAGTAATAAATAGAACAAGAACTGAACTGCAGGGTTTCTTTTGAATAGTTTATTTTAAGTCTCATGTTTTACTTTTTTCTGTATGTCATTTCTATTTTAATTTGTGTGGTTTTTATCCTGTGATGAGAGCTATATAAATAAAATGTAATAACCAACTTAATTACTTGTTGAAAAACTCAGACTTTGCTAAAAAGAAGCAGCTGCTATGCTGTTAAAGCTGCTTTGTGAGGTTCTAGAGACAATGGCTTTGGAAACAGAAAACCCTGAGGTTTTTATGGTATGTGTGATGCATGCTCAAGCCTGTATAGATGTAAAAAGAAAGTATTGGAAAAGAATGAACACCTTGATGGTTTGGCTGATATCTTTTTTGCCAAACTGGCAGAGGTTTTAATTGTATAACTATATGTAATTTCTTTCTTCTTTTTTAGTTTATTTTGAAGCACTTTGTGATGTTATGTCTGTGATAGGTTCTATATAAATAAAATGTACTTATTACTAATACAGGTCCTTCTCAAAATATTAGCATATTGTGATAAAGTTAATTATTTTCCATAATGTCATGATGGAAATTTAACATTCATATATTTTAGATTCATTGCACACTAACTGAAATATTTCAGGTCTTTTATTGTCTTAATACGGATGATTTTGGCATACAGCTCATGAAAACCCAAAATTCCTATCTCACAAAATTAGCATATTTCATCCGACCAATAAAAGAAAAGTGTTTTTAATACAAAAATCGTCAACCTTCAAATAATCATGTACAGTTATGCGCTCAATACTTGGTTGGGAATCCTTTGGCAGAAATGACAGCTTCAATGCGGCGTGGCATGGAGGCAATCAGCCTGTGGCACTGCTGAGGTCTTATGGAGGCCCAGGATGCTTCGATAGCGGCCTTTAGCTCATCCAGAGTGTTGGGTCTTGAGTCTCTCAACGTTCTCTTCACAATATCCCACAGATTCTCTATGGGGTTCAGGTCAGGAGAGTTGGCAGGCCAATTGAGCACAGTGATACCATGGTCAGTAAACCATTTACCAGTGGTTTTGGCACTGTGAGCAGGTGCCAGGTCGTGCTGAAAAATGAAATCTTCATCTCCATAAAGCTTTTCAGCAGATGGAAGCATGAAGTGCTCCAAAATCTCCTGATAGCTAGCTGCATTGACCCTGCCCTTGATAAAACACAGTGGACCAACACCAGCAGCTGACACGGCACCCCAGACCATCACTAACTGTGGGTACTTGACACTGGACTTCTGGCATTTTGGCATTTCCTTCTCCCCAGTCTTCCTCCAGACTCTGGCACCTTGATTTCCGAATGACATGCAGAATTTGCTTTCATCTGAAAAAAGTACTTTGGACCACTGAGCAACAGTCCAGTGCTGCTTCTCTGTAGCCCAGGTCAGGCGCTTCTGCCGCTGTTTCTGGTTCAAAAGTGGCTTGACCTGGGGAATGCGGCACCTGTAGCCCATTTCCTGCACACGCCTGTGCACGGTGGCTCTGGATGTTTCTACTCCAGACTCAGTCCACTGCTTCCGCAGGTCCCCCAAGGTCTGGAATCGGCCCTTCTCCACAATCTTCCTCAGGGTCCGGTCACCTCTTCTCGTTGTGCAGCGTTTTCTGCCACACTTTTTCCTTCCCACAGACTTCCCACTGAGGTGCCTTGATACAGCACTCTGGGAACAGCCTATTCGTTCAGAAATTTCTTTCTGTGTCTTACCCTCTTGCTTGAGGGTGTCAATAGTGGCCTTCTGGACAGCAGTCAGGTCGGCAGTCTTACCCATGATTGGGGTTTTGAGTGATGAACCAGGCTGGGAGTTTTAAAGGCCTCAGGAATCTTTTGCAGGTGTTTAGAGTTAACTCGTTGATTCAGATGATTAGGTTCATAGCTCGTTTAGAGACCCTTTTAATGATATGCTAATTTTGTGAGATAGGAATTTTGGGTTTTCATGAGCTGTATGCCAAAATCATCTGTATTAAGATGATAAAAGACCTGAAATATTTCAGTTAGTGTGCAATGAATCTAAAATATATGAATGTTAAATTTTCATCATGACATTATGGAAAATAATGAACTTTATCACAATATGCTAATATTTTGAGAAGGACCTGTATAGTCTGCTCACATGGGATCAAAATGTAAGTTTTTCAACAAACCATGTTTAGAAGTAGAATTACACTGTACAACCCCCTAAAAATCATACCAACTTTGTTTGAAGGTGAGTGCATCATGGTAGGGGACTGCATATCAGCATATGTTGTAATGGCAGGCTTTGTTTAATTGAAGGAAGGATGAATGAAGATATGTAGTGGGAGATTCTTGATAAAATTCTGAAGTTAAAACCAGTTGGACCTCTCAGCAAGATGTTGGTCACACTCACCCAAGGAAGCAAAAATAAAGTTTTTAGAATGATCCAGCCATTCCCCTGAGTTGAATCCATCTGGACATCTTTGGGAAGAACGGAAGGTCATAGTGCAATAAAGAGGCCCCAGAACATTCAAGATTACCTGTCTGGGTGGATTACTTAGGTTGTTTCTTACATCAGTTTTAAAATATTATGTCAAGAAGCCATTTAGAAATATTTTATAGCAAGAAAATTGTTGACATGTTCAATATTTATTGTTCCTTCTGTATTTTATGTCCACTATTTTCTGTTGTGGGAAAAACATTGTGTTGTTTCACACTTAGATTTGTCTTGGTACTAAAACAGAACTGGGCTTTGACATCCACCTCAAGGCACTAAAACTGTGGGGAAAATAAATGTTACAAAGCTATACAGCAGGGAGGCATTTGTATTTATTTGTTGTATTAAATAAGTCTGCCACACATGAAATTTTTCATTGTAAGTAAAAAATGAAAAATGTGATCCAGCTTTTAAACATGTAAGACAATGTGGCCTCAAAATTTTAACAGCAATTTTCTGATGTTATAGGTAAAGAAGAAAAAGGAATAATCAAGGCTTACCTGTGCTGGATTGAACCCTGAAGGTATAGTGCTGCTTATTTTTCTTCCACGTCCAACAACCCTGCTTCCCCTTCCTCCCCTCATTCTCCATTGTTTCAACCTTTATTGATTACCTTTGTCCACACAAACATGAACACCATTTGAGCCAATTACTATGCATAGTGTCCAGTGGTTTGGGGTGATAAATCACTAACAGCCTCATTCTAACATTATCCTGCTCATTTGCTCATGGGATGCTTCTTCCTGTCAATCTTTGAAAGACGTTTATTAGCAATGCTGTGTCTGTGTGTGTTGTTGAGATGATGGACCATCACTTCTTGCCAATGCTGATGTCATTTAAATGTTCAGATTGGCAGCAGTGTTCCAAAGTAACAGTTTGTTTGACAGCTGGTGGCAGCGTTTCATCCCATCAGCAAACAGAAAATGACACACCAGACATTTCTTGACTACTAACCATTCTAGGCTGGACTGTTTATTTTGTTTTTTGTTTTTTATTTAAGTTCATTACAACATGTTTTTCTTTTTGTGTATTTCTTTGTGAATTTCCTTCACCTTATCCATATGTGCTGAGGGTGGGCAAATTTCGGGGACATTTTGTGGGGTCATCTTTGGTTTTATTGCTCAGTTGGACAACATGACATTATCAAATACCAAAACCTGAGCCAACTTGTTGTCTGTTGTAGACGCATTGTCACTAGAAGTTTTTACAGCACATTCAGTAATGTGGCCAGTTGTCACCAACTTCAGCAACCGTCTTACTTTTTAACTTTACACCATCTATGTGCATGCTAGAGAAGGATATTCATTTTAAATAATTGAACAGTTGTTTTGACTTTGAAGAGTTCAAACTAGAGATACACTGTTTAGAATTTGTGCCTAATTTTTTATCTCCATATTGTGTAAAGTTTTGACTGAAAAATAAAGTGCCTTGAGATTACATTTTTGGGGAATTGGTGCTATATACATAAACTGAACTAAAATTACATTTGGGGGGCTGCAACTGTTGGCAGTTTTACCTTGCATTAATAAAGTTCTCATTTCGAATCATTGGGTCTTTTTGCATATATTTTCCATGTTATCCCGGTGCATGCATGGATGCTCTCCTGGTATTCTGACTTTCTCCCACTAAAACCAGGCAGGTTAGGCTAATTGATCTACATTCTAAGATTTGACCAATATTATAAAAGAAAATGATTATGAAATAGATATTTTACAGTGTCTTTAGCCAGTGGTGCAAAAAGTGGGTATGCACTATATGCTGCGCATAGGGGCACTGCACTAGAAGGGCGCAAAAGCAGTGGGAAAAATATTATTTTTGTTGACATTTTCTGTATTTAACAGCTGTTTGTGCATGTGTACATGATATGTTTAATATCACAACACACCTAAAATGACAGATTACTGTTATCTGGTAGCTCTGTGCTGATAGGTATTTACAATTTAACAGATCATGAAAAGAAAATGAAAGTAACTTGTTTGTGGTTATCTGGTTGTTTAGACAGTAATCACTTCTTTAACTAGATGGTGAATCATAAAACAGATAAATTATAAAACCTGGCAGTGAGATACTTGAGTTTAAATGTCTTCACTGAGATATAATATTACAGTGCTGTTGTGATGTATCTGATCAGTCTGCTTAGATCCACTAACTGATATCCAACAAGGATATCAGTAAATCTTGACATTTCTAAGTAAATCATGACAGGGAGAGGTTGAAAGCTCAGAAGGATAAAACAGACAATTTTCATGAACTCTGTGAAGGCTTCCTGTTATCTTCTAAAAGATTTGTTATGTCTAACTCTCTCACTGCCTGACTGAACTGCAGAAATGGATCGACACATTGTATAAAATATAGTTTTCTTTTAAATAGCTTCTTACATCCACTTCCTCTGCCTTCATTTTTAAACACCTCATTGACCCTGAAAATAGCTAACTTTAAATCTTTTTCACTCAGTTAGCAGCATCCAGTGCTGTCATCGGCTCAGATCTTTTACCCCTTAGCATTGTGTCTGATCAGAAAGAGATTAGATGGAGTTTTCAGCCGATTGGTCACCATGCAGGGGCTGGTAAAGAGGATCATTTTCTGATTTCGGTCACCCGGTGAGTTCTCGCTGTATCTCTAGTTTAAATTAATTTGTTTTATTTATAATCGCCATTTTAATGGCAACTGGCTGTAATGTTTTGATGCTACCACAAGGCAGTAGCAATGCTGTAATGCATTCAATGGGAAAAATTGACTGCCAATCAGTAGGTTGTGAGTTATTTCTAGTTTCTTCCATTATATAACAACAATACAACATGGACAAGGCACTTGACCCCAAGTTAGGTAAGTTTATTAATGTATGATAGGGATGAGAGGTCTAAGATTTGTTGTGTAGAAGCTCTTTGAGTGGGGAGTATGACTAGAAATGTGTTTTCCCACTAATTAAAGGCTGGATTCTTCCAATACTTTCAGTGTGAGATTAATCTACTACAATAAAACATTAATTTATTTCATACATCTTAGGCAGTCTTATTAAACGTGGACTCCATTATTCTGCTGCGGGATTTCAACGCCCACGTGGGAAACGACAGTGACACCTGGAGAGGTGTGATCGGGAGGAATCTGAATCCGAGCGGTGTTTTGTTATTGGACTTCTGTGCTAGTCACGGATTGTCCATAATGAACACTATGTTCAAACATAAGGGTGTCCATCAGTGCACTTGGCACCAGGACACCCTAGGCAGGAGGTCAATGATCGACTTTGTTGTCGTATCATCAGACCTTCGGCCGCATGTTTTGGACATTCGGGTGAAGAGAGGGCTGAGCTGTCCACTGATCACCACCTGGTGGTGAGTTGGATCCGCTGGAGGAGGAGAAATCCGGACAGACTTGGCAGGCCCAAGCGCATAGTGAGGGTCTGCTAGGAACATCTGGCGGACCCCTTGGCCAGGGATGTATTCAACTCTCACCTCCGGGAGAGCTTTAACCAGATTCCGAGGGATGTTGGAGACATAGAGTCCGAGTGGACCATGTTCTCCGCATCTATTGTCGATGCTGCCGCCCGTAGCTGCGGCCGTATGGTCTGCGGTGCCTGTCACGGCGGCAATCCCCAAACCCGGTGGTGGACACCAGCAGTAAGGGATGCTGTCAAGCTGAAGAAGGAGTCCTATCAGCTGTGGTTGGCTTGTGGGACTCCTGAGGCGGCTGACCGGTACCGTGGGGCCAAGCGTGCCGCGGGCCAGGCGGGGGCAGAGGCAAAAACTCGGACCTGGGAGGAGTTTGGTGAGGCCATGGAGAAGGACTACCGGTTGGCCCCGAAGCGATTCTGGCAAACCATCCGGCGCCTCAGGAGGGGGAAGCAGTGCTTCGCCAACACTGTTTATAGTGGGGGTGGGGAGCTGCTGACCTCGACTGAGGACATTATCGGGCAGTGGAAGGAGTACTTCGAGGATCTCCTCAATCCTGCCATCACGCATTCCGTGGTGGAAACAGAGGCTGGGGACTCGGGGTTGGACTCCTTCATCACCCAGGCTGAAGTCACCAAGGTGGTTAAAAAGCTCCACGGTGGCAGGGCTTCGGGGTTGGATGAGATCCGCCCTGAGTACCTCAAGTCTTTGGATGTTGTGGGGCTGTCATGGTTGACACGCCTCTTCAACATTGTGTGGCGGTCGGGGACAGTGCCTCTGGATTGGCAGACTGGGGTGGTGGTCCCCCTACATAAGAAGGGTGACCGGAGGGTGTGTTCAAACTACAGGGGATCGCACTCCTCAGCCTACCTGGTAAGGCCTACACCAGGGTATTGGAGAGGAGAGTCCGACCGATAGTCGAACCCCGGCTTCAGGAGGAGCAGTGTGGTTTTCGTCCCGGCCGTGGAACACTGGACCAGCTCTATACCCTCTACAGGGTACTCGAGGGTTCATGGGAGTTTGCCCAACCGGTCCACATGTGTTTTGTGGACCTGGAGAAAGCATTCGACTGTGTCCCTCATGATGCCCTGTGGGGGGTGCTCCAGGAGTATGGAATCAGGGGGCCCTTTATTAGGGGCCATCCGGTCTCTGTAGAAGCGGAGCAGGAGTTTGGTCCGCATTGCCGGCACTAAGTCGGACCTGTTCCCGGTGCATGTTGGACTCCGGCAGGGCTGCCCTTTGTCACCGGTCCTGTTCATAACTTTTATGGATAGGATTTCTAGATGCAGCCAAGGTCCGGAGGGGATCTGGTTTGGGGACCAGAGGATTTCGTCTCTTCTTTTTGCAGATGACATGGTCTTGCTGGCCCCCTCTAGCCAAGACCTACAGCATGCACTGGGGCGGTTCGCAGCCAAGTGTGAAGCGGCAGGGATGAAAATCAGCTCCTCCAAGTCCAAGGCCATGGTTCTCGACCGGAAAAGGGTGGCTTGTCCTCTTCAGGTTGGAGGGGAGTTCCTGCCCCAAGTGGGGGAGTTTATGTATCATGGGGTGTTGTTCACGAGTGAGGGAAGAATGGAGTGGGAGATCGACAGACGGATCGGTGCGGCCGCCACAGTGATGGGGGCGCTGTGTCGGTCCGTTGTGGTGAAGATAGAGCTGAGCCGAAAAGCTAAACTCTCGATTTACCGGTCGGTCTACGTTCCTACCCTCACCTATGGCCATGAACTTTGGGTCATAACCGAAAGAACGAGATCCCGGATACAAGGGGCTGAAATGAGCTTCCTCCGTAGGGTGGCCGGGCACTCCCTTAGAGATAGGGTGAGGAGCTCGGCCATCCGGGAGGTGCTCGGAGTAGAGCCGCTGCTCCTCCACATCGAGAGGAGCCAGTTGAGGTGGCTCGGGCATCTATACTGGTTGCCTCCTGGACGCCTTCTTCGGGAGGTGTTCCAGGCACGTCCCACCGGGAGGAGGCCCAGGGGACGGACCAGGACACGCTGGAGGGACTATGTCTGCCGGCTGGCCTGGGAACGCTTTGAGCTCCCCCCGGAGGAGCTGGAGGAGGTGTCTGGGGAGGGGGACGTCTGGGTGTCTCTACTGAGTCTGCTGCCCCCGCGACCCGGTCCCGGATAAAGCGGGAGACGACGAGTACGAGTACGAGTATGAGTATTCTTTTTTATTTATATTATTTATTTCTGAATAAGACTTTGGTGTTCTGAGATGAACATTTTTGTCTGATTTTTAGTGCTTGCATAACACAGATAATAAACATTTTATTTCCTTGTTTGCATGTAGCCTCATTATGTCCTGTTTCATGTTTTACTCATATCAGCTTCTGCCAACATGACTTGACTTGAGTGCGCGTGTATAAAGACAAGGTGAAGATCTTATGGTTTTTTTTATTCATTCATTATATAATTTTGCAGTTTATATATACAATTTTACTAGACTGACCTGTTTCAAAAGTAAAATATTCTTTTATTTTATTTGATGGTATATATATTGACATTATAAATACATATTATTGGATAGATATGAATTATCTTTGGTCCCGTCTATCTCGAATATTCCCTGAATAAATCTGACCAACACGTTTTCGGTTTTTTGTCTCCATCAGAAAAAAACAAAACTGAAATGCACTTATTGTCTCTGCAACTTTAGTCAGCCTTCCGATATTTCATTCCCAAGTAAAACTTTTGAAATATTTTTTAAGTTTAGATGAATGTGCTTTTTGGGAAAGACTATCGTATTCCTTTGTGTTACTGCAAAGTCAGGTCAAGTGAACTAGGAGTTTTTTTTGGTTATGTTTCTGCTCTACCACCATACTGTCAGCTTGGCTGGGTCCATAGAAATAAAGAAGAGTGCAGCTTTTTGCCACAGAGCTACTGTCACTTTTGAAATTTTTTAAAAGTGTGGCGTACATTTCTGCCCCTTTTATCTTTCATGCCGTTCACAGTATAATTTTTGTTACTTCTGGTAGATCAAACTACGGCAGCAGCCCTGGCAGAGTAGTGTAGTGCATGACCCACTATTTCCCGTGATTCATTGCGGGTCGTAGCAGATTGAAGGTCCTGGGTTCGATTCCCGACCAGGGGGTCTTTCTGCATGAAGTTTGCATGTTCTCCCCGTTCATGCGTGGGTTCTCACCGGGTACTCCGGCTTCCTCCCACAGTCCAAAGACATGCCTTTTAGGTTAATTGGTCACTCTAAATTGCCCTTAGGTGTGTGAATGAGTGTGTGTGCATGGTTGTTTGTGTGTTGCCCTGCGATGGACTGACGACCTGTCCAGGATGTACCCTGCCTCTCGCCCATAGACTGCTGGAGATAGGCACCAGCTCCCCTGCGACCCACTATGGAATAAGCGGTAGAAAATGACTGACTGACTGACTGACTATATATATGTGCAAACATGCTCTATCCAGGACTTCTCAAGTAGCATAGTTTTAACTTCACCTGGTTCAAAATCTGAAAAGAAAATCCCCTATAAGGCACCTTCTGCTATGCGATTGTTAATCGATTAAATGAAAAACAAGTCGACCGATTAATCGATTAGCAAAATAATCGTTAGTTCCAGCCCTACTATAGTTGCAGTTTGCATTTATTTTTGTAGATTTGTAGATAGTATGATATTGTATCGATTTGGGAAAGTTTTTATTTTGCAATTAGGGAAACCACGTAGCAGTTCTGATTTTTTTTAAAAACTAAGACGATATGCCTTAGATTTGTAAAAGTAAAAGCATAAATACGTAAACCAATCCAGCTTTTCTGTTTTGTATGTGTGTTTTTTGGTCCTACAAGTGCTAAGAACATTATGTACAGACTGCGTTAAAGTGCGTCCTTTGTTACATTAACCATTTTTCCTTGATATACAGAGTCTAAAGAGATGGTAGGGGATGTATGCTGCTAAAACACCTCATGGTTAATGAATTCCTAACTGCTGAGCAGGTATAAAATTGGGTCTGACTGGCTCAGCTAATAACAAATTACAGTGAGGTAAACAAACTTTAATTGGTTCAGGTTAGTTTCCTTAGTCTAAAGAGTAAAAATTGCCTTTACGTGCACAACAAACTGCAAACTAAATCATTGGGATACAAGAACTAGCAATCTAGCACACTATTGCTTGATTTATCTTCTTCTTAACAATGTGAAGGTTTTCAGGTGAGCAGACAGGCCACTGTGTATCTGCAGGAGAGGTTTGTGAAAGCCATCCTGCTTCCTGCCCCAAAGAGCCAGAATTCTCTGTCCAGACCTCCTGCTGGTTTGGAATTCACAAACACGCACAGACACAGAGGAGGCACCCAGGTCGTGTTCTCGCCCCATAAACACACACCACTTGTGGAGGTATAACTTTGGAGAAAGAAAAATGCCCTCAATATACACAAACACTCTCACTCCTAAAGTTAACCACTCAAATCTTTAAAGGGTAGGAGCCCAGTAAACACACAGACTCCAACATTCACACACATGAATGCAGTGTGCTGAAATAACCATTAGGGAGTTAATTCCAATTCTGCTGACAGTAGATAGGTTTTACAATTCACTCTCCCTATCACATAGTAATTATTTATAAGGCCACAGGGATTATGATGTCCCCTGCTCCCTGCCGTAATAAAGCCTGTGTTCCATATAACCCTTTAGCTTTGCTACCCAGTCTTTATCGCCACCTTAATAGAGCTGTCCCTCCCTCTCATTATCCCACCATATAATAACCTCCATCCATTAACTGAGCACTCTTCTGCTGCTCCTCACCGTTACATCCCTCTCCTTCATTTTTTATTGCTTTCCTCTGCGCTTCTGCCCCCTCAGATTTTTTCCTTCACAAGAGCTGTCATAGCAGTCCCACAGTGGATGGGCTCTGCCTGACATGACTCCTGCACAGCAGTAAGTGTAAAGGAGCAGGAGCACAATGGCTGCAGCGTACAGGCGTTTAGAGCTGCAAATGGGGGCAGAGCTGAAGGGATGCAGTACACTATAATGCTAATTGAATACACACAACCCTTATGTAATAAGACGTGTTCTCTGGTAAATGTACAGCCTATTTAAGTCCGCATCAAACATTTTCCTGTGAGCAATGCAGCTTTTCCTAACCCCCCATCTATTTCCATGTTGTCTACTTGGCTACTGGTGCAGCAAAATCCAGCCATGTTTGATGATTAGCATCAGAAGCTTAAGAAAAATCCAGTTTTCAGCATCAAAGAGCAAGAGAGTGGGTTGCCATGAGTACAGCTTTGTGTGTGTGTGTGTGTGTGTGTATATACAGGGGTTGGACAATGAAAGTAAAACACCTGTCATTTTAGTGTGGGAGGTTTCATGGCTAAATTGGACCAGCCTGGTAGCCAGTCTTCATTGATTGCACATTGCACCAGTAAGAGCAGAGTGTGAAGGTTCAATTAGCAGGGTAAGAGCACAGTTTTGCTCAAAATATTGAAATGCACACAACATTATGGGTGACATACCAGAGTTCAAAAGAGGACAAATTGTTGGTGCAGGTCTTGCTGGCGCATCTGTGACCAAGACAGCAAGTCTTTGTATCAAGAGCCACGGTATCCAGGGTAATGTCAGCATACCACCAAGAAGGACGAACCACATCCAACAGGATTAACTGTGGACGCAAGAGGAAGCTGTCTGAAAGGGATGTTCGGGTGCTAACCCGGATTGTCTCCAAAAAATATAAAACCACGTCTGCTCAAATCACGGCAGAATTAAATGTGCACCTCAACTCTCCTGTTTCCACCAGAACTGTCCGTCAGGAGCTCCACAGGGTCAATATACACGGCCGGGCTGCTATAGCCAAACCTTTGGTCACTCATGCCAATGACAAACGTTGGTTTCAATGGTGCAAGGAGAGCAAATCTTGGGCTGTGGACAATGTGAAACATGTATTGTTCTCTGATGAGTCCACCTTTATTGTTTTCCCCACATCCGGGAGAGTTACAGTGTGGAGAAGCCCGAAAGAAGCGTGCTACCCAGACTGTTGCATGCCCAGAGTGAAGCATGGTGGTGGATCAGTATCACGTAGTGACCTGGCCACTATCCTGCAAGAAGAATGGCTTAAGATCCCTCTGACCGCTGTGCAGGACTTGTATATGTCATTCCCAAGATGAATTGACGCTGTATTGGCCGGAAAAGGAGGCCCTACACCATACTAATAAATTATTGTGGTCTAAAACCAGGTGTTTCAGTTTCATTGTCCAACCCCTGTATGTATATATATATATATATATATATATATATATATATATATATATATATATATATATATACATATATATATATATATATATTTTGCTCCAGCCTCGTTTTGTTCTTTCCTGTCCCTTTGCAATTAGCTTCATTCTGTCCATCTGTACCATGTTTATCACCTGTACCATGCTCCATTTATACACCTTTATTCTGTTTATTACTCGCGGAAACATTACGGATAACTTCGCTCTGTTATTACAGTTTTAACTTCATGCTGTTTATGCCAAGCCTGTCTTGCCTGCCTGTCCATGCCTGTTTTTGCCACCACCTGCTTAAGTGAGTTTCATTTATTAAATCCTTTACTCACCACCTATGCTTCCTGCTTGACTACATTCCGCATTCCGCACACCAAGTATGACATAATCAGGTATCAGGTATTGGACCTTAGGTAATTTTTCTCCAGATCAACTGGTGTTTAAATTCTCTCTCTGAGAGATGTTTGACACTTGGGATTGTGTTTTATAACATAATCTTGCTTTGATCTTTCAACAGTGTTTTCCCTGACCTGTCCTCCTGATCCTGTTTGTTTGTTAATGTTCTCTACCAAACCTCTGAGGGCTTCACAGAGCAGTTGAATGTTTCCTGAGATTAAATTATACACATGAACAATTACTGAAAAAGATTGGCAGCACTAGATTTTATTTCAGAATAAGAGAAAGGGGGACTGAATACAATGCCAGCCACACTTTTTCAGATTCTTCTATTTAAAGTAAGGAATGTTTTCCTTTTACTATACAATTAAGAACTACTTTGTGGTGGTGTAACACATAAAATCTAAATAAAATACATCTAAGGGGTAGAAATGTTACAAAATGTACATTAGTTCAATGAGTATGAATACTTTTGCAAGGCTCTGTATCCAAGCAGTAAGTAAGTAGTAAGAAATAATGAATTC